>NW_006160119.1:1153304-1158468 GCF_000334495.1 Tupaia belangeri chinensis
GGAGAGCCGGGGTGGGGGTGCGGGCTGTGGGGGGAGAGCTGAGGTGGGGGGTGTGGGGAGCCTGTGGTTTAGGAGTAGAACTGACCGGTCTCACTAAAGGTTTGGGGAGGGGAAGTGAGAGAGACACATGTTGTGGCCACTCCCAGGCTCTGGTTTTAGCTGTGCTGACTGACGGGGAGGCCTGTGGAGTGGCGGGCTGGGTTTGGAGTGCGAGCTCTCCATGGGCATATTCAGACAGGATCAGAGATGCAATTGGACGTGCAAGACGGAAGCGCAGGGTGTCAGAAATGCAGGAGCCGTTGTCACAGAGCCAAGACTGAAGCTGTGGGAATGGAAACTTCCCAGGGAGAAAGAACGAGCTGTCCCGCGAGCTCACAAACTGCCCTCTCATCTCGTTTGGCACCGGCGCCCATGGGTGACATCCGCCACGGCGCTGACTCCTACGAGCAGCACCCGAAGGGTGGGATACTCGCTTCTCTGCAGGCCTCACGAGGTCCATCCCAGCTCCAGGGTGCTGAGAGGTGGGGCAGATCCCCCCACCCCGGGGTCCCCATGGTCACCTGAGCTGCAGAGCAGACGGCCAGGTCCTCAGTACTTGGGGAAGTCGCCTTTAAGACCTGTGCAATCGGGACCAGCAGTTGGCGTCATGGCTGTGTCGTTGGACTCCCGTATAGTCAACTGTGGCTCAAGTCCCAGACTCAGTGGCTTAAACTCACGCCGGGCGTGTGTGCGTGCGTGTCCAAGATCCCGAGAGGAGAGTGGAGGAGAAGGGATTGAGACGTGGCCATCCCCCCTGGGGGGTGATTTCTCACTTTCTGTCTCTCTGTCTCTCTCTCTGTTTCTGGCGAGCACACGCACCCTATAGCAAAAACCTTTCAAAAAAGCAAAAACAAAAACAAGGCCCTGCACAATTCGCCTGAGCTGAACCCCCACATGGGAGCCAGAGCCGGGCCATTGCCTCAGACCGAAACAACGATCGGGATCACACCACTGATGCACGCTCAGCAGGCCACACAAGTCCACTGCCACCTGCTCAGGCGAGGCTGCACCCACTGCCACCCCGATGTAGTTTCTTAGGTTTTGCTTTAGGGCACTTGAGGTCACTGGAAAGAGAAGGAAAGTGAAAAATCACCCCCTGGGGGATGGCCTTGACGCCCTTCCTTCTTCACGCTCCTCTCAGGATTTTGGATGTGCTCCCACATGCCCGGGTGTGATCTCAAGCCCCCAATCCCAGACTCAGATCGTGGCCCACCGTGAGTTCCCCTCAGCCACCAAGCCACCTGCTAGGTCCCACAGCACCACTATGGTGATCCTGATAGAAATGTCAGCAAATGTCCCCAGTCTTCAGCATCCTCATCTAATTAACGCCTTAATCTACAGATTTGTATTTGCAGACTTGGCTTTGTGACACCCGTACTACCAGAGAGTCTAGGAGCGCCAAGGGCGGGACGTCTGTCCTCAGCTTGATGGACAGCCTTGGCCCAGTAACTGCCGCATCAGGACCAAGTAAGGAAGCCCCCGTCTGCCGCCAACCTGCCGCACAGACAGCCCTCCTGGCTAACTGTCCTTCTGACCCAAAGTTCAAGGGAAGAGTACAGACGTTCTGCAGAGAGCATCTGTGGACAAGGGGAGCGTAAGGCCATGACTCCGAGAGTGGGGCCTGAGGACCCTCCAGGCCGACTCAGGGCTGGGAGGGCGAGAGCAGAGTGCGCCCACAGTGGGGCAGGCCGCCTTGAGCTCGAGCCTTCGCCAGGCTCGGGCAGCAAAGAGCAGGCCCCGTCCAGAGGCGTGTGTGTGGGTGCACTGACACCGATGTGGGCACACAGACCTACTGCACTGAACGTTCACCGGACGTACTTGAAGCTAACAGAAAAGAAAGCGCCGTGTTTGGGCTTTGTCAGCAGACCTGGAGGAAGTGCTTCATGGAGCCCCTCTAGCCCCCCCAGACGGGTGAGCAGGGGAGCTTGGGAGGGCAGGCTGGCGTGAAGGAGGGTGTGCAGGGGAGCTCCGGAGGGCAGGTCGGCGTGAAGGAGGGTGTGCAGGGGAGCTCCAGGAGGGCAGGTCGGCGTGAAGGAGGGTGTGCAGGGGAGCTCCGGAGGGCAGGGCGGGGTGAAGGAGGGGGTGCAGGGGGGCGCCGGAGGGGGGGTCGCAGGGGAGCTCCGGAGGGCAGGTCGGCGTGAAGGAGGGTGTGCAGGGGAGCTCCAGAGGGCAGGTCGGCGTGAAGGAGGGTGTGCAGGGGAGCTCCGGAGGGCAGGTCAGAGTGAAGGAGGGTGTGCAGGGGAGCACGGGAGGGCTGGTCGGCGTGAAGGAGGGGCTTGAAGCGGACGGAGCCACGACTGGAGTGTACGGAGGCAGAGAAGCGAGTGGGTCTCTGGGGGTACTCCAAATATGGGGAGTACAGCACTGTCGGCACCTGTTTTGGTGGCTTGGAGAAGACTCTTGACGAAGGCAAACTCCATGTTCAATAGCAACAAATCCCTTGGGATTAAGAAGGTTGTCTACCAGGACCAGTAGATAGCATAATGGTTACACCGCTCGACTCCCACAGGGCGAACCATGGTTTGAGTCCCAGACCTGGTGCCTTGAAAGTCACAACAGGTATGTGTGTGTGCATGGCCAAAGTCCCTAGGGGAGAATGAAGGAGAAGAGATTGCAGTGTGGCCATCCCGCCTGGGGTGGGGGGTGAGTTTGCGCTTTCTGTCTCTGTCTCTCTGGTGAGTGCAGAAGCCCTATAGCAAAAAACAAAACAAAACAACAACAACAACAACAACAACTAAGGAAGTTATCTACCTTTTAAAAATATATATATTAATTTTATTTATTATTATTATCTACTTTGACTAGAGAGAGAGGAAAAAGGTAAAGTGTAAAAGCAAGCCATGAGGCCCAGGACTCAAACTGTGGTTGGCTGTGTGGGAGTTCAGCACCTTAACCACCATGCCCCCTGCCAGCCCTGAAGGTTAGCTCCTTTTACACTCCCTTCCAATCTTGTCCAGGCGAGTTCTCAGTTGACTGCTAGAATGCTCTAACACGGCTCTTAAGAGCAACTCTTCTTTCTTAAGACGTGAACAGGTTTTAAGCTCTGAGGTTCTACAGAAAACAGTACCTAGCTAGAATTTAATATTATTTGGCCTTTATCATATTTACTATTCTATTTTTGGCAAATGACAATGATTTTCCATCTACAGTAATGATGTGAGCTTTTCTTTTGGAACAAATTTGACTTTAATAATAGATTTAAGTATAAACATAGAAAAATATTAAGTTAATCATACAGGTGATAACACTTATCCTAGGAAATTATGATAGAGGTATGAGAATATCTCAAGAACTGGAAATGTTGGCTAAAAATGTTAGCTTGAAATTTAACTATCCCTCAAGCATGAGAAAACAGGTACAATTTAAAATGCTGAGATAGTTCTTATCTCCCCCCAGTACTTTCTAGCTGAGTGGCCTTGGGCATGACCTCTTAAAGTTATTAAATCTTAATCCCCTCCTCTTCATAAAAGGCTCCGTTTTACAGGAACCGATGGGTTAAAGACAGCAAGTACCGCAGGTCATAAACTTGTAGACATTACTAGCGTCCTTTACAACTTTGCGACACGCTTTCTGAAGTTACCACGATAGACTGAGCTAACCCCTCTCGTTCTCTGAGATACTAGGTCTGCAGAACTATAGCTGGCTCTAGACAATGATCGCATTCACTTTTATTTTCCACTTAGTTTTATGTAGGAAGTGAAGAACTCAGCTCAGTCTCGCTCACAGCTAGCTGCTCATGAATCATCCTGAATAGTTGTAAGCTGCGGAGGGGACCACTCAGCCCGAATCGGAGTTTTCTGTGTGAATTCTAACTTATCTGAACACACTCTTTAACAGTTTAAATAAAGTGTAAAAACAAAACAAGACAGCCCCTCCACAGAACTATATAAACAATATAGCTACACCCCTGCAGCTTAGACTGAAAAGAAACCTTAATCTATGTTTCAGTTTGGCCCATCCCTTCAGCTCCCCCCATTATGAATGAGGCCTGAAGAAGCCATGAACGTGCGGAGGTGGCGGCCGAGCGAGACTTGGCGCACACACACCCCCTCCCCCCGTGGTTCTCTGGCTTTCCACCGCCAAAGCGAGCGTGTGCTGAGACTTAGAAAGCAAGAGATGTCCGTGTGTCTGTGATACTGCGCTTAAATAGGAGGTAAAGCCTCACCTCCCGACTGAACAGGGTCCGTTTGAATTCCCAACTCGTAAAATTATTAAAGTGGGGCCTAGAAGTTTCCTTCAAGCATTAATAATGATTTTCGTTTTCCAAACGATGCACCGACCTTTTGGCAAACTATCATGAGAGGATTTTCTGTGTGCTGCCCTCTGCTTTCGTTTCCTGGAAGGGTTTTGTTAAGTAGGTCACCTCATTAGTAAGGGTGCAGGGCACAGGTGACGTGTCAGCACAGCGCTGAGGCTCTAGCTGAAGTGCAGTAGGCCCACAGTCTGCAGCTCTAGCTGTAAGCGCAGTAGACCCGCAGTCTGCAGCTCTAGCTGAAGCGCAGTAGGCCCGCAGTCTGCGGCTCTAGGTGTAAGCACAATAGGCTCACAGTCTGCGGCTCTAGCTGTTGGCACAGTAGGCTTGCAGTCTGTGGCTCTAGCTGAAGCACAGTAGGCCCGCAGTCTGTGGCTCTAGCTGTAAGTGCAGTAGGCCCGCAGTCTGTGGTTCTAGCTGTCGGCACAGTAGGCTCGCAGTCTGTGGCTCTAGCTGAAGTGCAGTAGGCCTGAAGTCTGCGGCTCTAGCTGTTAAGCACAGTAGGCCTGCAGTCTGACTCCTGCTCTTCAGCGTGGCTGCCGTTCATGTTCATCAGCGTGGCACCACTGCCACACCGCCCTACACCACCGGGTTCAGGTGGACCAGATACTGCTGTTTCTCCTAGTAATTTGGTAAAATTCATAAGAGCAGTTTTTAGAAATGCTTTTTTTTTATAAGTTGTTAGGGACAGAATGACACACATCTCTAGCAGTAAAACAAACGCGTGATTTTAGATGAGAAGTGCCCAGGTGTTGAGCAGTTTTCTGAATGCCTGCTCATACTGCCCGCGCGGGCAGGGAAACCTCAGCTGTTGCGGGCTCGAAAGCCTGAGGCTGCCGTGCCTCTCCCTCGCCGCCACACCAGTCACCAGGT
>NW_006160119.1:1158660-1170046 GCF_000334495.1 Tupaia belangeri chinensis
GAAAGCCTGAGGCTGCCGTGCCCATCCCTCGCCGCCACACCAGTGACCAGGTACTTCCGAATGGTCCTGGCGCATTCACAATGCGTTGAAGGCTATTGCACTTAGCGTCTACAAAGTGTTCTCCATTCTGCACATCCGGCCATGGTAACAAGACCATGAATGCTGCACGTACTAGAAGACAAGTACACTTCTGAGGCCTGCAACTTTCTCGGTAAAGGTATTAACAGTTTCTAAATTTGTCATTGAGGCCTTGGAAAACTACCAGAACATCCACAATTTCACTGCTAGAGCAGTTGAGCCTATTACAAAGAAAGGAAAGCATGTAGCTTCATTACAGAACTTCAGCCTCATCTCAGGAGCAGCGCTCTAAGTTCAAACAAACCCTCATAAGCCAGCTCGCTGTCATGACTGCCGAGTCTGAACAGCCGCAGAGGAGACCCACCCTGGGCCCTGAGCACGTGAACTAGCAGAAGCTGGACGCTAAGAGAAGTCAAAGCACACCCTTAAGCAAGGACCTTCTACCTGTAAAGGGAGCATAAATAGAATGATACCTGCTCTTCCGTTCTTTGGTTTCTCAGAGTCCATAAATATTTCCGAATCGCGTTGAGAGGATACTTTTTGAAATAAGAGACTCTTGATGGAGGAAGCAGATTATCCATAGCGA
Source organism: Tupaia belangeri chinensis (assembly GCF_000334495.1). NCBI lineage: Eukaryota > Metazoa > Chordata > Mammalia > Scandentia > Tupaiidae > Tupaia > Tupaia belangeri. Next base: position 1,159,325 of record NW_006160119.1, read on the forward strand.
GGAGAGCCAGAGGGTCCCTGTCAGCGACGTGTGAAATCTAGACACTTAATGATCCTCCCCGCAGACAGAGCAGACGTTGTTACCGCTGCTTCCTCTTCGGGGTGGAGTTCCTGGTGAATCCAAGTGACAGCGTCCAGAATCGTCCAGAATCGTCCAAATGCAATGCCCGGAGGGCGCTAGGAGCCAGGAGGGGTCGGGGCCGTCTGCAGCACACGAGCTGCCGAGCAAGCTGCCGGGCGGCGGCGATGTGACTGTCCTATTTCTAGCACGGCGTTCTGTTGCAAGCTATGTTAATATTAGCAGGCTGGTGACTTCCATGTCCACAGACACTGCGGGGTTTGATTTGAATTCTCCTGACAGGTTTTCTAGTCCTTAAAGAGGGCATGGCATGTGGGTTTCCAGTTTCTCTCTACATTTCTTATCATCACAGCACACGCTGACAGCCCTCAGCCACATCTACGTGTCGAGTCGCTGGTTCCGGAGAAGCATTGTTTTAGGAGGAGACTTCTGAAAGAGATGAACAAGCAACCTCTCCTGGAGGCTCTCAGGAGCTCACTGTCAGCAGGGAACTTCTGTGCTGCTTATGCAGGGCCGTAACCAGACCCTTCACAGTCCGGGAACAAAAGCTGCCCACAGGCTGTTAGAAAGGCGTCTCTCCCTGCGCCCTTATCACAAAACCACAGGCTGAGTCCAGAAACACTCCGTTTCCACAGGCTCTATGCCGAGTGTAGGGAGAGAACACGTATGTGCTTACTTTCTAATAATTATAAAAAGGACTCGTGGCTTTAAAAAAAAGAAAGACAACATGGTGAGAGGCCTGTGGTCTCCGAGGACACGAAACCCTGAAGTGTGTAAGTTCAGCGTCTCCTTAATACGCCATGCAGGTCACAGGGCTTCTGAACCAGGTCCCAGGTATGACTCCTACGTTTCTAGTATCTGGTTTATGTGACAGGAATGTCAGGTCACTTCTGCAAAGGGCTGCTGTGGAAAGACGAGGTCGGACGTGTGGCCCAGGGTTTCGATTTAGGGCAGAGAGCTGTCTCCCGCCTTCAGAGAGGGCCTTTGGGCTTGTGGAGGTGGGCAGGCAGAGTGGGGAACCAGCGTTACAGCCTGTGCTATCCCCCATGGCCTCCCTGACACTCCGAGATGGGCCACTGCCTTCAGGGAACACTGGATGTCCGAGAGCAGCTGTGGCGAGCAGCCCGAGCCATCTGTCAGGCTGGCACCAGGCCCACTGGTAAGGGGATCTCCCGGACGCGCCGGGCCCAGCTTCCATTCTAAGAAGCTCTTCACATGCCGCTGCTGGGGCTAGATCCTGGGAGGAGGCCCCGCCCTCCCGCCACCCCTTCCTGTGCATCCACACGTGTCACAGAGGCTCTGAGTGCCAGAGACAGCTGACCCTGTCCAGGCAAGAGAGCAGCGTGGTGCCACAAACCCCCGAGGGCTGACCGCACGCGCTGCGTGCTCCTGCCAGCTCACCGCCCAGGACGGAAAAGGGCTTGGAAGCCCTGACCCTCCCAGCCAACCTGGGATCCTGGGTGGGAGATGGCCCCAGGGGTAACAGGGACAGGCGAAGGGACAGTCACATACACTTCAAAGGCCACAAACCGCTTTGCGTCTGTTAGTAAAAATACCGGAACCTTCAGAAATGCTTCTTTGCTGCGAGCAGAAGCCGGCATCCTGCCAGACACCCACAGCACAGCTGGCGATCAAAGCCTTGCCTGTGGTGGACCGGCACCAAGCAGGCTTGCTTAGGGTGCTGGGTACAGGATCACCTTTTTCTGGGTCTCAGGGAAGGATGTGAAGAGCTGGGAAGGAAGGAAAACCTCCCCAGAACAACAACCCTGCTCTCTTAGATTGAGCATAAAACGGAAAAAGGTGAAACAAGTGCAGCTAAAATTCCCTCAGGCATCCAACCGATGACAAGTGTGAGCCCATGGCACCCCCAGGCTTGGAGACCATGAAACAACTTGTCAAAGTCACATAGTCACAAAGGCAGAGCAAAAGGGGTCCCAGCCCCAGAGGCCTGGCTCCAGAGCCCTGCTCCCAATCAGTGCCCTCCACAGCCTCATGAGCCACACCCATGATGAGTTCCTGAGAAACTGCATGTATCTTATTATTTTAAAAAATTATGTGTTTAATTTTATTTATTCATTTGTTTGTTATCGTTATTAATTAATTTGAGCAGAGAGAGAGAGAGAGAGAGAGAGAAAGTGAGAAACCAAGCCACCAGGTCCCAGACTCGAACTGCAGTCAGCCATGTGGGAGTCCGGTACCTGAACCACCACGCCACCTGCTGGCCCCAGAGACCTCTACAATGAGCCTGAAGTAGGAAAGACATGCGGTTGCCTTGTTAAAGAGATGTACTAATGTAGATTTCTAGGAATTTACAGACTAAGGTCATCGGATTGGAGAACAGGTACATCTACAAAGTCATACGGCTTCCTGTCTGAATTCTCTACAAGTAATGCTAATATTCATTACCTAGCTCTTAAAGATTTCTAAATGAAATGATTCTGATGTTAAAAAGAGCTTGTATGGGGCCAGCAGGGGGCCCAGTGGTAGGGCTGCTGGACTCCTACATGGCCAACTGCGGTGTGAGTCCTGGACCTGGCAGCTTGCCTTCTCACTCTCTCTCTCTCTGATGACTATAGCAAGTTAAAAGATAATAACAAAATAAATCATTATTTTTAAAAAGAACTTGTATTTATAGATACAGATGTTTTTTTTTCCAAAATTTTGAAAGCGACCACAGTCTTGGTTCTGTTTGACAAGGTCTTCAGTGGTCTATTTCTCTCCTTGGGCCTGCAGATACGAATGTGGGTGTGTACACACCTTGTTTGTCAGGGCAGGGCACGGGCTGCCCGTGTTCACACACGGAGACCTCTGCTGTCACAGTCTGGACGAGTGCCGTTTCTGAGGGCCACTGCGACTCACTGCATGGTGCAAGGCTGACACACACCGGCAAGGCCTGACCTCAGGCAATGCAGGCGCGTCTGCTCCCTGCAAGGCGTGGTGGGAAAGGAGGCTGACTCCCACATGGCCTACTGCATGGTTTAGTCCCAGCCTTGAGGGCGTAAAACACACCAGCAGGTGTGTGTGCACATGTGTGCGCGTGCCAGAGTCCCAGCAGGATGGAGAAATGGAGGAGGGACTGGAGTGTGCCCACAGCTCTTCGGGGGTGTTTTCTCGCTGTCTTTCTCATCTCTGTCTCTCGGAAGTATGCCTGCCCTCTGACCTATAAACAAAGCAAACAAACCAAGAGTGGGAGCAGGTGTCTAACCCCGCACAACACGCCCAGCCTTTGTCCTCTGTGCAACAGAAACAGCGGCCGCGATCACAGCGAGAAAGGCGTGGGCGAGGGGCTGAGACCGCAGTGGGCGAGGGCCCTCGTGTGCTTTGCAGTTCCTAGGAATCGCCCGCCTTTTTCTTTCTTGCTTGCTTTTCTTTTAAGGGCTTAAAATATGGAGAATTCCAAAAAGCAGTGCCAGGAAGAGTAGGGGCAAGGGAGTAAGGGAGAGGTGTTTCACGACTTCCTCCCCAGATGCCGGGAAAGACGGGTGAAGCCATGCGGCATGCACACTCCAGCCAGGAGGCCTTCTGGATGTGCCCACACATTCCTCCTGGAAGGGAAAAGACAAGACTGGGTGTCAGATTCCTAAGAGGAGAAGAGAACTGAGAAGCCGTGTTGCCAGGGTACGTTTGAGTTGATAGGGTCTCAAATTGCGTCAGGATAGGAGCTGAAGCCCCCTGCTCTTCCCCTGCCAGTAAATCCCGGGAGTTCCCATCAGGAAAACGACTGCATTCCTTGGGAAGTCGTCCAGCCCGGATACAGAGGGCAAGCAGGCAGAACGAAGGGGAAGCTGCCAGCTCCGAAAACAAACCATTTTTTATTACACATTCCACGGAGAAATCACTCCATCCCACTAGGTCTGGAGAGGCCGGCCCAGTCTCCTGCACCCCAAGAACGGAGCTCAGTACAAGCAGGAGAGTGCTCGCAGGCACGCGCACACGGCACCGGTCACGTGCTGCAGGGCTGAGGCTCTGCTGCTTTACCAGACAGCATTTCCTTGGTGCCTCCCCCCCACCCCGGGAGCCATTACCCCGCATCTGCCAATGCTGCGTTTCTACTGTCCCGAAACCCGTGTTCAGAATCTCTGGATGTTCTCATCACGACCGCAGCTCAGCAACTTCGATGCTTCTAACTGTCCGAAGAGCCCTACAGCTGGCGTGTCTCCTTCCTGGTTTGGAGCGCTGGTTCCGCTAATGTAACAAGGACCGTCCTTTCGGAAGACACTTGGCCATCCTGTGGGTTGTTTCCCTCCTCCCTCGGCATGCCACCTGAGAACCGAGTATTCTCACGGGGGGAGGGGGGGTGAGAAAGCACCTCCCATGAGGGACAGTCATACCGCCAAGTCCTCCCGTGTCTCCCTCCTCTTGGGGTTTGGACATGCACACTCGCCGGCTGTGTTCAAGCTGTCACGTCTGAGACGTGAACTGTGCAGTCAGCCACGTGGGATCCAGTTTTCTTACCCAGCACACCACCGGCTGGCCTGCACCAGTCTCTCTGAAAGGAAGTCTTCTCTATCTTTCATGTGTTATAAGTACTTTTTTCTCGAACGTTAAGTGGGTAAGAGACTTGGGAGCTTTCCGTTGAAGCCTTTGAAGTCTCTCACGTGTCCTGGGACAGAGCTACCTGACCTCGTGTGCATACGAGCCTCCCGGGCGTCTGGGGCAGAGCCCAGGGCTGCATGCTCAGGAGTCCAGTGGGACGGTGACGGTCCACGCAGCCACGTCTCAGAGCCTCTGCACAGCTTCAGTTTTGCGCTATTATTATTGTTATTTTAGTTTGCCAGAGAGTGCGTACCAGCACAGGGGTGCAGGGGAGCTCCCTGGATGGGACAGGACCACATACAGCCCCTCCTCCGTGTCTCGGTCCTGCCGTCATTGGGGCATGCATGAACACAGGCCTGGCGGGTCTCTCACGCCACTGGAACCAAGGCTCAGATAGGGTTGACCACACGGGATCTGGCTCCCTTAGGCCACCTGGAAACATGGCCGGCCTGGAATTCAGTTTTAATGTCCAGTTACATGAATTTCCCCAGAAACATTTGTTGGCTTACTTAGAAAGACATCCCTGACTCAGGTTACAAAATCTTTCCATATATTTCCTTTGAAAGTGGTTTGTTTATTCTATGAGGGAGAGGTAGAAGAGAGCAGTCCCCAGCAGGGTCTCCCACCACAGTCTCCCGGTCGTCTCCCAGCCAGCCAGGGTCACAGCGCGTGGGCAGGCACCTGCACGTACAGGTAAGCCAGGGAGCTGGACCAGTCTGCTGCGTGGCTTCCATGTGGGGCGTGGTCCCCCCACCGTGCCCCTCGGGCCCCCGTCTGTCTATTTTCCAGTACGCTTTGTTTTTTACATTGAGAGATTTAACACCATTTGCAATTTATGTTTGTATATGGTATGAAGTAGATCTCTATTTTCATTTTTTCACCAAAGGTGATTTTCCTAGCCCCTGCCATGACCAAGTAGCACAGACCAGGCCTTAAATGACAGGGACTTGTTGCCTCACAGTTCCGGACAAGGCAGGTGGAGGTATGGGCAGGGCCGGGCTCTTCTGAGGCCTTTCTCTCTGGCTTGTAGACGGCCATCATCACCGACGTGTCTCTGCGAGCTCATGGCCGAGGGGTGGGGTGTAACTTCAGTGTGGGAATTTGGGAGCGGGAACGCAATTCAGCCCGTAACAGCTTGGCTCTGTTTTCAGACGTTCCCTTTGTCCACTTCTGTGTTTGTACCTGTGTTCAGGTATAGACATACAGAGTAACTGGAAGACAATCTACTAGTTAGGAATTAACTTTTCTTTAAAAAAAAAAAAGAAAAAAATCTCTGTAAAACATTTCCTCATCTCTTTTCAGCTAGAAACAAATACCTCCCATGTATTTTATTCAAATTTTTATTATAACACTGTTCACTTTATAAAGAAGTTGTTAACTTCTGTCTTTAAATGAGATATCTCAGGTCTCGGATAACTGAATTATTATTAAATCATTATTAAACATTTATATTATTAAATAATTATATTTGATATCATTAACAACCGTATGTTGATGACTTACTATTAATCAAATACTGTGTTGTATTTTGCTCGAACCATCTCAGACATCCTGTAAACTAGCAAAAAGGTTCAGAGCAGTCAAGTTATCTTCCAAAGAGCACACAGCAAGTGACTCACTGAAGGGCCCGGCCCATTTCAGGGCTGGCAGGTGGCACGAGGGTTAGGGTGCTGGCCTCCTCCATGCTGGCTGCAGATCGGGTCCCAGACCGTGGGCTGGCTTTCTCACTTTCCCTCTCTCTCTTGTCAATTTGAAAAAAAGTAATAATTAATAAAATTAAATCAGTAATTTTTTAAAATAACAAAGCCCAACCCATCTCTCCTGACTCTGAGTCTCGAATGCTCGATCATTCTGCAGTGCTGCCTCTAAGGCTTGTTTGGATGCCCACATACCTCCACGCAGAATGCCTGGCTCACGGTAGGTCCTGGCTCACAGGCTGGCAAGATCGACTGAGCTAAAAGCACAGCAGCCGATTGTGTGGTGCCATTCTTCCCGTAAAAGCTCTCGTGACTGGTGGGCTATCCTGGGTCTGGGTTACTGGGGCCGCAGTAGCAGATGCGTGATCAGGGTCCTCCGAATCCCCAGGACACGGAAAGCCCGTGCTTCCCGACAACAAAGAGTCCCTCTCCCTGTGCGTGTCTGGTCTGTAGCGCAGCCTTAAACAGTCTCATTGCTGCTGTTACCTGATGCCAACGTTTTCCAGCATGTCAAGTCAGTGCCATAAAAGGTGCATGTAAACATCAAGACAGAGCATAGCCCAGCTGCCGCGGTGCGGGGGCGGCACCTGGCCTGCACGCTCGCGCCGACATGGAAGGCTGCGGTGGGCTCCCGGACTGACCAGCGTGCAAGCTGGGACCCTGGTGCGAAACCCCGTGCGCGATGCTTATTTCTCTCTCGTGAAGGAAATACATTTTTTTTTTTTGAGAGATTTTCACTGTAGGGCGCGTGCGCTCGCCAGACAGACAGAGAGAGACAGAGAGACAGAAAGCGAGAAATCACCCCCAGGAGGGATGGTCACGCCGCAATCCCTTCTCCTCCATTCTCCTCTCGGGATCTTGGGCACGCACGCACACGCACCCAGCGTGAGTTTTAAGCCACCGGGTCCAGGACACAAACCGCGGTCGACTACGTGGGAGTCCAGCGACATAGCCATTACGCTAACTGCTGGTTCCCGGAAATACATTTTTAAAGTAAAAATAATTCGGAAAAGAGATTAATTACAGCTAGGCAATGAATGCTAGTTCCACATGATCAGTGGAGGCTTTATGCACTGTGATCATTATTCTGTAACTTACGTAATTTAGTGGGTCAAGTTGGTTTAGGATGGAAGCATAAAGGGTAGCTTTATTTTTTATTTTTATTTTTTTGAGAGTTTTTTGCTATAGAGCGCGTACGCTCGCCCAACAGAGAGAGAGAGACAGAGAGATAGAAAGTGAGAAATCACCCGCCAGGGGGGATGGCCATGCTGCAATCCCTTCTCCCCCATTCTCCCCTCAGGATCTTGGGCACGCACGCACACGTGCCCGGCGTGAGTTTAAGCCACCAGGTCCGGGACGCAAACTGCAGTCGACTACATGGGAGTCCAGCGACATAGCCATTACGCTAACTGCTGGTCCTGGGTAGCTTTATTTTTTCCCCCATAGGGCACATGCACTCACTGGAGAGAGACAGTGAGAGAAAGTGGGAAATCACCCCTAGAAACGCGGCGGCCACACTGCAGTCCCTTCTCCTCCCGAGAGGAGTGCACGTGCACATACCTGGCATGGCTTTCAAGCCGCCAGGTGCAGGCTCAAGCGCCCTGCTGGCCCTGAGTAGGCTCCCGGTGGTAGTGATAGCCCGTTTTTGGACTCAGTAAGTATGACTAGAAGAATACCTCTTCATAACTAAGTTCCTTTTCTATATGTGAGGAATTTACACTTGCTTAAAATTGTGAATAACAGTATCTATTCAGAATTTCTTTATGATATGTGTAAGTTCCCTTGATGAGAGAACCTTGTATTATTTAATGGTATAACATATTTGATCATAATGAAGTACTTACTGCTTTCTGTCTTCAGCATTAAGAAGTCATTCTCGGGACCAGCAGGTGGTGTAACGGTTGTGTCGTTCTAGTCCTGGACCCGGCCGGTTAAGACTCACAGTGGGAGCGTGTGCGTGCATGCCCAAAATCTGGAGGGGAGAATGGAGGAGACGGGACTGTGATGTGGCCATCTCTCTGGGGGAGGATTACTTGCTTTCTATCTCTGTCTCTGGCAAGCACACGTGCCCTATAAAGGTAATTCTCACTCTAATTCATAGTGGCATTGTTTTAGACTTGGTTTTTTTCTTTAGTTATTTCCTTGAACTATTCTGAACAATCTCCCCCTTCTTCAGTATTAGTTTTCAGACACTTCCGTATGACTCTCTCCCCCCCAGAGGCCTTTGTTTATGGTATACAATTTTTCTAGCTACAGAATTCTTTTTATCTCTTCATGATGTCTCTTGCTGCGAGGTCCTGTCTAGATATGACACCCTGTGATTCTGAGATGCTTCGTGATGAAAGCAACGTTGTAAACTCCGGGCTTGTCAAGCCCAAAAAGATGCAGGGCTGAAGAGGCGTTGGAACAGCAGGGCTGTTCCTGCCGCTCCTGCGGAGCTGGGAAGCAGCTCTACCTGACGGCAGGGTTGACTCCCCTTCATTCCTGAAACTGTAAACTCATAAACAAGCCTGTTTTTCAAAGCATGTCAAGGTTTTCTCCTTCCCCAGAATTTCCCCAAGTGTCTTTGATGATTTTCATGGCATGCCTCACCGTGTAGAAACTGACTCTCCCTACAGCAGGCGTCCGACTGTCCACATCCATCTGCAGTGTTTCTTCCACGTCGGTCCCGAGTAGGGGTTTCCTCCTCTGCTTTGCACAGAGGCAGCCTTGGAACAGGTGTCCTGGCGTGGCAGCCAACCTAGCGGCTAGCGGAGCTGCTTTCGTGGTGCGGGGCTTGCTGTCGCTGGAGCAGGCGCAATGCAGAGACTACTGCATTTGAAATCTAATAGACGTCAGCTTGCTAGGACAGCTGAATGAAGAATCTCATTTTGCTAATTTTAGACATGTGAGAGCCAAAGGACGCATCTGAAAGGGACATTACAGGACAGCTTTGCAGTGGCACTGGCTCGGGTTCTCCTCCCCGCCTCCTCCAACGCAGAGTTCACCTGTCCCCGAAGGAGAGCTCTCTTCTGACAAAAGTCATGCGCTACCTTCCCTTCTGAATGGACGGCAGCTCCACGTGCCCAGCAGCCAAGGCTGGCCATTCCCGGGAATCACCGTCCTGTTAGAGCCAGGGCAGGCAAAGGGCATCCACCCACCCTCCCCAAGCACAGTGTGCCCGCTATCAAGTTACCGTCTCTCAGCTCGGAACTTCCATTCCACGCCCTCCTCCACGAGGCCGGGATTCTATAAACCACTTCCCGACGTGCCCAGCTGTCCCCTTAGCCTTGTCCAGTGGAGGCAATGGCAGGGGGGAAGAGGGAAGAGGGGACTTGTCCCTTTTACGCTCTGGCTTTGTTTCCTGCTGTTTTACCCATGCCCTAGCCCGCGGTCAGGACCAAATCACACTCATTCTAGCCTTTTAAGCAGAGCAAGTCAGGAGCGAGGCTGAGCGCACCGAGGCCTTGAGGGACAGAAAGGAGCAGCAGCTGTGAGTGGCCACGCCGTTCTTCACTGAGGGGCAGGCGGCAGTGGGGCTTCCATCGGCTCATTCTGTGGCCTACCAGGCTGCTTGTTCCGTTTTCCTGGAGACTCTGCGTATGGTCCTGTAGCCTTTGGCATTTGGTTTTATTAAAGTGTAGCACACACTCAGGAAAACATACACGTATGTAATCAGTCTTCACACATTGTTTTACATACTGAATTCATGTTTATCGCCAGTGTCCAGATAAGCAGATATTACTAACATCCTAGAAACTTCCTTAGTGCCCTCTGCGGTCCAGGGAGTACCACAGCCCTGACTCCTACCATCACAAACCAGCTGGGCCTGTTTGTTTGGCTTTGTTTACTTCATAGAAATAAAACTCCCCCGCGTGTTCCTCATACTGTCTAACACTACGTTTGTGAAAGTCCCATGTTGCTTCGTGTAGTCGTACCTCATCCTTACTGGCATGGTAGAGCTGTCTGCTTTGTGAAGCTACCGCACTGTATTTATCCATCTGTGTCGGGAGTCCTCAAGACCACCGTGGGTTTCAGTAATGTCCTGGGAAGACCCCCAGAACTCAGTGAAAGGGTATAGACTTAAATCCACAAGGGGAAGGGGGATGGGGTCGAGTTCAGAGAAAACCAGGCCTAAGTTCCTGGTTGTCCCCTGGCGAGTGACACACTGTTTACTTCTCCGGCTCTGAGGAGGGACGACACGACCAAGTGCTGCCAACCAGGAAAGCTGCCCTAGCCTGGGTGTCCTGTGCACTGACCAGAGGCCAGCTTAGGCGTGCAGCGCCCAGGTGACGGGCCTTAACTGGTCAGTCTCCGGCCCCACTCGTCAACCACTACAGCGTGGCCCAAAGCCTCAGGCATGCAAAAATAGGCATGCTCTTCACATAAACACACCTGCCTGGCCCGGGGTTGGTGTGCAGAGAGATTCTTT
>NW_006160119.1:1170171-1184820 GCF_000334495.1 Tupaia belangeri chinensis
CAGCAGGATAGTTCACTTGCTCAGAGACCCTCTCCTAGGAACCAGGCCAATTCTGAAGGACACTGGAACGTGTTAGCAGTTCACGTTTTCACTAGCATTAAGAATGCTACTATGAACATCGTTATTTATGTTTTTGGTGAAGTTTTGTGTATATTTCCGTTGGTGATTACTTATGAGTGGGAATGACAGGCTATAACTGGTGGCATTTGTTTAGCTTAATAAAAATGGCCAAAGTTTTCCAAAGGGACAGCACCAGCTTATACTCCCAGCATCAGGGTAATGTCAGTTTCCAGTAAAAAGATTGAGGTATAACTGATAAGTAATAAGCTGCTTCAGTGTACAATCTTGTAAAGTGTATTTATTTCCTCCATGAAGATGGACACAGAGGGGGAGAGACAGACAGGCTGACTGACCTCCAGCAGGCTCCCTCATGCAGCAGCTCACCCCTGCACGTGCAGGAAGGTCCCGGGATGCGAACCCCAGACCTTTCCCATGTAGATGCACGTGTGCTACGGCTTTGTCGCTGTCTGGGCAGTCTGATAAGTTCTGACCTACGTATACAGTCAAAAGACTCTGCCACAGCAACACAATGGATGCATTATTCAACTCCAAAAGTTTCCTTTCATTTAATTCTCTGAATTTGTTTTCGTGTTAAAATCAGCCGGAATCTCTTTCTGTTGCTTACAGCTGAATCTTCCAAGATGATCTATTTGCATCTTGAATTTCCTTGCATTTGTGCTCAGCTCGGTTCCCTGCGTTTCTTTCTACTCCAGTACACTTTTGCTGAGCGTTACCGTGCATGCCAGGCACATCGACTGACCTCCCCTGTGTAATCGGCTTGGCCGGATTCCAGCTTCCCTTGGTGCAGCTGTGTCCTCGGGACTCCTGTGAGTCAGCGTACCCTTAATCTCCAGTTCTCACACGCTTCTTCCTGCTCCCAGTTATTCCTGGATTGCCCAGAATCGAGCTTCTCTAGGTCCAATCCTGACAGGCTGCCCTGGATGTTAAGAGAAAGCGTGTCTTCGTCAGCTCTTCATTACGTTGCTTAGATCAATGCCGCGAGTTAAATTGTGCCCTGCGTCCCCGTGCCCAGGACCTCAGAATGTGACTTTATGTAGAGATAGGTCTTTACAGAGGCATCGAGTTAAAATGAGCTTAGGATGGGTCCTGACCAACACGCCTATACCTTCCTGACGGGGATGCGCACACATGGCAGGTACTGGACAAGACACACAGACACTCACAGACAAACGGAAGGAAGGCGGTACGAGGAGACAGAGCGGGAAGATGGCCCTTTGCAAGCCGAGGAGAGACCTGGAGCAGAGCCTTCCCTCGCAGCCCGCAGGAGGAGCCAGCCATGGCCGCACCCCAGGGCAGTGAGACAGTACGTGCATTAGCTCCCCTCTGGCCCACCTGCCAGGAGTCCAGCTACCTGTGGCATGGAAATATTAAATAGGAACTTTCAAAAATAAGCAACTCATACATCTTAAGTTGCATGCTGTTCTGAGTGGTGTGGGATGTGGCCCAGGTGGGATGTGGCTCTGGTGGGACGTGACTCCAGGTAGGACGTGGCTCCGGTGGGATGTGACTCCAGGTGGGATGTGGCTCCGGTAGGATGTGGCTCCAGGTGGGACATGGTCTGGTGGGACATGGCTCTGGTGAGACGTGGCTCCGGTGGGATGTGACTCCAGGTGGGATGTGGCTCCGGTAGGATGTGGCTCCAGGTGGGACATGGTCTGGTGGGACATGGCTCTGGTGAGACGTGGCTCCGGTGGGATGTGACTCCAGGTGGGATGTGGCTCCGGTAGGATGTGGCTCCAGGTGGGACATGGTCTGGTGGGACATGGCTCTGGTGAGACGTGGCTCCGGTGGGATGTGGCCCCTTGCCTAGGGCACCCATGCTGGCTGTGGCACCTGCTCATGAGTCACTCAGCAGGCAGCAGCCATTGGCTGGACGCAGGAGCACTGTGCTAGTGTCCAGGTGGCCCCTGTGCTACTTAGCAGTGGCCGACAAGCACGTGAGTAGGGAGGAGGGCATATTGTTATGGTTGATCTGTTTTATCACTAGCTCCTGCTGTGGACCTTGTAGTATACCTGATTCAAGCTTTATCAGAGATGTGTGTGTGCACCGCACACGTGTGTGCAGGAGAGCACAGCACACCTGGTTCTGCCGCACTGGCACTCGCAGCCTCACCGCGGAAACGACAGGCTTGCTACCGCAGGCCGGGAAGACTCACACAGCCACTTCTCCATCCTTTTCTTATCATGTGGTGTCCAACAGGGAGTGTCTGCTCTTAGAGACCCACTGTTAAAAAAACTAAGGACAGTGAGAAGAGACCTTGGGAAGAGCAGACTGACTGCAGATTGTGTGGCTTTGGCTGTCCGTGAGGCCCTGAGCAAGTCCTGGCGAACTCACCAGGCTCCAGACTCCTTGTCCTTCTCTTTCTGTTGCCTCGAATCGATGAGCGTGACTCATTTTCAGCAGCCATCTGCGCGGCGCACAGGCTCCTTGGCTAGTGGCCGTCAAGATCTGCCTCGCAGTCTGAGAGACTGTTTCTCTCCCAGGTCCTCTCCAAGGGAACGTTTCCAAAACTGCAAGATGAATACGATTTTAAAACAAGTAGGTGCAACGTGTCTTGAAGGCTTCCTGAAATATTCTCACCACCTTTAATCAAGTCACCTGACAAGTCTGCCTTCACAGAACCTCACTTCAGTCGAGTCTTTGAAAGGACTGGGGTTTTCTCTGTAAAATGTGAAATTCCAGAACTCTCATCTGCTCCGATGGTCAAGCTCTGGATTAAAAAGGAAATAGGAGGGATGAAGAGAGGGGCGTGGACTGAGAATATCAAATGAAAAGGAGACAGGAGGGATGAGAGAGGGACGTGGACTGAGAATATCAAACACGCTCAGTGCAGACGGCCTACGGTCCTGCCAGTCCAACCTGCTGGTAAGGAGTGAAGTCAGCGTCTCCCGAAGAGCTTCGTCCCCACTCACCTCCCTCAGGCTAGTTGTACCCACTAATCTCCACCTCCTTTCTCGGTCTCCCGGCCTGAAGTTGAACGTGTTTTCACAAACCGCATCGTTTTTCTCCCAGGCCCTTGGTGGAGCCACTGGAGTCGATACAGACTGCCTCCTGGCAGTGAGCCCACGACCGCCTTCAGAACCCGGCTCTGCTGTTCACGAGTCCTGGTCTTCCGGAGATCAAAGATGCCCTTCCGTGTCTCTGGCCCACCCCCCTCGCTTCCATGGATTGCTGTCACTCCCCCATCTGCAGAAGCCGCCTTTCTTCTTGTTTTTTAAACAGTAGGATAAAGCCCATAGAACATAAAATTGACCATCTTAATCTTTTTTCAAGTGTACCTTCGGTGGCTTTCAGTATAGTGACAACGTCATGCTGCTGTCCACATTATCTAATTCCAAAACGTTTCCAACACCCCCAGAAGGGCGTATTCTCCTTAGCTTTGCATCCTGTTTCCTCCACCCCCTGCCGCAACCACCAATGTACTTCCTGCCCCAGGGATCTGCTGTTCCGGGTATTTTGCATAAATAGAATCATGGAACTTGGGCTTGGTGTCCAGCTTCTGTGCCTTAGCGTGTTTCCAAGGTCATCCATGTTGTAGCATAGGTCAGTATTACTTCTTCATGTACTGAATGTCATCCGTTCTATGATTAGACCATGTTCTGCTTACCCAGTCATTGGGTCATGGACATTTGGATTGCTTCCAGTTGTTTGGCTAGTATAAATAGCTTCCGTGAATATTTATGTTCATATTTTCGCATGAACTTTTAAAAAATTTCTTGGAGTATATGCCTGGGATTAGAATTGGCGAGTCATAAGGTAACTCTATATTTAACTTAAAAAATTATTAATTTAATTTATTATTATTTTAAAAATTTGACCAGAGAGAGGTGGGGGGAGTGAGAAAGCAAGCCACCAGGTCTGGGACTTGAACCAAGGTTGGCCATGTGAGAGTCCAGCACCCCAACCACCGCGCCAACAGTTTAAGTTTTTGAAGAACTCCCAACCATTTGCAGAGTCTTTTGTTCAAGAAGAATAGGACAATGACACTGATGTTGAGGGGAAACTGAGCTGTCAGAAAGGCATGTCTGCCCTGGGGTGAAGATGCAGCATGGAGCCCAGGTGGGTGCCAAGGCTGCGTGTTCGACAATAGCAGGTAGAGAGGGAATTGAAGCTGTCTAGGACGTGCTCCGCTCTGATGTCGCCGTCCTCTTAGGGCACAGCGAGTGGGTGCCGGCAGTGCCCTGCTGTATGGACGGGCGCTGGGCTCAGCGGGAGAGCACAGCTGGTTTGCACGGTCTGCACACAGCACAGCAGGTCGACATGCTGGCCAAGGCCGGAGGTCCAGCTGGAGAAGGGGCAAGGGTGAGAGGGAGCAATTTTAAGAGATATGGTGAATGCAGTAAAATGAGACGTGCCGTAACCGTGTCCCAGAATAAAGGGGCTTTTTTCGTCTCTTTGTCTTAGGAAGGGACTGTTGATTGTGCCAGGTGTTACACAGGCGTCGAGTGAGCACAAGACTCCTGGGCGCAGTGACATTCAGCCATCCTGGATCCTGCCTCCGACCACGGCCCGCTCAGGAGTCCTACCTCAGGAGCAAGCTCTGGTTCCCGAGTTCCTGGCCCTTCTCTGTTTTAATTTTCCGAACAGTGACACAGTGGAGATCTGATTTGGTGAGCGGACTCCTTAGAGAGCTCTGTCTGCTGTTTATTAGCTTGTGATGAAAAACAACTCTGCAGAAACACAAAGTGTGTTCCACTCCGATGTCTGAGATAGAGTCTAGGTTCATAGAAACTCATTTAAAAAAAGATATTTCAAAAAGGCAGTAGCAACTCAAGCTGGTCTTGACAGAGAATTAGGGTTGCTTTAGCAGGTGCACTGAAGTTTTGTTTTTTTCCTTTTTTTATCACAAGTTAGGCAGCCCAAATGTAATTTTTAATATGCCAGTGCACTGTGCGGTGCTCCCGTCAATCATAACAGGGTACTGTCACAGTAAAGAAAGGGCGAGGGATTGAACGGAGCGGAATTTATTAAAGTACGTGGACGCAGACGCCAGTGCTGCATGCAGAGCTCAAGTCTGTAAAACGCTCTCACGTCTATCAGATAAGACAAGGCATTTACTTTCTGCTTCCCAAATGTTTAAAAATACATACAATTTATTGGACAAAATCATACTGCTTTTTCAACTGCTTTTATTATTTTTATTTCTGTAGTTTTTGCTGTAAGGCACATGCACTCATCAGAGAGAAAGAGAGAGATTACCCCCGGGGGAATGACCACACTGCAAGGCCTTCTCTCCATTCTCCTGGGCTCTCGAGCATCACACACACACACCTGATTTTCAAGGCCCCAGGTCTAGGTCTCAAACTTCGGTCGGCCATGTGGGAATCCAGCGATGTAACCACTGCTCCATCCAGCTCCTCCCAACTCCTCTGTGACACAGACCCACAGTGGGAATGCAGCTGTTATTCCGGGAGGTGATTCCTAATTTGGTGGTGAGGCCAGCTGGGGTGGGGGCAGAGGAAGAGAGAGACAATTCAAATCCAGAAATTCAGATGCAGTGTGACTGGGTGTGGGTGAGGGGCAGGTCATGATACCTCTAACCTCCACCCCAAGCCCAGTACTGGGGAAAGCTGTGGAGTAAGGAGAGAAGGTGAGAGTGGTAATTGCATGACCTCTCGGGATGCCGTCTGGTGTTATAGAAAATGTAATTGAACAATAAAATTACGTAAATACATCACACTCAATGTGTGGGGAAAGGAGGCTGCAGGAATTGTTCAGCATCTAGCACCAGCCAGCGTTCTTGGCATCTCCCTCCAGACACGAGGTGGTCACTGCTCCCCCGGCCCCGCGTCCGATGGTGCAGGGTGAAGGAGGGGAGCATGGACTGGATGCACAGAGACAGTAACAGGTGAGTCTAACACGGCCACAGGGAGCAGGGACAGCGGGACTGGAACGGGCGTGTCCTTCCACAAATGGAGGACGTGTGGGTGAGACTAAGAGAATGAGAGGAGGGAGGAGAGAAATGGGGGCCCACGTGCAAATTGGCCTCTTATCTACCCTGGATAGAAGCCATTATTTGGAGGAAGCAAAATGAAAACCAATCACATGCAGTTTCCTTCCAATCCAGAACTGTGGATTTATAGAAAACTTGGATCTGGGCCATCCTGGGGGCCACAGTAAGCTGACAGCATTTCCGTGGAGGCTGTCATCAGAGTAGCGAGTAAAAGCTACACAATGGCTCAATTCAAACATTTTAAGAAGCAAAACGGATTCTACTTGCATTATGTAGGCTTTTAGTAGAACCCCAAATTTCACTTCACAGAGGCTCACAGGATGACTCCCTCCGTGTCAGACCCCCTCTTCTCTCGGCCTTTATGCTCTCCTCGGTAAAGCAGCGCCACACTGTCCAGCCTCGTTTTGCCGTCGTTCTCAGCCTGGCTTCGACTGCTCCCTGTCAGCTCAGCACTGCTCAGCTCACTTTTCAGGGAACAGATTGTTTCAATGTGAGCACCGAGTGGCCAGGCCCAGTCCCAGGAAGACCCTTCGTTATCAGGAAGAGACTTCTAGCACAGCTGTGGCTTGCGAACTTTAGCTACCCTCACATTATGCATGTCATGGCCTGGCGGCGAAGTTGGGTGTTAGGCACCAGGAGTTGGGTCCCACGTGGCCAGCTACGGCTCGAGGACCAGTGTGGGTGGCGTAAGAGACATGCAGGATGTGTGTGTGTGTGCCCAAGATCCTGAGGGGATGAAGAAACGGAGGAAGGGTTGCAGTGTGGCCACACCCCATCGGGGGGCTTGCTTTCTCCCTTCTCCTGGTGAGCACATGTGCCCTCTGGCAATTAAATCAGAAACTAAAATGCATACAGGTACCTATCAGAACTGACGGACACAGGTGAGCTTTCTGACTACGGGGCTGGCAGAGCGCAGGACGGCCCGGTGCGGAAGGGCATGGCTCTGGGCCTGGGCGTGTGGGGCTCACTGCTGTCCCACCTGCTCCTGAGGCTCCAGCAGCCATGGAGTGACACGTGCTTCGGTCTTGTCCCCTACGGAACGAGAACAATGTCATTCGCTCCCCAGGGTGCTGCGAGGGGTAAATTCGTACCTCCAGAGGCCAGCTGTCTATTGTCATGTTGCCAGACAGCGACATCGAAGCCACCGCTGCTCCGGACAGCCGCCGCCTTCTGACTGGTTTCTTTGTCGTCTCTGCCTTTGCCCTGCCACGCGGCGGCCAGACTTCGTGCATGACGTCGACCGATGGTCTGTGAGCCACAAGAACCAGTACCTCTTTTTTTTTTCCTAGGGTACACACACGCTCACCGGAGACAGAGAGAGAGGGAGAGGGGAAAGCACCCCCAGCCCCCATAAGCAATGTCACACTGCAACCCCTTCTCTCTCCCTCCTGTTGGGGCTTTGGGCATGCATGCACACCCACCCCAGGCGGTCCCCAGGCTGCCTGGTCCAGGACTTGAAGTGTACAATTGGCTGTGTGAGAGCCTCTGCCTTATCCAATAGGCACGGAGCTGGCCAATAAACCTCTTATGATCAGTTTCCCAGTTTCAGTTATTGCTACGAGCAGCACAGTAACAGACTAACACGACTGCTGTCCAGAACCTCCAAACAGTACCCGAGTGGTGAGAATGGACAGCCTGTCTTGGTCCTGATCTGTGGCAGAAAACGTGCTTTTTCATCAAGCATGGTGTAAGTTATGTGTTTTTAGTAGATGCCTTTTATGAGGTTGAGAGTTTTGTTTTTTTTAATTTCTAGTTGCTAGAGTGTTTTTTCGTGAATGTCTGTTCCCCACCCCCTTGTTTATCTGAAATGCTGCGTCCTCAGTGAAGCTCACTTTGAAGCCCTGTTAAGTCTGTGATCCACTTCCACCTGCCACCCTCACCCTACTCTGCTCGGTTTTCATAGTAGCTATAATCATCTCCTACCATACCAACTACTTCACTGACTTACCATATGCATTCTTTTTTAAGAGAAATTCTACAGGGCACATGTGCTTGCCAGAAAGAGCCAGAGAGAGCCAGAGAAGGAAAACGAGAAGGCAGCCCCTGGGGGGATGGCCACGCTGGTCCCTCCTCCTTCACCCTCCTCTCGGTATTTGGGGCACGCACACACCTGTGCCCGGCCAGTTCTGGGCAGAGTGTGCCATTGGCCCTGTGGGATCCAGCTCCCTGTACCCAGTGCCACGAGCTGGCTCTATGTTTATGGTTTACTGTGTCCTTTGCCGAAACAGACGCTCCCCAAGGTTGGCACTTCCTGCTGCTGCTGCTTTTTTCCTAGCCGATCCATGCCATGTCTAAAAAGTCTAGAACACTTTGATAACTGTGGAATAAACCTATTGGTGTAAACTGTTTAGGTCAGTGTATTTCTGCCCCAGCCAGTGCCTGGTGGTTGGGGTGGCCAGATCCCACACGGCCAATGCTGCATGAACTATGTGGGTCAAGTCTTGGATCTGGTGACTTGGGGGACATGCCGGGCATGGGTGCGTGCATGCCCAAAATCCCAAGAGGAGAATGGAGGAGAGGGCCATGCAGCATGGCTATCTCCCTCTCCCACTCCCGCCCCCTTTCCCAGTGGGGTGCTTTCTCTCTCTCTCTCTCTCAGTCTCTCTCCAGTGAGCACTTGTACCCTATGGCAAAACCAAACCAAACCAAAACCAAACAAAGCAAACACAGTGTTTTCCTCAGTAGTGACTGCTTTACGTTGTTGTCATTTTCCCTTCAGTTAGACAGCGATTCAAGTACGGGGCCAGAATCGCACCGCCATCGGGTTCAGACCTCTGCCAGACACGCTTTCCTGTCAGACCACTAGGAGTCTGGTCTTCTATCTGTAAAACACAGAAGAGGGAGCCAGCAGTTAGCGTAATGGCTATGTCGCTGGACTCCCACGTAGTCGACCGTGGTTCGCGTCCCGGACCCGGTGGCTTAAAACTCACGCCGGGCACGTGTGCGTGCGTGCCCAAGATCCCGAGAGGAGAATGGAGGAGAAGGGATTGTGGCGTGACCATCCCCCCTGGAGGGTGATTTCTCGCTTTCTGTCTCTATGTCTCTCTCTGTCTGGTGAGCGCATGCGCCCTATAGCGAAAAACCTCTCAAAAGAAAAGAAAAGAAAAAAAAAAACACAGAAGAGAACACCTCCCTGTTTGCTCACAGGTGGCACAGCAGTGACGTAAACTAACGTACGGAACGTGACTCAGGCAAGGTCGGCGTTTCTGTGGGGCCTTGGGGCATCTGTCCATGTGTGCTGGCACAGTTTTCAAGCTGCTGGGGCCAGGATTCAAACTGTGGTTGCCTAAGTGGGAGTCATGAGGCTACAGGGCTGCTCTCCGATGGCTCTCCCACTGGTCTTACGTGAGGCCACTCATGCAGCTCTGTCGGCGGGTTGCTCCACGAGGGCTGGGTGATCCACGGCGGCCTTGCTGGCTGTCTCTGGGCCCTGCTCCGTGGCGCAGCCTCACGGTGGAAGCTGGCCCGGGGGCTTACGTGGCAGCTGCTGGGCCGCAAGAGGGGGAGTTCAAGTCACATAGCACGTTGAGACCTGGGCCTGGAGCTCCGTTCATGTCACCTCCGCCTTGTTCTTTTCACCACGTGAAGTTCAGAGTGGGAAAAGATTTTACCTTTGTTGGGAGGAGCAACAAGGCAGCCCTGGCCAGGGGCCTCCGTCCCCCCAGGAGGATTTGTGGTACCGCAGTCTCCACGCCTCCTGGCCACGTGGCATGGCTAGCTCGCTAGCACGTTGGCATCTCAGTCTCAGGTCTATTCGCCATTGCAGCCATGTGGCTGCCGCGAGGCACTCCAGGCCTCTGAGCCAGAAACCCTGCGAGTACCTTAACAGGCCCTAGGCCGCTCCGATGCAGACGCAGGCTGGGAATCACCATTCAGGAGCTGTCTTCAGGGTGGACCTGTCCCGGCTACGGAGTCCACAGTCAGGGACCAGCAGACGCAGGGATACAGAGGCTGACCATCTGTCTCAAACTGAGACAGAGCTGAGGGGCTCTCAACAGCCAGAGCTCCCGCGGGAGCCGGGCTGTCACTGAGGCCAGCCTCTGCCTCTTCCACACTGAGCCTTTCCCTCTCCTTCACCCACGTGCGTCCTAAGAGCACCCTCGATGACTCTTCTGCACACGACTCTGCGGTGTCAGAGCCTGTCTTCAGGGAACTGAGCCAAAACGTATCTGAACTGACACGTGCACAGGGCTGCTTTACAATAGCCGAAGGCAGGAACGCCGTAGATGCCCGCGTACTGACCTGGCTACGCAGTGATGCGGCCTGTGAGGACAGTAACAGAGTTAAGTACCAAGGCACCTGGGGACCCACATGGGTCATAGTGGGTAAGGCACTGGGCTCCCACGTGGCCAAAGGCGGTTTGGGCATGCATGCACACACACCTGGCATGAGTTTCGAACCTCCGGCTCCAGGACTTGAACCGCAGTTGACCATGTGGGAGTTGAGTCCAGCACTTTAACTGCCACACCACCTGTGGTCCTGAGGACACAGATTTCTAATTTCATCTGAAACGGAGACTGAGTTGGCAGTGTGTACGTGCTGTTTAAAGGCATGAGACAGGAGGAACTCACTCAGTGAGTGGATATTGGTAAAGAAGGAAACATCTGAGGACAGGTCTGATCAGTTTCGCTTATGTACGAATTAATAAACATTACGAAGAAAGGAAACTCCGAGACGGTGACCTGTAAGGGACGGTGGGAGAAGGAGCCCGGCAGAGGTGACTGGGAGGAGCGTGGAGAGACAGGGAAGCTAGGCGGGAGGGAGGCCCCTGGGAACGCAGAGGGAGCGTGCAGGAGAGCAGCCATCGCAGAGACGTGTGAGACAGCTGGAAACTGGTCCCCGGACCACCACGTGGAAGGCCACCGCTGACCTCGACAAGAGCAGTCTGGGTAGCAAAGGCCAGAGTGTGAGAGAGTGAATGGGAAGGTGGAGAAGGACAGGACAGACGAGGAAGGAGAGAGGGAGAGAGGCAAGGAGGGAGGCAAGGAAAGGGCGACAGCGTGGGAGGGGCCCTTAGAAAGGTACGTCACGTCGAACTGACGCCTCTCGCCTGAGACACATTCTACAGACACCAGTGTGTGGCTTCGAGTTTGTGATTCAACACAGCCCGTCTGGGCCTTGTGCGTGCTAAAGGTCTGAGCGCATTACAGAATGCTTCTAATAGTGTCTAGTGCACACTGACAGCTCAACAGTGGAAATTTTCAAAATAAAATGGAGGCTATTGTTATTTTTAGCAACATTGGACTATCATGAAAAATCATACTCTCACAAGACAAAAATGTGAGCCTGAACTTGAAATACCTGTTTTTAACCTCATTAGTACCAAAAGCACACAGACACATTAAATAAAGATTCGCGTCCCTGCGCCTTGTTACTTACTCCAATTACCGTCGATACTGTTGGACAGGTAGCCAGTCCCTTAGGAAAGCAGCGACTGCACCTCCAATGGCAGGTGCCATGAGTGCTCACTCCTAAGAGGTGTTGCTTCCTCGGGCTCCCGGGAACAGCTGGTGCGGTGCAACAGTCAACGGGATTCCCCACCTCCCTCAGAAAAACCTTCCAGAAGCGCCCACGCCCTGTTTGCATGGGAAGGTTTTGTTGGCGCACATCTGATTTCAGTACCATCTATTCAAGACCGTAGGAGTGCCTTGTTACTCCATCGCCTGGAGCCGTGACTTTTCATGTGGGGGGCATTGCTCTCAAGAAAGTCATTACAGATTTCTTTTCCTAAAAGAAAATAAATGTTACAAAAATCAATGGCTCTAAGAACTATAGGCCTTACTCAGAAACAAACAAACAAACAAATCAGTGTCAAGAACTGTCTCTAGAGACAGAGAAGGTTGTCACCACGGTGAAAAAAGTCAGTCCAACAGGCAGGCAGAACAATGGTCAACACAAGGCACCTCCACGCACCGAGGGGTGAGGTCAGTACTGACAGCTGTGAAGGCTCCGTAGACAGGACAGTGACAGCAGGAGACTTGGTCCGGCCCTGGAGCATAGGGCTTGAGCACTGTGCAGAGAAGGCTGGATCCCAAGTGGCTGGCCACAGTTCCAATCCTACCCTTGGTGCCTTGAAGACAAGCTATACACGTGTGTGTATGCGTGCGCACCCGGAATTCAGACGAGATAGAGAAGTGGAGGGGAAGACATTACAGCATGACCGTGTCCCATTGGGGAGACATTTCCTCTCTCTCCCCCTCTGTCTCCAGTCTCTCTCTGTGAGTGTGTGCACCCTCTAGCAATATTTACAAAAAGTAGTATGAGACTTCGATACCCACTTTCACTACAGATAGAACATCTAGACAGAAAGTCAACAGAGAAATAGCAGACAGAGCAACACTGTAGACCCAATCAGCCCATTAGAAAAAGTTACAGTGAAGTACGTGGGAGTTTATCCTAAGGAAATAGTGAAGCACCGAGAAAGTTTAATGCAACACGGAATCCGTGGCAGCTTTGTTTGTAACCAGGAAAAGTTAGAAACAATGTGTGTGTGCACCAGTGAATAAAAGGCTGGGTGAGCAGTCGGACGTGATCCCAGCTGAACATCGTGCAGTTGTGAAGATGTCCGTGTGGCTCGCTTACTTACATGCAAAAGTCTACCACCCATGCTAATGAATAAGGCAGAATAAAAACCGTATTTGTATTAAAATTTGAGCAAATGTTAAATATATACCGGCCAGCGCCGTAGCACAGTGGTTAAGCGCTGGGAGCTGGGAGCTGGCTCCCACATGGCCAACCATGGTTCGAATCTCCGAGAGGCTTGAGAACCATGCTGGGCACGTGGGTGCTCAGGCTCTCGACGGGAAGGAGAGAGGGAGGGAAGGGACTGCAGCACAGCCACCTCCCTGGGGATGCTCGCCCTCTCTGTAAGCACACACGCCTTCTGACAATTAGAAAAAAGACAAGCCATTACATGTTCATACAGACGTGGACTAGAAAGGGACATGAGAAAAGAAAAATAGTTTTTGTTTGTTTGTTTGTTTTAGATTTTTGACATAGGGTCTGTGGTCTGTGTGCTTGCCGGAGAGATGCCGAGAGAAACAGAGAGTACTCACCCCCCAGGGCATGGCCATAGCAAACCCCTACTCCTCCATTCTCCTCTCAGGATTTTGGGGATGTGTGCTGAAGCACCCGGTGTGTTTTTCATGCTGCCAGGTCCAGAACTTTAATAGTGGAGTTGGCCATGTGGGGTCCAGCCCCTGTCCAGCATGCCACGTGCTGGCCTCCAAAAACACTTGAATTGTTCAATGGAAATATTGATATATGTAGGGTCAAGCCATGGCGTGGTGGTCAGGGCAGCTGGATCCCATATGGCCATGCTGTAATCCCTTCTCCTCCATTGTCCTCTCAGGATTTTGGACATGCACACACATGCACCCGGTGTGATCAAGCTGCCGGGTCTGAGACTTGAACTGTGGTCAACCATGTGGGAGTCCAGCACCTTAACCTCTACACCACATGGTAGCCCCTGCTTTGTTTAACTCTTACATAATAAACATTATAATTTTTATTATATTTTAAATATAATTGGTTATAATGATTATATAGTGGATTAGGAAAATAAGATAAATGTGAGCAGAAAAAATTTTAAATTTATTTTAGTAATTGAAATGTTCCCAGCAAATCACAATACTGGGATTGAATTAACGGACTCTTCCCACGCTGTATAGGGTCGAGCTTCTTTACCTTGTTAACGCGTACCGTGGCCGAATGTTCTCAGGGTCGTGCGACCCAAACGGAAGCCTGCTTACTGTGTACACTGCTGATGGTTTTAGAAAAAGGGGTGTGAAGGGCTTTGGAAGGTAGCGCTTTAATTTTTAGGGGAGACCAGGCTACCCCGTCAGGACAGTTTGCCAGCGCGTGACGAGCGGCGTCCTTGCGGAGAGAGAAGGGGTGTCACAGAGGACGGACTGCGCGACAGCAGGTGACAGCGCCGTGATGTCACTCTGTCCCTGACCAGACTTCTCATTTCTCTTGTTCCAGTTCATTCTGACAAGGATCTGCAGCCTAATTACTTTTTTTGGCATGGCTTTAATTGAGGCCCTTTATCCCTGGCTTAAACTCAACATTACATAATTGTTTGCATTTTTTCTTTTTAACCCCTTCCGACAACTGCGTGCGTTAGTGAATTTCTACTAACGTTGAAAGCAAAAGGTATCATTTCACCATGGTTTGAAGACTAAGTAATCTCGTCTAAAATCCGTTCTTCAGCAAGACTTGAAGTAGGCTTATGAAAATGTTATTAGCATATGCAAATCATTAATCATGTCTGAATTATAATGCATTCAACCCAGACCACTTTATAAGCCTGGTTTTGGAGGTGAGTTAAGTGATTTGGGGGACACAATTTGAAAGTTGAGGGAGTCTGCTTTACTGTATTAGCCTCGGGTAATTTTAAAGTAATAAGGTTGCAGGTGCTGACACTTATTCTTTTCTCACATTTGCATCATGTACAGGAATAATTTTTATTCACCAATTACACTCTGCTATTCAAGGTGGAATATTAGTGTTTGAGAGGCAGCAAGGCTTCCCATGGAAACGTTGGCCTCGGGATTAGAGAACACTGGGCTCTAATCCAACC
The DNA here is from genome assembly GCF_000334495.1 of Tupaia belangeri chinensis. NCBI lineage: Eukaryota > Metazoa > Chordata > Mammalia > Scandentia > Tupaiidae > Tupaia > Tupaia belangeri. The sequence continues at coordinate 1,184,788 of NW_006160119.1, forward strand.
TCTGCTGTGGGATGAGTTACTTAACCTTTTTTT
>NW_006160119.1:1185019-1186602 GCF_000334495.1 Tupaia belangeri chinensis
CTAACTCACCTCTTCTGGGGGATAAGTTTTTTAAATCTTTTTTTTTTTTTTTTTTTTTTAGGTTTTTCCATAGGGTACATGTATTCACAGGAGAGAGACAAAGATAGAAAAAGGAAAAATGAGAAACCACCTCCCAATGCGGGCGGCCAAACCGCAATCCCTTTTTCATTCTCCTCCTGGAGCTTTGGTCACTCATGCCTATGTGCACAGCCTGATTTTTAAGCCACCAGGCTTGGGGCTCAAACCATGACCGGTCGTAGAGGAGTCCAGTGACTTAACCTCTCGTCCGTCCACCTGCTGGTTGCCCCACCTTCCTGCTCTGCAGTTTTCTCACCTTAACGCAGGGGCCAGCAGAGGGCGCCGTGGTTACTGCTGGCTCCTACACAGCCAACCGCCTTTTCAGTGCTGGACCTGGTGGCTTGAAAATCATGCTAGGCAAGTGTGCGTGCTCAAAACCCCGGGAGGAGATTGGAGAAGGGATTGAGATGTAGCCATCCCTTCTCCCTCGGGGGCTGATTTCTCACTTTCTCTCTTCTGTCTCTTTCTCTCTCTCTGGTGAGCACATGCACCCTAAGGCAAAAATCTCATTAAAAAATAACAACAACAAAACCATAGGTACTGGGCTAGCATATGGCATGGCTTTTGGACGTTGTTGAACTCCCACATGGCCGACTGTGGTTCAAGTCCCAGACCCGGTGGCCTGAAACTCACAAGGGAGCATGTGGGTGCGTGCCCAAAACCCTGAGAGGAGAAGGGATTGTGGCATGGCCATCACTCCTGGGGGTGATTCCTCGTTTTCTGTCTCTGTCTCTCTGGCAGATGCATGCACCCTATAGCAAAAATTTCTTTAAAAAATGAAAAATTAGGGGCTATCGTGTGTCTCGTGCGTTGACCTTAGCTGCGAGTGAAGGTGCTATGGATTAAGGAAGCCCGCGCTAAAGTCCTCCACGCCCGCCTCGCCTTCACCACCACACTCAGGCCCTTCGGTCACTCGGTCTGGCTCTACGGGCATTGCATCAGGGCCCACAGCTCGTGGGATTAAAGATTAATAGGGTGGTGGAACATCACATCTAAAAGGACTCAGACCATTTGGACCCTTCCACACTTTTTTAATTCCAGAGGGAACGTGCACTTGTGAGAGAGCGTCCCCCGCAGGGCGTGGTCATGCCACGGCCCCTTCTGTGCATTTCTCCATGCCGTTAGGGTTCAGCTTTGCATACACACATATGCCCAGCGTGCGTTTCAAGCCACCGCTCAGGACTCGATCCGCACTGGACCACGGGGACCTGGCTCATAAGATCGTGTTAATCGCTGTGCAAGCGGCCCTGCCCCCGCCCCATACCTTTACATGTTATGAAAAGAACCTCCAAGAAACCATGACTCCTGTAAGATCCCAGAGCTAGTCGTGGGGCAGACAACACAGACCTCTGTCTCCTGACTCCCAAGGGGTTACTTAACCTAGGGCCGGGTCCGTCTGCTGCCTCTACACACAGGACGGCCAGCTTGGACAAGCTTATGCATGTGTAGACCACAATGGAGATGTTTAAACGGGTTATGAGCTCAAGAAATAGCTTGTCCTGCTG
>NW_006160119.1:1186633-1187736 GCF_000334495.1 Tupaia belangeri chinensis
ATCTCTGAGGGCCAGAAGCAAATGGAGGGCGTTAAATCTAATTCTCTCTCTGATGCCATTCTAATATTTCCTGATTTCTTTTATAGCCTTAACATCTTCAGATTCATTGGTAAAGGTCTGTCTTGATTATAGTCCACTTGAGCTGATGGCTGAGGTAAGTAAGGAGCTTGGCCTATACTTCACATTTACAAAATGCAAATCATTCCATAATTGCAAGCCCTGAATTACAACCTCTGAGATAATGCCCAAGTTGACTTCTTCTTTCAGAGAGACTTTTGCTATAGAGCATGTGCGCGTGCCAAAGAGAGAGACAGAAAGCGAAAGGTCACCTCCCCGGGGCATGGCCATGCCGCACTCCCTCCACCTCCACTCTACTCTCAGGATTTGGGGCACCCACGCACACACCTGACGTGAGTTTTAAGTTTTAGGGTCCGGGACTCAAACCGTGGACGATGTGGGAGTCTAGGAACGACGTCACTGCTACGCCATCTGCTGGTCCCGTTGCCTTTTTTTTTTTTTTTTTTTTTTTTTTAGTGATAGCATGTATAGGGGGGAGAGAGAGAGAGAGAAAGAGCGAGAGCCTAGATACCTACCTGTGTGCCTGGCGTATTCTCAAGCCAGCCCAGGGACTAGAACTTGCCGTGGCCACACGGCTCCTGCCGTGGCGGGCCCTCGCATTGCTGCTGCGCCACAGGAGCTGCACCTCAAACTGAGTTTTAGCACGGCTGGCACATAGTAAGGCATAAGGCAAAGTTTCTAAAGAAACACCAGAACGTATTTAGAAGACGGAGGGTGGAGGGGTTTGAGATGCTCTCCATTTTGGTGTTTTCTAGCATCTCCGTGGGAAGCCAAACTCTCGGTATGCTGCTTATTGAAACAGTTGTCGAGAGGAGAACCAGGGAAGACAGGTTGATTGGTGGATATTTTTAGAATCTGAATCCCAGATGAAGGAGCCTGGTAATGAACTAGAAGGCCATTCTGTGGCCATTCGGTGGCATGGCTGGGTTCCACACGGACAGACTGGTTCGAGTCCCGGACCTGGTGGTGTGCATGCATGCCCAAAGCCTGAGAAGAGAGTGGAGAGAGGACGTGGTGGCCACCCC
>NW_006160119.1:1188165-1205403 GCF_000334495.1 Tupaia belangeri chinensis
TTCCCTGTCCAGGGAGCACACCTGCCCTCTAGCAAACCTTACAGTAATAATACCAGGAGGGTTCGGGCTGGCTGATAGGCCGAAGCCGGAGATGAGGTGTGAACAGCGGGGACCTGCGAGACCACTGCAGCGTAGGAGGGAAAGGCAGCAGTGAAAGCAGAGGCCGGAGACTCTGGTCCCAGCTGCGCTGCAGCGTCCCGGGCTTCTCAGTCTGGTGAGGGGCTAAAAGCAGCAGGTCTGGCCTGAATAAGTGAAGGAAGGTCCTGCCTCTGAACGCTGGAGGGTGAGCGCCACCTGTGAGCGGTCTGGACAGGTGACAGTGAGCCCCAGGGCGGTCTGGACAGGTGACAGTGAGCCCCAGGGCGGTCTGGACAGGTGACAGTGAGCCCCAGGGCGGTCTGGACAGGTGACAGTGAGCCCCAGGGCGGTCTGGACAGGTGACAGTGAGCCCCAGGGCGGTCTGGACAGGTGACAGTGAGCCCCAGGGCGGTCTGGACAGGTGACAGTGAGCCCCAGGGCGGTCTGGACAGGTGACAGTGAGCCCCAGGGCGGTCTGGACAGGTGACAGTGAGCCCCAGGGCGGTCTGGACAGGTGACAGTGAGCCCCAGGGCGGTCTGGACAGGTGACAGTGAGCCCCAGGGCGGTCTGGACAGGTGACAGTGAGCCCCAGGGCGGTCTGGACAGGTGACAGTGAGCCCCAGGGCGGTCTGGACAGGTGACAGTGAGCCCCAGGGCGGTCTGGACAGGTGACAGTGAGCCCCAGGGCGGTCTGGACAGGTGACAGTGAGCCCCAGGGCGGTCTGGACAGGTGACAGTGAGCCCCAGGGCGGTCTGGACAGGTGACAGTGAGCCCCAGGGCGGTCTGGACAGGTGACAGTGAGCCGGGCACCGAAACCTCCCGTTCATCCCCTCCACGGTTGACATCTGGTGGAGTTACTGAGTCACAGCGAGCTCTTTGACCATGCTGGTGGGGTCGTCTATGTGGATTTCTGCTTGGTACATGTGTGCGTGCCCAAAATCCAGGAGGAGAACGGAGGAGAAGGGACTGTGGTGAGGCCACCCCCAGGGTGTGCACTTTCCCTCTCACTGTGTCTCAGGCGAGCACACACGCCCTATGGTAAAAATCTAGAAAGAAAGAATTTCTAGATTTCTAGAAAGAAAGGAAGAGAGGGAGGGAGGGCAATGGTAAGATATTACAACCAAAATTGTTGAAAGACAATTCAAAGAAATGAGAATTATGCAAGGGAATAAATACTTCAGAAATAAATTTTCAAATAGATCTATCCACAGAGGACCTACCCATCTGTGCAGTGATCAGCTGCATTTTACTCCGTACAATTAGTTTGCACATCTCTGGACAGGAATCAGTTGACAATTTTCTACAACTATTGGAATTATTTTTGGAAAAAGCTTGAAGACATGAAAGGAAGAGCTGGCCTGCATGGCAAGGGGGCGAGTCCCCCGCGTGCAGAGCCTGCATGGCAAGGGGGCGAGTCCCCCGCGTGCAGAGCCTGCTCCTGCCTTCTCTGAGCACATTGGCTGCACACGTAGATTTAGCACTAGATGGCCTGAGGAAACGCACGCGCACGCTTGTTTTAAGCCCAGAAAACTCAAGTTTTCAAATGCTAATTTAAAATGTAAAATGTGAGAGTGCAAATTGACTTCAAAAGTATCTGTCTGAAAAAAGCCTGAAGTTATATAAGAATGTCCTTTTTTGTAGATTCTTAGCCACAAGTCAGCAAGAGGGATTTTTTTTTTTCAGTTTATAGCTTCATTTCTATTTCAAATCATGATTTTTGGTGTACATATAATCCATGTATGTATTTGTGGGATACAGTATGGGCTTTTTTTTTTTTTTCATTGCCTGAGAGCTTGTGCACTCACCAGAGAGAGAGAGAGAGAGAGAGAGAGGGAGAGAGAGGGAGAGAGCACACCCCGGGGGGTGTGGCCATTCTGTAACACCCCTCCGTGGCATGTGCACAGGGGCCCACAGTGCTGCTCCAGCTGCCAGGGCCGATACTAACCGGTGGACCCTGGGGACCAGCTCCCTAGGCCACTAGAGTGCAAGGCTGGCCCCACAGGGTAGCTTTTGTTCTATGTTTTAGATTTTGCTTTATGGTGTGTGCCTGCCATAGAGAGAGACAGAGAGAGAGAGAACGCACCCCTCTCCCCCAGGGGTGGCCACGCTGCAACGCCTTCACTCACCTGCGTTTCACGGGTTTCTCCAGCCGCATCTGGGACTCGAGCCGTCACACGGAATCCAGCTTCCTTCACTACTGACGCCCGCTGGTCACGTAGGCACGTTTCCAGGGCATAGCGATCATGTCGGGAACAGGTCATGCCGCCGTCAGCCTGCACGGTACATCAAGCCGGACACGTGTTCATACCGCTAGGTGTTTTTGGTTTTGTTTTGATGTATGGAACCACTCAGATTTTTAACTCTGCTCCGATACCCTGAGGAAAGATACACTGGAAGAGGTAGCCTGGCCTTCCACACACCCCACAGCCGCTCCGCCTGGCTCGGTCTTTCCGCACACGCAGGCCCTGGCTAGGAACTCTGTCTCGATTGCGAGGACTCCTCTGTGAGAGGTGCTGAGTGGCTCCGAAGGAGCTGCAAGATGTCGCTCGTGGTCGTCTGTGTTGTTCGGTCCTCGCCTCTGGCAGCAGCAGACGCAGCCCAGCTGCTGGCCCTGAGCCCGGAGGAAGGCAGAGAACTCTCAGTTTCACGGAGGGAGCAAAGCTTCATTGACAGCACGCCACTGCCCTGGAAGAACTGCCCGCGTCAGTCGATAAGGGAAATTAAACTGTGTCGGTCAAGGAGTAGACGCAACCTTCCGCCTCCTGAAAATCCATTAGACAAAAGCGGGGGAGCGTTACTTGAAAGCTGCGGTATTTAATTGCCAGTGCCTTTGCACTCCAGAGCTTCACTGCTGCTGCGCGACGTTGGCCTTTGCACTCAAGAGCTTCACTGCTGCCGCGCGACGTTGAGGAATAATAACCGCTCCCGTCCTCACAGCATTACTTTGCCCAAAAAACCAGCTCCCAAACTCTGGTGAGCGCGTGCCCCTGTAGTAAAAATCTCTCTAAAAAAAGAACAAAAAACAACTGCTTAGTATAGGGAAGTATTGTCTTTTTCACTAAACTGTTTTAAACATAAACAAAAGAGCAGTATTATATGCATGTATTCTACCTACCTAGAATGCACACACATCGGATCCTGGCACCGATCACCCGGTGCCGGCCAGCGCAGTGGCCCTCACAGCAGGTGACCCACCACATGCGCCTTCCTTCCTCCTTGCGCTGCTAATTTGCTTTCCATGGATCAACGACCACGAGGTGCCATGCGAGCCGTGGACAGACCCAGAGTGATCTATCGGCCTCTGCAGGAGCGGCTGGTTGTGGCCGGGCAGTAGCACGTTTGCGCCTTCGCCAAGTTCACAGCTGAGCCGAGATCATTCAGCCTAGGCTGGAGCTTGGAAGTCTTTGAGCGCTTCCCGTAAGGTTACCTTCTGCTTCAGCTTTCGAGGCTGAATTCAAAGGTCATCCTCTGAAAAATCAAATACCATCCAAACCGGTCACATAGAAATAGATCACTAATAAAACCACAAGATGACTTACTTCTCATTAATTCAAGGAACACCTGGCTGCCTCCCTTCCATCCCCTTAATAAATTACTTTTGCCGTCAAAGGTAGCCTTCGCCCTGCCACGACCTTACCTGCACACTGGGTCCACACTCACACAAGGGCACAGAGAGCTCGGCCCCCTGGATGTGAGAGACTAGCTTCTCCGTGGTTCCGGTCTTTCCCGGGACCCACAGGCAAGCCCAACGCGGAGCTGCCCTCTGTCCGAAACACCGAGCTGGGAGGGGAGAGCCTCGCTCGCACATGGGGACGGTCTAAAGCTCTGTTCTCACTTCCCTATCCTTCGCAGGGAGGCTAGGAGGGAGTGGTGAGGCCGGCCTGACCGGTACACGTGCCACGGCCTGGAACGGGAGGTGTGTGTGGTGGCGGCCATGGAGGGCCACGATGTGGCATTAAACACGGTCAAACGAAAACCTGAAAGAGGACCACTGAGGGAGTGTTACGGACAGGCATGTGAGGGGACGTTCTGGGTGTAAGGAGAGAAAGGCTGGGCCCATGTAAGTCGAGGTTTTATGGCTTCAATACTTCCGTTTGACTCAGAGGCACTAAATCTTTATTTCTGAAAGCACTTTGTCAGCGGTGGACTTTCGAGCCTTAAGTAACACTGCCTGTTGCCTCTGTAGCAGTCTGTGACAGAACTCCCAGGCGACTCCTGAATTCATGTTTAAACAATAGTTTTATAATAAGTAGTTGTCATAGATGACAATGTATTAAATATTTCTATTTCCCATCAAGTGAAATTTTCTCGCTCCGAGAGTTGAAGAGAAGTATACTATACCAGCCCTGACTACACAGCTTATGAGAAATAAGATTCAAAGGCCTTGAAAGAGATTGTCTATGTGTTCCATTTTCTATGCGATGTTGACAGATGATTCAGTTAGTAAATGAAAATAAATAGCAAAAATATGATAACGATATTCTAGACATAAATTACATTTTGGGGCCAGCTGATGGTGCGGTGATTAAGGCAGCTGGATCCCACATGGCCAAGGGTGGGGTTTGTTTCACATCCGGTGGCTTGAAAACATGCCAGGCATGTGTGCGTGCATGTCCCAAATCCCAAAAGGAATACTCAGAGAGAAGAAAATGCGGTGTGACCATTCCCTTCTGGGTGGGGAGAGTGCCTTGTCCCTTTCTCCTCTCTCTCTCCCTCATCTCTCTCTGGTGAGTGGTGCACCTGCTAGAGAAAGGTTTTTTGTTTGTTTGTTTTTTAATAAAAGGATTTTTTTGGTAGCTATGTGAAAGTGCTGAAGATAGGGTCTTAAAAAAATGGAGCTTATCGAAAAGAATAATTTCATTTAAAGTCAACTAAAATACACTTTTCCATCACGAGCTCTCCAACATAAAGTTAAATAAAATAAAGTGATGTGATAAATCTATATATAGCTTAGTTCAAAATTTTTCATTATTTTAATTTTTATATGTACCTTTTAAGTATTTTTTGTTATCATCGTCCTGCCTTTTTTTTTTTTTTTTTTTTTTTTTTTTTTTTTTTTTTTGCAATAGGGCCTGTGCGCTCAGCATATAGACAAAGAAAGAGACAGGAAGCAAGAAATTTCCCCCTGGGGAATTTCTCCCCATTCTCCTCTCAGGATCTTGGGCATGCATGTGCACGTGCCCAGTGTGAGTTTGAAGGTCTGAGTCCAGGACTCGAACCACAGTGGACTATGTGGGAGTCCAGCAATGTAACCATTCTGCCCTCTGTCGGTCACTTTATTTTTCTGTCTTACTGTTTGTGTTGAGCACTACTATATGCGTGGAACCATGATGGGATCTTGCATGTATGAACCCGTTAATGCTCTTCACAGTGCCAAGTGATGTCTGTAATTGTTCACATGTTACAGAGAAGAAACCAAGGCTGAAGAGTTTATTATTATTTCTTTACATTTGCTAGACAGTACGCATACTTGCCAGAGTGCGAACGTGAGAAGGTACCTTCCATGGGATGGTTGCTCTACCATGCCTTCTCCTCCATTTCTCCATCCTGTTAGGGTTCCGGGTATGCGTGCACATGCATGCAGTATGTTTTCAGGCTGCTGGGTCCAGGACTTGAACCACCTAGTTGGCCACATGGGATCCAGCTGCCTTACCCCTCATACCGGCTGGCTCGGATGGGAAGATTTTAAGTAACCTGCCCAAAGACACATAGTAAGCAGCGAAGACGGGGATGAGCCCCGGGTTTGACTACGGTGGAGAATAAATTGTTAACTACTGCACACTTCCTGCTCACAGACACACATAGTTTTTACAGAGTTTCTGAATTTTTTTTTTTTTTGTTTTCCACTTAACGCTTTGTCACAAGCAGTGTCTGTGTTACCCTGTGGAAACCTGTTCCGAATCCCCGTTTGCATCGCCCTCTAGTGGATTGTGTTCATCCCTGCCCCGCCCCCAGGATGATAAGGTGTTTTCTAGGGCTTGGCTATTTCTCTTAAATGTGGTATCATTTTAAAAAGTATTTTTCTCAGATTCTTCCATGTAGAGAGAGAGGATTATTTTTATCGGTGGGGTAGTGAAAAATAAGGGGAGCTTCAGAGAAGTTCAGAAGTGCCCTTCAAGAGAGGAGAATTCACTCTTCTTGGCGTTGACATCGACCCGGCCACACTTCCCTGAGATGAACAGGCTAGTCCAGGCACCTCCCTAACACTGTGCTCACAGGCTCGAGGACGGCCCGACTGTGCTAGGGCCAGCACTGACGACGGGGCACCTCCTGGCTCGCGAGGCGCTCAGACACTTCTTGGAGACAGGCCATGAGAGAGCGGGCCCCGTCTCCTGAGCTCACGTCGGTCCCGGGTTTAACATGTTTCTGACAGATTTCTCCTACTTTGATATTGTTACGGTATTAAACGTATCTTTGGATGGCCTTGGCTTAATTAGGAAGTATTTGGGCTAATATTGGATTGTTTTGGAAGAAGCCATATAGATAAGAATATGTGAGTGAGTGAGAGTGTGTGTGTGAGTGTGAGTGTGTGTGTGTGTGAATTAGGCTGTCACTTCTGCTATCGTTCTTCAGAAAAGAATCCCTGAGCAAAATTGCTGATGCTATCGGGGGAGAGGGCTGACTGGTGAGCTGTAACCGCTTTGTGTGCAGCTGGTGGAGCACGCTGCGCAGGGCAGGGGACATGCCGGTTTGGTCTTTATTAAAACCAACGCTTAAAACTTCGATGATGCTAGTGAACGACCAGTGCGAAAAGAAACAGCGAAGACGGGTTCTATGGGATGCACGCTGTGTAACACAGGACAGCGTGCATCAAGGCCCCTGAGGAGACGACGTCTCTCATGCCTCCCACTGAGACTGACTTCCTAGGAGCTGAGATTTCAGGATGGGGTGAAGATGCCAAAACCTAACTAAAAGCGATTTTTAAGACACGTGCTCTTTCCAGTGGTAAAGTAGTAGATAAGTTATCCCCCTTGCACATACAGAATTACCCATGCAAAGGGTGAACAATGTCCACGACAAAATGCCCTTTAAGTGCAGAGGTATAAGGACAGGCCAGAGTCAGGGACTGTATATTTAGTAAGCTTTGTGTTCACTGAGAGTTCGAATGTCATTGAGCGTGTTATATATGGAATCAACCTTTACCTAAGTAACGAGCTTTACTATTTGTATGTAAGTACCGAATAGAAAACCATGTCTTTCACTTGATGGATACGTAGCTGCAGCCCTGGTCTCTAAGAACTGGACGCCCGCGGCGAACCCTGCCCTCTGCCCCTCTGCCCCTCTGCCCTCTGCCCCTCTGCCCCTCTGCCCTCTGCCCCTCTGCCCCTCTGCCCTCTGCCCCTCTGCCCCTCTGCCCTCTGCCCCTCTGCCCCTCTGCCCTCTGCCCCTCTGCCCCTCTGCCCTCTGCCCCTCTGCCCCTCTGCCCTCTGCCCCTCTGCCCCTCTGCCCTCTGCCCCTCTGCCCCTCTGCCCTCTGCCCCTCTGCCCCTCTGCCCTCTGCCCCTCTGCCCCTCTGCCCTCTGCCCCTCTGCCCCTCTGCCCTCTGCCCCTCTGCCCCTCTGCCCTCTGCCCCTCTGCCCCTCTGCCCTCTGCCCCTCTGCCCCTCTGCCCTCTGCCCCTCTGCCCCTCTGCCCTCTGCCCCTCTGCCCCTCTGCCCTCTGCCCCTCTGCCCCTCTGCCCTCTGCCCCTCTGCCCCTCTGCCCTCTGCCCCTCTGCCCCTCTGCCCTCTGCCCCTCTGCCCCTCTGCCCTCTGCCCCTCTGCCCCTCTGCCCTCTGCCCCTCTGCCCCTCTGCCCTCTGCCCCTCTGCCCCTCTGCCCTCTGCCCCTCTGCCCCTCTGCCCTCTGCCCCTCTGCCCCTCTGCCCTCTGCCCCTCTGCCCCTCTGCCCTCTGCCCCTCTGCCCCTCTGCCCTCTGCCCCTCTGCCCCTCTGCCCTCTGCCCCTCTGCCCCTCTGCCCTCTGCCCCTCTGCCCCTCTGCCCTCTGCCCCTCTGCCCCTCTGCCCTCTGCCCCTCTGCCCCTCTGCCCTCTGCCCCTCTGCCCCTCTGCCCTCTGCCCCTCTGCCCCTCTGCCCTCTGCCCCTCTGCCCCTCTGCCCTCTGCCCCTCTGCCCCTCTGCCCTCTGCCCCTCTGCCCCTCTGCCCTCTGCCCCTCTGCCCCTCTGCCCTCTGCCCCTCTGCCCCTCTGCCCTCTGCCCCTCTGCCCCTCTGCCCTCTGCCCCTCTGCCCCTCTGCCCTCTGCCCCTCTGCCCCTCTGCCCTCTGCCCCTCTGCCCCTCTGCCCTCTGCCCCTCTGCCCCTCTGCCCTCTGCCCCTCTGCCCCTCTGCCCTCTGCCCCTCTGCCCCTCTGCCCTCTGCCCCTCTGCCCCTCTGCCCTCTGCCCCTCTGCCCCTCTGCCCTCTGCCCCTCTGCCCCTCTGCCCTCTGCCCCTCTGCCCCTCTGCCCTCTGCCCCTCTGCCCCTCTGCCCTCTGCCCCTCTGCCCCTCTGCCCTCTGCCCCTCTGCCCCTCTGCCCTCTGCCCCTCTGCCCCTCTGCCCTCTGCCCCTCTGCCCCTCTGCCCTCTGCCCCTCTGCCCCTCTGCCCTCTGCCCCTCTGCCCCTCTGCCCTCTGCCCCTCTGCCCCTCTGCCCTCTGCCCCTCTGCCCCTCTGCCCTCTGCCCCTCTGCCCCTCTGCCCTCTGCCCCTCTGCCCCTCTGCCCTCTGCCCCTCTGCCCCTCTGCCCTCTGCCCCTCTGCCCCTCTGCCCTCTGCCCCTCTGCCCCTCTGCCCTCTGCCCCTCTGCCCCTCTGCCCTCTGCCCCTCTGCCCCTCTGCCCTCTGCCCCTCTGCCCCTCTGCCCTCTGCCCCTCTGCCCCTCTGCCCTCTGCCCCTCTGCCCCTCTGCCCTCTGCCCCTCTGCCCCTCTGCCCTCTGCCCCTCTGCCCCTCTGCCCTCTGCCCCTCTGCCCCTCTGCCCTCTGCCCCTCTGCCCCTCTGCCCTCTGCCCCTCTGCCCCTCTGCCCTCTGCCCCTCTGCCCCTCTGCCCTCTGCCCCTCTGCCCCTCTGCCCTCTGCCCCTCTGCCCCTCTGCCCTCTGCCCCTCTGCCCCTCTGCCCTCTGCCCCTCTGCCCCTCTGCCCTCTGCCCCTCTGCCCCTCTGCCCTCTGCCCCTCTGCCCCTCTGCCCTCTGCCCCTCTGCCCCTCTGCCCTCTGCCCCTCTGCCCCTCTGCCCTCTGCCCCTCTGCCCCTCTGCCCTCTGCCCCTCTGCCCCTCTGCCCTCTGCCCCTCTGCCCCTCTGCCCTCTGCCCCTCTGCCCCTCTGCCCTCTGCCCCTCTGCCCCTCTGCCCTCTGCCCCTCTGCCCCTCTGCCCTCTGCCCCTCTGCCCCTCTGCCCTCTGCCCCTCTGCCCCTCTGCCCTCTGCCCCTCTGCCCCTCTGCCCTCTGCCCCTCTGCCCCTCTGCCCTCTGCCCCTCTGCCCCTCTGCCCTCTGCCCCTCTGCCCCTCTGCCCTCTGCCCCTCTGCCCCTCTGCCCTCTGCCCCTCTGCCCCTCTGCCCTCTGCCCCTCTGCCCCTCTGCCCTCTGCCCCTCTGCCCCTCTGCCCTCTGCCCCTCTGCCCCTCTGCCCTCTGCCCCTCTGCCCCTCTGCCCTCTGCCCCTCTGCCCCTCTGCCCTCTGCCCCTCTGCCCCTCTGCCCTCTGCCCCTCTGCCCCTCTGCCCTCTGCCCCTCTGCCCCTCTGCCCTCTGCCCCTCTGCCCCTCTGCCCTCTGCCCCTCTGCCCCTCTGCCCTCTGCCCCTCTGCCCCTCTGCCCTCTGCCCCTCTGCCCCTCTGCCCTCTGCCCCTCTGCCCCTCTGCCCTCTGCCCCTCTGCCCCTCTGCCCTCTGCCCCTCTGCCCCTCTGCCCTCTGCCCCTCTGCCCCTCTGCCCTCTGCCCCTCTGCCCCTCTGCCCTCTGCCCCTCTGCCCCTCTGCCCTCTGCCCCTCTGCCCCTCTGCCCTCTGCCCCTCTGCCCCTCTGCCCTCTGCCCCTCTGCCCCTCTGCCCTCTGCCCCTCTGCCCCTCTGCCCTCTGCCCCTCTGCCCCTCTGCCCTCTGCCCCTCTGCCCCTCTGCCCTCTGCCCCTCTGCCCCTCTGCCCTCTGCCCCTCTGCCCCTCTGCCCTCTGCCCCTCTGCCCCTCTGCCCTCTGCCCCTCTGCCCCTCTGCCCTCTGCCCCTCTGCCCCTCTGCCCTCTGCCCCTCTGCCCCTCTGCCCTCTGCCCCTCTGCCCCTCTGCCCTCTGCCCCTCTGCCCCTCTGCCCTCTGCCCCTCTGCCCCTCTGCCCTCTGCCCCTCTGCCCCTCTGCCCTCTGCCCCTCTGCCCCTCTGCCCTCTGCCCCTCTGCCCCTCTGCCCTCTGCCCCTCTGCCCCTCTGCCCTCTGCCCCTCTGCCCCTCTGCCCTCTGCCCCTCTGCCCCTCTGCCCTCTGCCCCTCTGCCCCTCTGCCCTCTGCCCCTCTGCCCCTCTGCCCTCTGCCCCTCTGCCCCTCTGCCCTCTGCCCCTCTGCCCCTCTGCCCTCTGCCCCTCTGCCCCTCTGCCCTCTGCCCCTCTGCCCCTCTGCCCTCTGCCCCTCTGCCCCTCTGCCCTCTGCCCCTCTGCCCCTCTGCCCTCTGCCCCTCTGCCCCTCTGCCCTCTGCCCCTCTGCCCCTCTGCCCTCTGCCCCTCTGCCCCTCTGCCCTCTGCCCCTCTGCCCCTCTGCCCTCTGCCCCTCTGCCCCTCTGCCCTCTGCCCCTCTGCCCCTCTGCCCTCTGCCCCTCTGCCCCTCTGCCCTCTGCCCCTCTGCCCCTCTGCCCTCTGCCCCTCTGCCCCTCTGCCCTCTGCCCCTCTGCCCCTCTGCCCTCTGCCCCTCTGCCCCTCTGCCCTCTGCCCCTCTGCCCCTCTGCCCTCTGCCCCTCTGCCCCTCTGCCCTCTGCCCCTCTGCCCCTCTGCCCTCTGCCCCTCTGCCCCTCTGCCCTCTGCCCCTCTGCCCCTCTGCCCTCTGCCCCTCTGCCCCTCTGCCCTCTGCCCCTCTGCCCCTCTGCCCTCTGCCCCTCTGCCCCTCTGCCCTCTGCCCCTCTGCCCCTCTGCCCTCTGCCCCTCTGCCCCTCTGCCCTCTGCCCCTCTGCCCCTCTGCCCTCTGCCCCTCTGCCCCTCTGCCCTCTGCCCCTCTGCCCCTCTGCCCTCTGCCCCTCTGCCCCTCTGCCCTCTGCCCCTCTGCCCCTCTGCCCTCTGCCCCTCTGCCCCTCTGCCCTCTGCCCCTCTGCCCCTCTGCCCTCTGCCCCTCTGCCCCTCTGCCCTCTGCCCCTCTGCCCCTCTGCCCTCTGCCCCTCTGCCCCTCTGCCCTCTGCCCCTCTGCCCCTCTGCCCTCTGCCCCTCTGCCCCTCTGCCCTCTGCCCCTCTGCCCCTCTGCCCTCTGCCCCTCTGCCCCTCTGCCCTCTGCCCCTCTGCCCCTCTGCCCTCTGCCCCTCTGCCCCTCTGCCCTCTGCCCCTCTGCCCCTCTGCCCTCTGCCCCTCTGCCCCTCTGCCCTCTGCCCCTCTGCCCCTCTGCCCTCTGCCCCTCTGCCCCTCTGCCCTCTGCCCCTCTGCCCCTCTGCCCTCTGCCCCTCTGCCCCTCTGCCCTCTGCCCCTCTGCCCCTCTGCCCTCTGCCCCTCTGCCCCTCTGCCCTCTGCCCCTCTGCCCCTCTGCCCTCTGCCCCTCTGCCCCTCTGCCCTCTGCCCCTCTGCCCCTCTGCCCTCTGCCCCTCTGCCCCTCTGCCCTCTGCCCCTCTGCCCCTCTGCCCTCTGCCCCTCTGCCCCTCTGCCCTCTGCCCCTCTGCCCCTCTGCCCTCTGCCCCTCTGCCCCTCTGCCCTCTGCCCCTCTGCCCCTCTGCCCTCTGCCCTCTGCCCCTCTGCCCCCGGTCGAGCACGTCTCTGGCCATGGCCGGTATAATCAAGCCCTGCATGGCCGGCTGTCTGTGGGAGCCTGGGCAGAGCGGCATGCCACACCGGGTTCCCAAGGATGGCGTCCATGCACCCCGTATCTTACCTGCTCTCTTATGATGTGACCCTGAAATGCCTGGGGTGATGGCGGTGTCTGCTGGAGAGGAGAACCGTGTTCCTTTCCCGGGAACCCGGGTGTTCCCTTTTACTGCCTCGCGCATGCGAGGTGGTGCATATGACGCTGTTCCAGGGCAGCTGGGTTCTCCCGGCTCTCTCCCAGTGCTTGCTCTGCCTGCCCTGCCCCCGCCCCGGGCTGGGGAACCTAGGATGGGCTACGTGTGGACATTGTGGCCGGGGACCCCATCCGGCCTCTCCCACAACCAGTGCCCCACTTCGGACCTGCCAGTAGGAGCCTTCCGCGGGCTGGCTCGGGGCCTGACGGTTAAGGCAGCCGGCTGTCCGTGTAAGCTGCGAGCCCAGCTGTGTGAAAAACACTCCAGACACACGTGCATGCGTGCCCAAGGTCCCGGGGGAGCTGGAGAAGGAGAAGGGATTCTGCATGATGGCTCCCGTGGGGCATCTCCTCCCCTGTCCATGTCCCTCTGACCAGTGCATGGGCCCTCCAGCGCAGAGAAAAGCCTTCAGATGCGTTCGACCCTTCAGTGGAGGACTCAGACACCGTGGAGCAAAGATGGCTGTCTCTGTGAATTCTGGGTCCACAGAGACCATAAGACACATTGTAAAAAGTTACTTTACACCACTAAGTTGTGGGGTAATTTCTTGCGCATCAGTTGATAACTAGAATGTATAGATTTTAATCAGATGCCAATATATACATATATATAACATATTATACATAATACATATGTATGTATGTACAGACAGAGAGAGAGAAGAGAAAGAGGGTCTTCAAAAACTTCATAGAAAAGAGTATGATTTTTTAAAAAAAAATACATCGATGTCAATTTTTAGCCCTGAAAAATTTAATTCCATTTTCCCACAAACTGTTTGAAGCACCCCTCACCCTGACACGCATGCACACACATGCTAACAAAGTTTCTTAAACAAAGCTTAATTCTTAAACATTTTTGCCAGAGGAGGATTCATGTGCTTGCCAGAGAAGGAGAAACACACACACAGAAAGCACCCCCATGTGGCGTGGTCACCACACAGTTCCTTCTCCATTTCTCCATCCTGTCTGAATTTGGGGCACACACGCCTGCTGTGTTTCTTAGGGTGCCAGATCCAGAGCTTGGGCAGTGGGCCAGCCATGTGGAATCTGGCTCCCTTAACCTCCCGCCCGCCAGGCTGGCCAAGGGAGAGCCTCATCCTAGTTGATGAGGACTAGGGTGTCTCTGATACCATTGTGACCCCATCCTTCCCCAGAGCAGACGAGCAGTCCGAAGGGAGTGAGGCGCTCAGTCCTTCTGAGTTCCACGAAAAACAACATGTTTAAAGCAGCCGTGTCCTTCCAGTAACTGTCAGGTTCTGCCCAGCAGCACTGTCTTCATCGGCAGTTCACAAAAACATCATGGTACTGATTTACGGTACGGCAAGCACTGTCAGACTGAATCGATTAACATTTCAGGGCATTTTCATTCCTACGGCACATTCAGCTGCTAGAAACGCACGGACTAAAGGCCATGAGCTTCGCTTGCTTTCCAGCCCCTAGGCACCCTCACCTGCTGCAAACAGAAGACCTGGAAAGGTCAGAGCAGTGTAAGAGCCGTTACCAGCCTGACTGCAAGCTCTCTGCAGTGAGGTCTCCGGGAATTCTGTGACTTTAAAGGTCTAGACCAAGATAGATTAGTTAACTTTCTGCAGTGTTGTGTCAGCTAAGGAAGATCTTTGGTTACGAATAATAGAAATGCAACCGACAGTGGAGTAAAGGGATGCGGGGTTTCCTCATGGAACAGGAGATCTGGAAGCCGGCCACAGTGGGGCGGCAGTCATGGAATGCTATGGATGCCGAAGCCACCAGGGAACCGGTTCACGTCCCAGGGCCTGCACTCGCTGGGCGCATGCGCGCTGCGCTGCGACTCTGGCTGAGCCAGGGTGCGGCTCCTGCAGCTCAGTACGTCTGCCCGTAATTCTGTAGTCCAGGCCAGGAGGGCAGGAGAGCAGCGGGGCCAGCAGACTGCATTTCACTGGGCGAGGAGAGGGAGACCGAGCAGGACCTGCGATTCATGTGCTGCTCAGGGAGGCCGGGAAGGGGAAGGCTTGGGGGCTGCGCGGGCAGAGCCTACAACATGTGCAATTGCATAAAAATGGCAGTTTATTTGTCAATATTAACAAACGTGGAAATTGCCAAATATTCACAAAAACCTTGGTCAACAGAATGTACACACACACACACACACACACACACACACATGGCCTTCTCCCCACTAGACTCAGTGTCGGAGTACAACCTGTGTACAAATACGCCGCAGCTCCCCGAACCCGGCTCTGCTTCCTGGTCAGTACGTACAGACAGAGCCAGATCCCACGTGACTGACCAGACTTTGAGCCCCATCCCGACGGCATATACGGTGCACATACATGCTTGTACGCGCCCAGAATCTTACAGAACGGAGACCAGGAGGAAAAGAATGTGGCATGCCCAGGCCCACTGGGAGGAGGCTCTCTCTCTCTCTCTCTCTCTCTCTCTCTCTCTCTCTCTCTCTCGTGTGCTAGCTGGCATAATAAAACAACAAAACACCAAAAACAAACTTTCTTTGGCCCTTGCATTCCCATGAACTCAAGAGCAGGGTTTCACCCCAGATTATACATTCCCGGATAATTAGAACCCAGGTCTCCCCGCCCTTTATCTTGACTGTCAGCGTGTGAGGGTGAAATAGCCTTGGGTTAGGTAGTTTAGGGCTTCCGAATAAGACCCAGAGAAGTGATTGCAGAATGAAATAATTACTGATTTTCCAAAAACATTTGTGCTATTTTCTTTCTCTCTAAGATATTCAATCCATATTCAAATTTTCCCAATTATAGCTGTTTCTAATCCTGGGTCCAGTTGAAGCTCGTATATTGCATCTCAATTTTAGGTCTTTTAAAAGTCTTTTAATCCAGAAAAGTTCTTCTATTTTTTATTCATGGTATTGACTATTTTTAAATGATAGAAAGTGTGTGCATGTCCACGAGAGAGAGGGTGGAGAGATAGAGATGGATATGAGAGAGAGGAAGAGGGGGAGAGGGAGAGGGAGCCCTTGACAGCCTCTGGTTATGCCACGGCCCCTCCCCTAGCTCTCCAGCTGCTCAGCGTCTCGGGCACCTGCACGAGTGCCCCGCATGCTTCCAGGCTGACCCAGGGACCCAAACTGACGGCTGGACGTGACTTCCAGCACTGCAGCCCAGGATGCTACCACGGTGGGATATTCAGTGAGACAGACACCGAGGTTCTTGCAGGAAAGCAGCGATTTATTCGTGTGCTAGCGCTGAGCAGATTCAAGTCCGAAGACTGAGCCCTGAATCCCTTGGGGCTCTTCCTTTTGTTTGTTTTAGCTTCTTTGTCTCCCGTACGTACTCCTGATGGGGTAAGAGACCGTCACAGGATCATGGACTGGGTTACCCGGCGGCTGGATATGCGGTACATGACGTTACAGAGTTGCTAGGTTGCCAGCAGGGCCACAAGGTCACACAGGCTGCACATGTGTACTTACATTTTAAACATGCCTGTTATCGTCCTTTGTCCTGGAAGGCCCCCTACCACACTACAGATTGCACCCCCTAGGCGGGGCTCGCACTGTATATGGGAAACGTGCTATTTCAAGTAAGTGGGGAAAATGGATCACTTGCTCACTTACTAACATTTTGGATAACTGAGTATGTCCCTAGGGGGAAAAAACAGTTGGATCTATACAGCAGAAACTTAAGGGCACAAAATGAAACCATGAAAGACCTAAATAAATCATGGATAAGTGTAAAAATAATATTGCAGTTGGGGAATGCCTTTTCCATGTAGGTTTCAAAATCTCAACATCGGCCAGGGCAGTTGTCTGACACAGGCCCTGAAGAGCCGGGACAGAAGGAGCTGGGGGTGCGTTCCATAAACAAGCGGCAGAAGCAGGTGGTTATTGACTGGGCGGGAATGGAGGGTGGAGGAGCAGGAGAATGGAAGGACGTCGAGGGTGACTTTAGGACTTCCAAGTGTGTAGTCTGAGGAATCAAAGCTTCCCTCACATCAGGAGGGCTGTAATGAAAAGACAGGTGGCAGCAAGTGTTGGCAAGGACACAGGAAGACTGGATCGTAGTGCTGCCGCTGAGATGAAGAGGGGAGAGGATGTTGCAGGGGTAATGGAACATGTCTAGCTTTAAATTAAAACATTCTGTGCTTCAAAGGACACTACCAGGAACGTGAAAAGAGAATTCACAGGTACGATACTTGCAAGTTATATTTCTTTTTTTTTTTTTTACATTTTTTTTTTTTGAGAGATTTTCACTATAGGGCACATGCGCTCGCCAGACAGAGAGACATAGAGACAGAAAGCGAGAAATCACCCCCCAGGAGGGATGGTCACGCCGCAATCCCTTCTCCTCCATTCTCCTCTCGGGATCTTGGGCATGCACGCACACGTGCCCGGCGTGAGTTTTAAGCCACCGGGTCCGGGACACGAACCGTGGTCGACTATGTGGAAGTCCAGCGACATAGCCATTACGCTAACTGCTGGTTCCCCAAGTTATATTTCTGACAAGGGACTTGTATCCCTAATATGTAAAGAACACTTACAACTCAATAACAAAATGATAAATCAAGTAAAAAAAAAATGGACAAAGAAGCATCAGCTGGCAGCTGGTGGTCAGGGCAGCTGGATCCCTCAGGGCCGACACGCAGTTTAAGTCCCAGACCCAGAACCTCGAAACCCACTCTAGACAAATGCATGCACGCCCCAAATCCCAAGAGGAGACCCCGCGGGAAGAGCTTTCTCACTTTCTCTTTTCAACAAGCACAGCGCCCTATGAAAAATTAAAAAGAAAAAAAGACCAAGGATCTGAGTGGACCTTTGTCCAGAGGCACATACACAGCAAGGAAGCACGTGGAAAGTCCTCAGGGAGCCGGGCATCAGACTGGCACCGAGACGCCACTTCCACACCCTAGGAGGGCTGTGACCAAAGAGGGCGTCAAGAGCAAGCGCTGGCGACGACGCGGGGCCCGAACCGGCGTCCTGACGCCCGGAGCAGGGCGGCGGGGAACCACGCGTCGGGGCGCGCAGTTCTCCCCCGGCAGTCCCCCGGCGACACCGCCCGGTCTCCTAGCAACCCGCCCTGCCCCCGCGCT
>NW_006160119.1:1205639-1210035 GCF_000334495.1 Tupaia belangeri chinensis
GCTCCGCGCCGACGCCCTCGGCCGCCCGGCCCCGACGTGCGGGGCATGAGCGCGCGGGGGCCTCGGGGGTAAGTGTGTGTGCGCGCGTGACATGCGTGTGCGGGCGTGTGATATGCATGTGACGTGTGTGCCCGTGCCGACAGGGGCAGACTGGCCTCCTGCAGACCCGACTTCCACCCTGGGCCGCGTTCGCGTCTCTCCGTGACCGTCTCCGCCAGGGCTTCCTTCTGTCGTCGGGCGGCCCGGGAGCCACACCTTTCAGGCGGGACGCCGGCTTAGGCCCGAAGGGCCGGGGAGATACTTTTTTGCATGCTTAGTTTGACCACAAGAATTCAATAATCTGTTAACATTCGGTGCTTCATAATTCTGACTTTTTAATGTGTCTTTTAAAAAATACTTGTTGATTTATTATTATTTTTGTTTCTAATTTGACCAGAGAAAGACAGAAAGGGAAAATGAGAAAGCAAGCAGCCAGGTCCAGGACACGAACCGTGGCTGGCCACGTGGGAGTCCAGCGCCTTAACTGCCATGCCACCCACCATCCCCATGTGTCTGTTTCTTACATCCGGGAAACTGCGAGCTCTTCATGGACAAACACTGTGTTTTAGAGTACTTCCGGACGCTCACAGCCCCAAGCATGGTACTGAGCAGATAATAAAGGCTCATTGATATATATATTTTTCTTTTTGAGAGGTTTTTCGCTATAGGGCGCATGTGCTTGCCAGGAAGAGACAGAGAGACAGAAAGTGAGAAATCACCCCCCCGGGGGGATGGCCACGCGGTAATCCCTTCTCCTCCATTCTCCTCTCGTATCTTGGGCACGCGCGCACACGTGCCAGCGTAAGTTTAAGCCACCAAGTCCGGGACTTGAGCTGCAGTCAACCACATGGGAGTCCAGCGACATAGCCATTACGCCAACTGCTGGTCCCAAGGGTCATTGGTATTTTAAATTTAAATGTCAGAAGCTGCACATTCTAACATTTTTGTCTTATTTTTGAAGGGGCCTATTTAAATATATAGTTCCACTTCTAGAAAGGAAGACATGGAGTCACATCTTTTTGGATTAAATAGCAAGTCGTTTTTAAATAAGAGTGTCTGAAATTTAGAAGTTGCCTGGAAGCCTGCTCGTAAGGCCGTCAGTGGAAGAGGCTAAGTAATGGTGTTTCATTGTTCTTTTCTTGTCTTTTGTCTTTTTTTTTTTTTTCTAAGTAATAGGTATTGTCTCCTAACATACTGACCGGGAGGTGTCTGCCATTATGGGAAATCAGCTTGCTGGTATTGCTCCTTCTCAGATCCTTTCTGTGGAGAGTTATTTCTCAGACATCCATGACTTCGAATATGACAAGAGCCTGGGTAGTACCCGGTTTTTTAAAGTTGCTCGAGCAAAGCACAGAGAAGGCCTGGTAGTTGTGAAGGTCTTTGCAATTCAGGATCCCACACTGCCTTTAACCAGCTATAAACAAGAGCTGGAGGAACTGAAAATTAGGCTCCATTCTGCACAGAACTGTCTGCCTTTCCAGAAAGCAGCGGAGCGAGCCTCTGAGAAAGCGGCCATGCTCTTCAGGCAGTATGTGAGAGACAACCTCTACGATCGCATCAGTACCCGGCCCTTCTTAAATAACATCGAGAAGCGCTGGATTGCTTTCCAGATCCTCACCGCTGTGGACCAGGCACATAAGTCTGGAGTTCGTCATGGGGACATCAAGACCGAGAACGTGATGGTCACCAGCTGGAACTGGGTTCTTCTGACTGACTTTGCCAGTTTCAAACCCACTTACCTCCCGGAGGACAACCCAGCAGATTTTAATTATTTCTTTGACACTTCACGGAGGAGAACTTGCTATATCGCCCCTGAACGTTTTGTTGATGGTGGAATGTTTGCAGCCGAGTCAGAGTACATGCGAGACCCTTCAACTCCACTCGTAGACTTAAATAGCAACCAGCGGACAAGAGGAGAGTTGAAGAGAGCAATGGACATCTTTTCAGCAGGTATCCGAGTTGATCAGGTCGGCCAAAGGGGCATACGCATATATTCTAACTGTTAAACATAGATCAGAGCTTTTGTGTGTTTTTTTTTTTTTTTGGTGCCGGGTGCTGAAAATTAATTTCTTATGTGTCCTCATACACTGTTGCAGAGAGATTAAATGTTCCTGCAGTGGACATTTTTAAGTGCCCAGAAAATGCAAAGAGCAATTCACTCATTGACGCATTTGAAAGTCCTACTTGTGTGGGTTACGACTAGGGTATGAGCGAGGGACTGTAGCATAATACAGTAGGTATGTCCCTCTTTTCAAGATGCTTCCACTTTAACTCACAGATACTGAAGAGGACCTTTCAGTCCGGTGTTTGCCGTGGTAGTGATAAGCTTGGGTCTCTGTTATAAGAGCACACAGATGACTAGTCTCTGTGGTGCTGGTGGATAGAGGCACCGGATCAGGAAAGGCCTCTCTGTTCGGATGACATTTAAATTGAGCTTGGAAGGTGATTGGGAGTTAACTTTGGTAGGGTAGTCTGTTTCAGGGAGAGGTTCATTGATGTGACAGGGTACTTGAGTGGTGTAGCATGTGTGGGACAGGGTGAGAGGTAGGCGGGGCCCAGATCAGGGTCCCGCATGCCCTTGCTAGTCCAGGAGCATTGTCAGGGTGTATTTCAGACAGAGGTTTGTAGCATGGAGAGTGGTTTGTAGAGGAACTACATGGAGACAGGAAAACAAGTTAAGAGAAAACTGCTACTACGTTCCAGAGATGGCATGATGGTGACCAGCTCCAGGTAGTGGCAGAGTTGGCGGAGTAGGAAGAAGTGGTAATACCGTAGGAGATCATTAAGAGGTAGAACTGTGATTTGCAAGGGAGTTACAAACGTCCCTGTGCCCACAAGCCTGTCTGGGAAAGCCGGATGGAAGGCGATGCTGGTTACCCAGAAAAGATGCGGGAAGGGCAGGTAGGGTGAGAGGGCGTGGTGGTCCCTGCTCCTACGATAATTGGGCGCCTCCTGTGGAGTGTCCAGAAGCTGCACTGCAGGCAGCTGGTCGCAAGGGTTTGGTGCGCATGGATTTGGGATGGAGGTAGGTACCTGGGGGTTACCAGGAACTCAGTACTGATTACCGCTGAGAGAACCAGTCGTAGCCAGCAACGTTTGTCAGGAAGTGACTGGAGTGTTTTGGGGTCTCCTTGAAGAATTTGATGGTATCTGTGGGCTCATGTCCTAGAAAAGTGTGCCATGCATTCATATGTGTTTTTTCACATGCACCGACCATGTGAAGCTGGGCCATGAAGTCCAGGTTTTCTGAGAACTGGGGTGAAAAGGGCGTGGCTGGAGGAGGTACTTAAAGGAATGCCATGTGAACTGTGGCATCCGTGCCGTTTTTGGTAAACTTTGCGATGGTTTCATATACTGCTTTTCTAATTTGTTGATTTTCTACCAGAAAAATGTAAATTGAGGGACTGGTAGTGGCATGGTGATTAAGGGTGCCGGACTCCCACATGGCCGACCGTGGTTCGAGTCCCAGACCTGGAGGCTTGCTTTCTCACTTTCCCTCTCTCTCTCATTTTGTCCCTCTCTGATAAAATTAAGATAAATAAGTAAAATAAATAAAGTTAAATAAAAAGTGATTCTTTAAAAAAAAGTCAATTGAGCCAAATTTTAGGCTCCTTTGAAAGTGGCGTAGTACCATGAAGCGTGTTTTATCTGGGGAGTGGTTTAAGAATTGTTCCCAGGATTGCCCCTTTGTCACTTCATTTGGCTCACTCATCTGTGTCCCGGTATGACATGGGTTTTGATAAGGTTGTTAGTATAGCAAGGTTATGTGGTAATTGTTGAAATCCCCTCTGTTGACCCATACATTTGTCTAAAGTTTTCCTGAACCATTTTTACATTTTAAACTTTATCATAATTTTATTTATTATTTTCGTACAGGTTTTTGCTATAGGGCGCATGTGCTTGCCAGAGAGACAGAGACAGGCAGAGAGACAGAAAGTGAGAAGTCAACCCCTAGAGGGGATGACCACATCACAATCCCTTCTCCTCCATTTTCCTCTTGGGATTTTGGGCACGCATGCACTTGTACCCAGTGTAAGTTTTAAGCCACTGGGTTCGGGACTCGAACCTTGGTCGACTCTGTGGGAGTCCAGCGACATAACTATTACGCCATCCGCTGGTCCCAGTTACGATGTTTTTAATAGCTGTCATTTGAATTTCTTTATCTAAATGTCTTTCCTTTATTCTAAACTTTGACACTCTACAAATTAATCTTATGTTATTGAGAGTTAGTGTCAGTAGGAGTCTCAGTTGCAGGAAGTTTTTCAGTGAACAAGATAGTAAATCCTTTCCTCATGGAGCTTGCATTCTAGTGGCGGTACAGACGGTAAAGAAATAAATACACATAATATACCGTGCG
>NW_006160119.1:1210066-1240480 GCF_000334495.1 Tupaia belangeri chinensis
AGGGAAAACCAGTAGGGAGGGGGTGTGCCAGGTGAGTGTGGGCAGTTGTGCAGCTTGCCGCTTTAATCAGGTGGTCGGGCACGTTTACTGATAACATGGCGTTTGGAGCTAAGATCTGAAGGAGACAGAGGTGTAAGCCACATAGATTCTCGGGGAGATGGCATTCCAGGTCGAGGGACAGCCGAGGCAGAGGCGGTGAGTAAGGCTCACTCTGACGCCTGTCGTGTGCACAGCGTGATGATTCTGAGACTGCTCTGCTCTCCTTATGCGTATGTAGACACTTTTTCACACCTGTTGTTTGGAAGTTAGGTAAATGCACAGTGGTTGAATTCTTGCTCTTCCCTCTGGGACCTTAGAGCCCACCCCCCTTAGCACTTCAACATTTTTTTTTTTTTGAGAGAGATTTTTGCTATAGGGCGTGTGCGCTCTCCAGAAAGACAGAGAGAGAGAGACAGAGAGACAGAAAGCGAGAAATCACCCCCCAGAGGGGATGGCCACGCCGCAATCCCTTCTCCTCCATTCTCCTCTCGGGATCTTGGGCACGCACACACAGGCGCCCGGCGTGAGGTTAAGTCAACGGGTCCAGGACTTGAACCGTGGTCAACTACGTGGGAATCCAGCGACATAGCCATTATGCTAACGGCTGGTCCCAGTACTTCACGTTTTATGTTTGGTCACTGTTTTGTTTTCCTCGAATGAAAACTTCATGAAGCAAGGTTTTTTGTGTTTGTTTTACGTACTACTAGGGACTAGTAGTATAGTGGGTACCTAATAACTTTGTTTAATGGTGAATGAATGAATGGTCATGTGACTCCTTAGTAATTCTTTATGAACTGAATGTCTACAGATGCTTCCTAAAAAAGAAAAACAACTTCTTTTTAAAAACTTCTAATTTGTATGTGAATATAAACATGTACATTATGTACACATAATTATTTTTAATATAAAACTAGGAAGTAATTTTAGTGTTTTTTTTTTTTTTAAAGAAAAATTGAATGATCTTTTTTGGCTTTATACTTTGGAAACTAATGATCAGGGAAAAGACGTTTTACCTATCTTCTTGATTATAGTTGTATACTACATTAAAACTTTTTATTTTACTTAACTTTAATTAATTAACTAATTTTTCATTTGGAGAGAGAGAAAAAGAGAGAGAAAGCAAGCTGCCAGGTCTGGGACTTGAGCCGTGGTTGGCCGCATGGGAGTCCAGTGCCCCTAACTACCATGCCACCTACTGGCCCTGCTACATTAACATTTTTAGTGCAATTGGGTTTGGGTTTTGGTGTTCGACTTGACGAGTCCTGTGAATTCTCTGTCCGTGTCGTGTAACGAACGTGTTGCCCCTTTTCTGATGGAACTGCACCTGCCGTTTCCAGGTTGTGTGATAGCTGAGCTTTTCACGGAAGGGGCGCCGTTGTTCGACCTCTCTCAGCTCTTGGCGTACAGAAACGGACACTTCTCCCCAGAACAGGTGCTGAATAAGATTGAAGACCGGAGTATCAGAGAACTGGTAACTACCGTACTTGCCTCGAAGTGTTTGAGACGGCACCCCCATCTTTGCCTCAGTCAGCTCTCTGGAACGTGGTGAATTTGGGATAAAGCAGATGAATACGTTAGCCTATTGCTATTTTATTAGGGAGAAATGTACAGTTTTTTCCCCTCAGGCACAGAGTTCATTTGATTAAAAAAGCTATCATTTATCTTCCTTCTTAAAATCTTTAGCTTTGCTTTGGACAGAGTTAGAAGGAAATAAGGTGATACCTGGTCGGGAGAGGTTGTCCTGGCTAGAACGTGCTGTAGAAAATGAAGAAAACGCAAGGCAGCCGGTGGTGTGATGGTGAAGCTGCTGAACTTCCACATGGCCCACTGTGGTTCGAGTCCCAGACCTGGTGGCTTGAAAATCATACTGAATGTGTGTGTGCGCATTCCTACAATCCTGAGAGGAGAATGGAGGAGAAGGATCTGGGACATGGCCATCCCCCTGAGGGGTGCTTTCTCATGTTCTCTCTCTCTCTCTCTCTCTGGTGAGCACACATACCCTATGGTAAAAACCTTTAAAAAAAAAAAGAAGAAAACATATTTAAATGAATGAGATCAGAAATATCCACTTGATTATAATACACCAGTGTAGGGCTATTTCATGTAGAAGCAAGTATCTTTGTATTTTCCTTGGCCCCTGAGGGCAGTTCTGGAAGGGAGCGGTGGAATCACAGTTTGGGCCAGCTTGCTGGGCTAGTGGTGAAGGGAACCAGGTCCACATGGCCTGTCCAAGCCCACAAGGCATGTGTGCAGGGATGAGCGGATCCCAGCAGGCCAGGGAGGAGGCAGGGTTGCAGTATGACCAAACTCCATGGAAGGGTGCTTTCTCACACTCTGTGTCTTTCTGGCAAACAAAACACATAAACAATAAAACCCGCACACACAAGGAATCACAAATTAGTGTAGCAGAATGAGCGAGGAATTCCGTGAGAGCTTATCCTAGGCATGTATCTGCTGGTAGAGGTATCTTTTGTTGTTGTTGTTGTTTGTGTTTGTTTTAAGTTTTTTTTGCTCTAGGGCATGCACACTTGCCAGAGAGAGAGAAAAAGTGAGAAATCACCCCCAGGAGGATGGCCACACCGCGGCCTCTTCTCCATTCTCCCCTTGGAATCCTGGGCGTGATGCACATGCCCCTGGTGTGTTCTTTCAGGCCGCTGGGTGACGAGTTCAAACTGCAGTCTGGCATGTGGGATCCAGCTTCCTTAATCACCCTGCCACTGATGGCCTGAGGGTATCTTTCTTTCTTTTTTTTAAGAGAGAGATTTTTGCTATAGGGCGTGCGCACTTGCTGGAGAGACAGACAGAGAGATCCCCCCTGGGTATGGCCACGCCACAGTCCGTTCTCCTCTCAGGACTCTGGGCACATACACGTGTGCCTGGCTGAGTTTCAAGCTGTCAGGTCTGGGACTCGAACTGTGGTCCACTGCATGGGAGTCTAGCAACATAACCGTTCTGCCATCTGCTGGACCCTCCTGGATCACGCAGTAATAACGCTTATGATAATGACTCAGTCAGGAAAAGATTTGGTATATTTAGAATATTTTCTGTAGCAAGGCAGGGAAACATAATACATTCTAATTCCTCTTAATGATGAATATTAAAAATAAGATTTCGGTGGAAGACAGTTCAGTCCATGTTCAGTGAACAGCACCCTGGATTGGGAGTTGGCCTACCTGGCTGGCCTGTCTTTGGGTAGGACACTTGTTCATAACGTGACTTTAGCTAAGTAAGGTCATGTCTCTGGGCCTCCCTTTTTATAACAGTGAAAGGAGTGCATTTGTTTAATTTTTAAAACACGTAAATCAGAGGTAAAGTGATTTTATTAGATGACTTTTCCATATAGTACATTTGTTCCCACAGATTCAGTGTAGGCTCTTATTTAGAATACACCAGAAAGCTCAGGTGACAAGGAACATTTTTTTTTTTTTGGAGAAGTTTTTTCGCTATAGGGCACGTGCGCTCGCCAGACAGAGAGAGACATAGAGACAGAAAGCGAGAAATCACCCCCCAGGGGGAATGGTCACGCCACAATCCCTTCTCCTCCATTCTCCTCTTGGGATCTTGGGCATGCACGCACACACACCTGGCGTGAGTTTAAGCCACCGGGTCCGGGACGCGAACT
The DNA here is from genome assembly GCF_000334495.1 of Tupaia belangeri chinensis. Taxonomy (NCBI): domain Eukaryota; kingdom Metazoa; phylum Chordata; class Mammalia; order Scandentia; family Tupaiidae; genus Tupaia; species Tupaia belangeri. The sequence continues at coordinate 1,213,728 of NW_006160119.1, forward strand.
GCAGTCGACTACGTGGGAGTTCAGTGTCATAGCCATTACGCTAACTGCTGGTTCCCGTGACAAGGTACATTTTAACAACGTTTCATTTATTTAAATAATGACTGTGATACACTGTGAATGTCCAAGAAAGATTAAACTATATTTTGCATAGCGAAAAAATTATTTCCTTACATTACTAGAAAACACATGACATTCAAATTAGGCAAATCATTGTTACGTTCACAGAACGTACTGTTCCTTTTATACGCCTTGAAAAGTTTAAGGGGAATCCTCCTTTTGACTAGCTCCTCGATCTACACTTAAATCTTGTAGTCCTTCTGATGGTGGCAACGAGGTTCTAGAACAGAACTCTTAACTGGAGATACGTAAATAGTTTTTAAGTGTTCTGTGATTCCTTCCCACAATTACATATAAATTTGTATACAAAAATTGTGTGTATTCATTTTTCTCTGTAGAAGATGCATTGCTTTCTTTAGATTCTCTGGTATCTTGTCAGGGAAGTTTTAGGTCGCTGGGTTGCGAGCAGCAGTGTGCTATGGCCTGTCTATGGGGGATGCTCAGCAGAAGGTAACCCTTATGTGTCAGGACCATCTGTAACACATCAGCGTGAAATCTCCTTTGCTTTCTAGGACAGTAGTGAAACCGCATACTTAGTAGTCAGGTTCTAAACGTAGTTTGTCAGGTGAAGATTGAAAATTGTCAGATTTACTTTGGAAATCTGTAATAGCACTTGTAAATTGCCCTGGTAGCTTTCCTTTTCAAATGTACTTTCTTCAAATCTCTTTCTATTCCCTTTCTCCCTGCGGTACAGGTAACGCAGATGATCCACCGAGAGCCAGATAAACGCCTGGAGGCGGAGGACTACTTGAAGCAGCAGCGTGGCAATGCCTTTCCAGAGATATTTTACACCTTCCTTCAGCCGTACATGGCCCAGTTTGCTAAAGAGACGTTTCTGTCTGCCGACGAGCGTGTCCTGGTTATACGGAAGGATCTGGGTAACATTATTCACAATCTCTGTGGGCAGGAGCTGCCGGAGAAAGCGGGAGAGCCCAGGGAGAGCGGGCTGGTCATCTTGGTGTCTGTCATTACATCCTGCCTCCAGACGCTCAGGTACTGCGATTCCAAACTTGCTGCTTTGGAGCTCATCCTCCACTTGGCCCCAAGATTAAGCGTAGAGATCCTTCTGGACCGTATTACTCCGTACCTCCTGCATCTCAGCAGCGACTCTGTTCCCAGGGTGAGAGCTGAAGCCTTGAGGACGTTGACCAGAGTTCTTGCTCTTGTCAAAGAGGTGCCTCGCAACGACACCAACATCTACCCCGAGTACATCCTGCCCGGCATCGCACACTTAGCCCAGGACAGCGCCACCATTGTCCGCCTAGCCTATGCCGGTGGGTCCCTCGTCCCAGTAACAGCTGCGCAGGCATTGTTAAAGTTACTGATGATACTACTTCTTTTTACCTTTTAAAACTGATTTGGGAATTCCAAGTGTGAACTTTTAAAAAGTGTCCTTTTAAATTATATTATAGCTAGTCTGTTGGTGGGACTCAACTTGTGTGTTCTTTTATTTTTGAACTTGTGAGAATTAGCAAGTGAAAAAATATATAATACAGAATTTTTTTTATTTTGGGAAGTTTTACATTTAACTAGGAATAACACTGATGTTTACAAGCATGTGCTTCTAATCTCGGACTTTAGACCTTTCTAAAGTTTCTCTGAATGAGTAAGCTTGTTAGACTAAGTTTTAAGATACGATAGTGAGTCTGTTGTGTTGAAAATGATTCATCTCACTGGGCAGTCTGGTGGTGAAAGAACCTAGCAAACCAGTTTAATGGGTTCTAAGTTCTCACTTAAAGTCGCGCTTAGCCCGTGTGGTTTCTCTATGACAAGGCAGATGTGCTTTGCACACCCCCCTGTTCTACTCTGTAGAGGATGCAGAATTCAGTCATAAATTCAGGTGGTATATGTTCATATTTTTAGCTACTTTAATTCTGAAGGGTTATTTCTGCATGGAAAATATCACTGAGACATTTGCATAAGTCTTCATTTGTTTCTCTAACGTAATCTGGTGGGAATTGGGCTCTGGTTTGGAATCTGCACGGCACATGTGTGTGGTGACGACCTGGCCACTGTCTGGTGGGAATTGGGCTCTGGTTTGGAATCTGCATGGCACATGTGTGTGGTGACGACCCGGCCACTGTCTGGGAAGGGCTTGTCCAGCTCGGTCATCTCACCTTACCTGCAGTGACCTTGATGGCACGTGTGGACCCGTGTTCGAAATGGCTCTGGTCTTCGTGCTGGCACATCCACAAGGTGGTGGCTGAGGGTTTCTTTTCAGTACAGTTTTATTTGCATTTATTACTGTCTACTTACTTATTTATAGTTTCTGGTTCCCTTCACTGTATAGGTATAAGCTTCAAGCCTAGAAATACAGGATTTATTAAGACTTTTTCTGAGTTTATCATATAAAAGTATATTTATAACTCACTGGGCAAAAAGTAATTGAGCCAGATAGAATCAAGTGTAATGAAAGCTGATAGTTCTAAACACAGTGTTTTCTGTACCAGCTATATGCCTGTACTCTCGGTTCAGTACATTTTTAATCTGTCCTCAGTTGTGTTAAGTGGGTCCAAGTGTGATGCGTAGGTGCCGCGTTAACATCTGCATTCGGCTACTAGTAGCCATGGCAGAGGAGCAGCTGCTACTTGTGGAGACCCACCTCCGCTCTTCTAGAGGAGCTGCCGAGGTCTCAGAGCTCACCTGCAGCACCCTGAGCAGGAGGTGGGAGCTAGGAGAGGCCGGTAGCCTGGCGGCTGTCTGGTCTAGTTCTGGTCCTCAGAGCTGCTTGTACTGACCTTGCTTTCGAAGCAGTCTCTGTCTAATCCTCTGAGTCTTAATGGTCTCAGCCCACAACAGCCCAAGGCCAGCCAGCGCCTTACAGCACCCTGTCTTCATGGCCCAGTGTGTGATAAAACACCTGCTGTTTTTTTAATAATTATTTTACTTAACTTTATCCATTTATTTATTTTCATTTGACCAGAGAGGGGTAGAGTGTGAAAGATAGAGAGTGAGAAAGCAAGCCACCTGGTCTGGGACTCGAACTGTGGTTGGCTATGTGGGAGTCCAGTGCCCTTAAACCACCATTGCCACCTGGCAGTCCCGATAAATGCAACCAGAAGTCTTTTTGAGAGATGCCAGCATGGATTTCTGTCTGTGTGAAGTGAACCGTCAACTTTGCTGAGGCTTATGGACTTAAACAGGGAACTGGGCATAGAACTGCCCAGACTCTCAAGGTACCCATTGAAGAATTGGGTCGGTCGGAAAAGTCATGGCACAGTTTTGCATTTAAAACCCGAAAAAACATGTCACGACTTTTCCAGTGACCCAGTAAGAGCTTTTTCCTAATAAAGATATACTGAGTCAGGCGGGGCTGAGGCTTATTATCGGGGCATGGCCCACGGCCCACGTCCCCATCTGCAGGGTGGGCAGGCATTGCAGGGTGTGCGCATCTTGCTGTCTTCAGCATGCGATCTGAGTCGTGTCGAACCTGGCTGGGGTGGAAAGCAGGACTCCTAGGCGAAGGCGGGCGTCCTGTTTGAGCGACTCATTTTGATCTCAGAAATGTGGTGCAGGAGGAAATGGAGTCTTTTAGATTTGAGCTGAAAGTGGTGAAACTCTGTGTTCAGTGCTGCTCACAGCTAAGGAGAGAGGGCGATCTGGTGGTGGCCAGATGTAAGGAGAGTGGGAGGAGGAGGAGGACAAGGGCGGGAGAGGGAGAAGAGAGGCCGAGCCTGTGCAGGTGCGGTCGGTGGGACGCGTGCAGCGAGGTGAGAAGTCGGTGTTCCACAGTGGGGAGGCGAGCCCAGCAGCCTTAGTACTAACGGTCAGGAGAGGGGAGCAAGTACCAGCTGCAAACAGCGGCGGGCTCACACCGGTCCACTGAGACCTTCAGGGCCCCGTCCATGGCACTGTCCTGACAGCAGCGGGCTCACACTGGTCCACCGAGACCTTCAGGGTTCCCGTCCATGGCACCGTCCTGACAGCAGTTGGTTCTGCTGGGGCTGGCTCTTAGAGGTCGCGGTGAGTCCTCACATGTGTGAGGAGCTGAGCCGTCTAGTAAGGGAAGCGTCAGAAGTTGAGCCCAGGTGTGTTTGGTTCCAGAGCCCAGCTCGATCTGTCGTTGAATGTGCATGTGTCTACGTTAGTCTGATCAGTCTCTCTCAGTTGTCATGATACTGGTTGGAGGATTATCTCTATTAAGCTTTTTTGTTTGTTTGTTTTGGATATGGTATTATATTTTGGTTTATTTATTTATTTATTTTGGAGAGGTTTTTGCTATAGGGCGTGTGCGCTCCCCAGACAGACAGAGACAGAGAGACAGAAAGTGAGAAACCATCCCCCAGGGGGGATGGCCATGCCGCAATCCTTTCTCCTCCATTCTCCTCTTGGGATCTTGGGTATGCACGCACATGCGCCCGGCATGAGTTTTAAGCCACCGGGTCCGGGACACGAACCGCAGTCGACTACTTGGGAGTCCAGCGACATAGCCATTATGCTAACTGCTGGTCCCAATATTTTGGTTTATTTTTAAAAAGAAGTTTGCATTTCAGTTATTAAAACTGGCACTTTGGAAATGGTTGTAGATTATGAGATTGGTTACTAGAAATATGATTAGATTAAGTGCTAAATGGAACATTGTGCCCCTTAGTTTTGAGGTTATCTATGTATATAAAGACTTATGGAAGAAAAGTCATAAGCATTACAAAGGTTTAAGGTGATAAGTATTATAAATTTCTGTTTTCATTTTATAGAAAACATAGCTCTGCTGGCAGAAACAGCTTTGAGATTCCTGGAATTAGTACAGTTGAAAAATCTCAATATGGAAAACGACCCCGGTAGTGAAGAAATTGACGAGGTGCCACATCCGAATGGAAACTACGACACAGGTGGTATAACTTTCTCTTCTGGCATTTCTGGTCTGTGGAATAAGTTCTAATGCTCCCTTGCAGAATCTGCCCTTTGACGTTTTCATGTCAGAAGGCAGACCAGAGCGCAGACGGAGGTGCTCCTGGCGGCTGGCTGTCCCCTCGGCCCTCCTACGCCGTTGTCTAGGTGGAAGACGGCCAGCCTCACCAGAGGCTCCAGGCACAGTTGTTTTCCAGCCAGAATTGATTTTTGTGACCAGTAAAGCTAGCTGGATTGTATAATTTTCATAAGATTAAAAAAGATGGTTCTTGTCATAGCTAAAGAATCTAAACCTCTTCTCCCGTGACATCCCGAGTATCCTCAGTCCTGACCTTTTGTTTCACGTTGTTGCATAGGCCGACTCTCCCCTTTACTGTGAAGGAGTACCCGTGCTGCTCTCCACAGGCTTTTAGTTAATGTTGATGGAAAGATTTAGAAAGAGAACAATATGCTTAGTCTGCTTCAAGGTGTCTCTAGTTGAGGAAAAGTAGGGAAATCTAGTTTTTAGATTTGTACGCCACAGACGACTGGAATGGCTCTTATTTGTTGTAGAGGCACCCTTCGTAGATGGTGGGTGTGGTCTGGAGTTGGACACATGGAGCACTTTTGAACTTCCAGGAGGATGCATCAGAAGGGAAATCCCTTTTTGTGGGAAACAGAAAATTGTTCCCTGTATTCAATGCCCATGGACTTGGACCTTTTTAGACAATGATGGTAGATGTTAAAGTTTGGGGGGGAGTTAACCTAACGTTTTTGTTTGCGTGTGAGATCTGTCACCTTTATCTTTGACAGTAGCTGCACAGTAGCTGGATGGAGCAGGAGTGGCCTCTGTCCTCAGTTGCTTATTCAGTAGGTCATTGCTAGACGTGAGCTCTGCATCGTGTGTATGAGCCTATCTTAAACACCAGGGATGTGGTGGTGTGTGAGACACCACCCGCTCCTGACCTTACGGCAGTAATAAATGACAAGGCAGAGTGAGCAGGAGGGAGGCCAGGGAAGACGACCGTCACCAGATCAGGAAGGCCTTGCCAGGACTGTTGGTGCTTCCCAACATACAATGAGGTGACGTTAAAGATGCTTTCCAGAAGTACTGCTCAGTACCACGGTGTCATGTGGTGAGCCAGTCCAGAGCGTTCATGTTCTCGATTAAACCAATCTTATTGGGCCAGGGTGACCTTTCCCTGGTGTTTCTCCGCGATTTTCTTTTCAAGGCAGTAAATACAGCCGTTAGAGAGCGACCACACCGTGATGTCTTCAGAGCTCTGTGTGGTGGGCGACATGGTGATATGTTTGCCAAGGTGGCTTCTGTGGTCGCTGTACTTCTCTGAGGACTGAGAAAGAGGACTGGGTCTTATGTGTGAGCAAAAAATTAATTCTGTCCTTTTTTTTTAAGAGCTCCAAGCCTTACATGAAATGGTCCAGCAGAAAGTTGTCACTTTGTTAAGTGACCCTGAAAATATCGTGAAACAGACTTTAATGGAGAGTGGAATAACACGCCTGTGTGTGTTCTTCGGACGTCAGAAAGCCAATGACGTTTTGTTGTCACACATGATCACCTTCCTCAATGACAAGAATGACTGGCACCTGCGTGGAGCTTTTTTCGATAGTATAGTTGGTATGTTTTTGTTCGTTAACTCATTTTCTAAGATTTCAGGTTGTCTTCTCAGATAAATACTTCATGCAATCTGAGAAATTGGTGGTGGTACTACCAAATTTATTTAATAATGACATGAGTTAGTATTTCTGTCTTCATGGTGCTTTTGGGTAATGGAAGTATTCTAGATGATCAGGGAGTTGGGCTTTTTTATATATATACATACACATTTTTAATTTTATTTATCATGGTTATTTTAAAATTTGCTGTGGGGCGCACATGTTCATCAGAGAGACACAGAGAGAAAGTGAGAAAGCAAGCCACCAGGTCTTAGACTTGAACTGTGCTTGGCCATGTGAGAGTCCAGCACCTCAACCATCAAGCCACCTGCTGGCCCCCAGGGGGCTGGTTAATTACTGTGATGCATCCCTATGAAAGAATACCATGTTTTCATTAAAAATTATATTTTAAAAGATAATGACAGAAAATACCAAAGACTAAAATATACTAAAATATGACTAATGATTATCTAAGGTTGGGATATTATTGCTTCATTTATATTTTTTGTATTATTAGGTTTTTTTAAAAAGACTTATTTATTATTGTTAATTTTTAAAACTTTGTCATAGGGCACATGTGCTTACCAGAGAGGGTCACAGAGAGAGAGAGAAAGTGAGAAAGCCAGCCACTTGGCTCGGGACTTGAACCACAGACAGTCATATGGGAATCCAGTGCCTAACCTACTATGCTACCTGTGGGCCCGCATAGTACTAGATTTTCTTTTTCTTTTAAAAAAAAAATTATTTATTTAAATTTATTTATTCATTCATTTATTTTTAGTTTGACCAGAGAAAGACATAATGCGAGAGAGAGAGAAAGAGAGAGAGAGCGAGAGAAAGGGGAAGCAAACAAGCAAGACACTAGGTCTGGGCTTGAATCATGGTCGGCCATGTGGGAGTGTCTAGCGTCTTAACCGCCATGCCACCTGCTCATATCCTATTATTAGATGTTCTGAAGTGAACATATTTCACATTAGAACCAGAAAATAACAGTTAAATTATAAGTATGGTTGAAAATCAGTCTAACTAAAAAGATAATTAGAACTTGGAGGCTTGGCCTTTTTTTTTTTTTTTTTACTTTGCTCTTTCTTTATACAGGTCTTGATTTTAAGGTTTATCTAAAGAAGGCAGTCACCTTGTGTTTTATGTGTCCGATTTCTTTTTGTATGCATCAGGTTCCAAATTAAAAATAAATGAAGTATATTTTCAGTGGATTAAGTCACATTTGAGATAGGATTTAATATTTATCTCTTTTGAATAATAACTGATCCCTTTCATACTAAATATACTGATCTTTGCAGTTTTAGATTTGGTCACTTAGGAAATATGTAATAAATCCATGTCACTAACCTTTACCCACTAACCTTCGTGTGTTACTTCCCACGTAGTTCTGTCAGCTTGCTGGGCGTCCCCACAAGGTTTGAGGACCATTCTATGCATTGGGCGTCTTGGCTTCTGTCCAGACTTCCTCATGAGGGAGCAGAGGCTGTAAGGCTTTACATTTTGGTTTCTAGTAATCTGTGAAAGCAGTTGCTGTGAAGTTTAATGTTGGATCTTTCATACATAATAAAATGAAGGAAACCCATCTGGCCACAAGATTGATAGTTCTGTAAATGCTGTCATGATGTTTTGGAGAAAAGAGCATTTCTACTTTGAAAAGCTTTGAAATGTCCTGCTTTTCTTGCTTTGTCATTACTGGAAGTCTCCATACTTCTCTTTAGAGGTTTTGTGTCTGCGTCAGCTGCTGATGCATCGCAGGCTTGTGTCTGGGAGTGTCAAACTCAGCTCCGGATCACTGTGTGCTCTGCTTCCTGCATGTCCGTCTGTCTTGCCCTCTTCTTCCAAAGAATCTTATGTTGTTTCTTTTCTTGAAAAAAAGGTAGAACTCTCCCCATTCGTGTTCACATGTGGTGTGAAACAGATCTTTATTCTTTTTCAGTTGCTAGTAGTACTCGCGTCTCTGTGTGTGACAGTGACACGTGCCTGTTGTCGAAAGCGTGGAGGATGAAGACCTCTGGAGAACACAGTCATCCCTACTCCACAGCCCGTGCTCGGCCTCTTAGTGCCCTGCTCTTCCTTCTTGTAGGTCTTCGTTTTGCTCCTTCCCAGCTGTCTGGTTCTAGCAGGCTCTCGTAGGTGAGGTACCGACTGTGGGCTTCAGGTTCTGGCTTTGCCTCTTGCTAGTTGTGGTTCTTGAGAAAGTGATCTCATTTCTTTTGTGCATGTGTTCTCCTGTCTTTAAAGCGAGAATAATTATTGTAGCTATCTCATTGACCGATGTGATGATGAAGGGACTACCATGTAAACGTTTCTACTTTTTTCTTTCGTAAATTTGTCAGGGGTCATGTGCTCTTGCAGAGGGAGGGAGAGGAGGAAAGTGCCCTGCCACGGGGACTGGTCGCGCCATAACCCCTTTTCCTTCACTGCTCCTCCTCTCAGGATTTGGGGACATGCACTCCCTTGCCCCAGGTGTTTTTGTGCCTCTGGGTCTAGGGCTTGAGGCTGTGCTCCTGGCTGTGTGGGACCCAGCTCCCTCAACCACCAGGCTGGGGCTGGCCTGTACCACCACTTTATTATGTCTTGGACTTCATTTTGCGAACATACTTTTTTCTTTTTTTTTTTTTAAGAGAGAGATTTTTGCTATAGGGTGTGTGTGCTTGCCAGAGAAAGACAGAGAGACAGAAAATGAGAAGTCACCCGTTGGGAGGGATGGCCACGCTGCAATCTCTCCTCCATTCTCCTGTTGGGATCTTGGGCACACATGCACACTTGCTTGGCGTGAATTTTAAGCCACTGGGTCTAGGACTCGAACCATGAGGAACTCTGTGGGATACCAGCAGGGTATCCATTACACCATCTGCTGGTCCCAATTTTTGTCTTTTTAAAAATAATCTTTATGTAGTCAGTTTATTTGATTCGTGATTATTTTTTCAACATTGTACGTAAAGCCTTTTTCTATTCCAGAATTAGGTTAATCTCTTGTACATTTGTTGTCTATTTCTTGTAATGTTTAATCTTCATTTTGGGCTGTGGTATAACATAAAACCTAAATATTTTTTCTTCTCAGAACTATAGCTACTTTTCTCAACACAATATACTAAACATTTTCTTTCTCATTGCCTTTTTTTTTTTTTTTCGGAGAGTTTTTTTTTGCTATAGGGCACGTGTGCTCGCCAGAGAGACAGAAAGCGAGAAATCACCCCCCAGCGGGGATGGCCACACTGCAGTCCCTTCTCCTCCATTCTCCTCTTGAGATTTTGGGCAAGCATGTATATGTGCCTGCCATGAGTTTAAGCCACAGGGTCAAGGACTCGAACCGTGGTCAACTACGTGGGAGTCCAGCGACATAGCCATTAGGCTAACTGCTGGTCCCATTTCCCATTGCTTTTTGAACCTTTATCATCTTTAACACTCCTTCTAGTGAGTCAGTTTGCTGGATAGTCTCATTTCATTTATTTTTCTGTCCTTGGACTAAAATAATACTCAGCCATATAATATTATTACTTATGGTCAGTTTTAGTATCTCTTAGAATAAGTTCCCAGATATTCTTCATGTCCATTATGTTAAAAAGGTTTTAAAGTTTGTTTTATGATCACACATGGGAGTGAGAAGCATTCTCTCTTCGAGAGAGCGGGAGAGGGAGAAGCACTCGTGACAGAGTCCCCTCTCGGCCCGCCAACCCGTCAGAGTAGTGGATACGCGCGTGCCTCTGTGGTCAGGCCAGCCCTGGTCCTGAACCAGTGGTCGGCTGGATGGTCTCGCACTGCAGCTGAGTTTGCTGCCGACTGTACCACCAAGCTGGGCCCAGACCATCTCCGCTTACTGTACATTTCAGTTTGTAAAGTTCCTAACCATAATCTACTACAATTTTAGATGGTATTTTTTTTTTTGATAAATAGTACAGTTGTACAATTACTCTTTAATTATAGAGAAATGTACTTGATAAATTATTTGGAATTTATTTACAATTTATGAAGTTATTTTTGAAGACCCTTAGTTGCAGTTTCTATAGCAACTACTCCGGTTTGTTTTGGCTGGTGTCTTCAGGTGATTTTTACTGTATCTCTAATATTCTCATAGTAATATTTTGCAGTGATCAGTTTTGGATATTATCTTTTCAGGTTTTTTCCCTATGCCTGTTGAAGATTTAACTCATTTGTAACCATGCCCTGATTCCACTTCCCTTCTCTGTTTTTGAAATGTTGACCACTATTTTCAGTGCTTTGGTTTTAGTTTGTTGTTTTTATAACTTTAAGCAATTAATCCCATTTAAACAAATTTGTGCTAGAGGTGCATGCACTTCCCAGACAGGGAGGGAAGGAAAGTGAGGAAGCGTCCCAAAGAGGGTCGGCCACACCAGCCCCCTCCTCCACTCTTCTCGGGACTATAGGCACATGCGCACACCTGCCTGCTGTGTTCTTTGAGCTGCTGGGCCTGGGGCTCGAACTGTGCCGTGGATGCCAGATCTCGCCACCTGAATCGCTGTGCTTCCTGCTGGCTCAGCCCTGTCTTTAGGTTTTATGTTACACCACAGCCCAAAATGAAGATCATTTAAACAGTGTGTGTAAAGTGCTCTTCTGGTTTGCGTTTCAGAGAGGTCAGTACCCCTTTCACTTCTCCTCGCTCTTCTTCTTCTTGAGAATTCTGAGTTCCCAACTAATGGTTTTGTTGACATGGTTAATAACGTGTATGTTCTGTTCTGCAATGACAAATCTTTTGTGCTTTTTTTATTATTTTTAAATTGCATGTGCACACGTTGGAGAGAGTGGGAAGGGGGAAAGTGAGAAATACCCCGAAGGGGACGGCCACTCTGCAGTCGCCTCTCACCCTCCTCTCAGGGTTCTGGGTGTTCCTGGACACGTGCCCAGCGCGTCTTTCCGTCTGTCAGGCCGTGTGGGACATAGCTGCCTAATACCACACCACCTGGCTGGCCTCTTTTGTTCTTCACACGGGATTTACGTGATTGTTAATGTGTAAAGATTATTGGCCCGTGCTGTCAGCGTGATGAAGTCTGCTTCTCCACAGTCTCGTTCTGTGACCCTCCTACCCCTGGAGTGTTTTTATAGCAAAGTCAGTGGGTTCTTTTTTCCTCTTTCAGTTACTACATACACTGTACAGCTTAATTTATTCCATGTTTAGAGCAACTTTTGTTTGTTGTCTTGAACTTTTAGATTCCTTCGTTTTCCTTTTAGGGAGCAAAGTAATATACGTGCTGTACCATATCTGTAATACCTAGCTTCCTTCTTACCACTTTTATTTGTTGCTTGAAATCTGTTTCATTTTGATTATTGGTGGCATTTTGCAGCTTCTTGGCTTTTCATTTGGCTTGACCGATTTCCAGATCTTTGCTTGCTCTCCTCCCCCTCAGCACCCACCCCTCAACTTGATTTCCTTGGTTAGACTTGTCGTTTTATATCCTCTGCCTCTTCCTCTTTATTTTGCGAGTTCATCCCCAAGAAACTTTCTTGGAAAAGGGTTGTGCAGGAGGTAAACCTTTACAGTCCTTGCATGTCTTTAAATGACTTACGTTGCTTCTTAATTAATCGGTGGGTTGGATATAGAATTTCTTTCACAGCTGAGAATTTTGCTGCTGTCTTCTCGCCTCCACTGTTGGGAAGGTCACTTGATGCCAGTCTGTTTCTTCTTCCTTTTTAGGAGACCTGCATTTTTCTTCTTGTAAGTTCATAGGAACTCTGTTTTCCCTTGATGGTCCAGGATTTCTTGACGATTTGCTTTGGTGTTCCGTCTGCATTTCCTGTGCTGGGTAGGAAGTACGGTGTTCTTCCCTGGATCTCCCTCGACATGTCTGGCTTCTGACCGATGGTGCTGTTTCACTTAATGCCGTAGGTACTTCCTGGCACCTGTGAGCCAGGTGATGTTGCTTCTCGTTTCAGGTGTCGCTGCCTACGTCGGCTGGCAGAGCTCCTCAATCCTCAAGCCCCTTCTGCAGCAGGGCCTTAGCGATGCCGAGGAGTTTGTTGTCGTGAAGGCGCTCAGCGCCCTGACCTGCATGTGCCAGCTGGGGCTGCTGCAGAGGCCCCACGTCTACGAGTTTGCCAGTGACATCGGTGAGTGTGTCCGTCAGACGGTAGGGAGGGTGGGAGCTTCGGAAAGCGGTCAGGTGTTGCAGAGGGAGAGCTGCCGTTATTGTTGCTGTTGGCATTCGTACATGCACGTGCACGCATGCTTGCATGTATGTGGGAGACAGGTGGGCAGATCAGTCTGACCCTCTAATCCTGGTTGGGAAATACTGCTTTGTCCTCACACTTTGTTAAGTCTCTGTGACCCCTGGAAAAAAAACAAGGCCTTCCCCCCCCCCCACACACACACACTGGAGGTTAAAGCTTAATAATTCTGTAGCTTAAACTTGTTTTTTGGACACTAGACTACTAGTCAGGTTGAAAGGTGGATGTGCAGAGTTTTCTGTGACATCTGTCACTGCTTCGATGCCAGTCACGAATTCGTATTGAAATGACTACTTCTGTGAGCTCGCGAAAGGAGTTAATTGCTTGGCCTGTATAGCACTAATCTACACGTGCTTCCTGATTTACTAGTGTTCTTTCGACTTTATATGTATGTGTGTCTGTATTTATGAAAGTGACAGGCATTAAGTAGAAACCGTAACTCTATATTAAGTTAAGGGACTTAGTGACTTAGAATAGTTTTGCATGACAATACTGTTTTTTTTTTTTTCCATGGTGCTCACGTTGTTGGCAGTCTTTCCTTTCACCTTGATCAGCTGTTTTTAGCATTTCTTTCTTTTTTTTGAGAGAAATTTTTGCTGTAAGGTGCGTACATGCAACGGAGAGACAGAGACAGGAAGAGAGAAAGTGAGAAATCACCCCCTGGGGGGATGACTGCGCCATAGTTCCTTCTCCATTCTCCTCCTGGGATTTTGAGCATGTGCACACACATGCCCAGTGTGAGTTTCAAGCCTCCGGGTTTGGGACTCAAACTGTGTTCAGCCATGTGGGAGTCCACTACCTTAACCACTATGCCACTTGATAGCCCTTGCTTTTTTTTCTTTTTTTTTTTTTAAATAATTATTTTATTGACAGAGAGAGGGATCTCTGGCTTGGGAGTCCCGAGGCTGGAGCTGCAGCGGGCAGCCCTGCCTCAGAATTCCTTGGCCTAGGGGTCGGAAGATGGGAGTGGGGTGTCTGTAGAGCTGAGGGCGTTCCTATGTGGTAAGGAGAAGAGAGAAATTTACAAATGAAAGAAGAGAAGGAGAGAGAGAGAAAAAAATTATTTTATTGAACTTCATTTATTTATTTATTTCAATTTGACCAGAGAGGGATGAGAGAGAGGGAAAGTGAGAAAGCAAGCTGCCAGATTCAGGATTTGAACGCAGTCCAGCACCCTTAACCATCATGCCACCTGCCAGCCCCTGTTTTTAGCATTTCTTATAAGGCAGGTCTAATAATGATAAAATCCTATAGCTTTTGTTTGTCTGGGAGTCTTAGTCTTTTCTTTGGGTTTCTGAAGGACAGCCTTGACTGGTGTAGTGTTTACTCTTGGTTGAAGGGTTTTTTTGTCCCTCGCCCCCTCAAGCACTTTAGCTATATTACCACACTTTCTCTTGGCTCATGAATTTCTACTGAGAAAAATCAAATTGCTGAAGCTTTCCTTGAATGCGATGTGTTGCTTTTCTCTTACTGCTTTGAAAATTCTTTCTTTCTCTTTGACGTTTGGAGATTTGATTAGGATGTGTTTGGGGAGGTTCTCTGTGTCGAATCTATTTAGGCTTCTTCGGGCTTCACAGAGAATATCCACCTCCTTCACCGCACTGGGAGATTTACTGTCATGTCTTTTTTTTTGGAGAGGTTTTTGCTATAGGGCGTGTGCACTCGCCAGAGAGACAGAGACAGAGAGACAGAAAGTGAGAAATCAGCCCCCAGAGGGGATGGCCACGCCGCAATCCCTTCTCCTCCATTCTCCTCTCGGGATCTTGGGCACGCACGCACACACGCCTGGCATGAGTTTAAGCCACTGGGTCCGGGACTTGAACCACGGTTGACTACATGGGAGTCCAGCGACAGAGCCATTACGCTAACTGCTGGTCCCTACTGTCATTTCTTTAAATAAACTTTCAACCACTTTCTTTTCCCTCTCCTCCTGGAATTCTCATAATGCATATCTTGGTTTATTTGATTAATGACATGTGTCCTGTTTTCTCTTTTTTTTCTTTTGGAGACGTTTTTGCTATAGGGCGCATGTACTCGCCAGAGAGACAGAGAGACAGAGAGATAGAAAGCGAGAAATCACCCCCCGGGGAGATGGACATGCTGCAGTCCCTTCTCCTCCATTCTCCTCTCGGGATCTTGGGCATGTACGCACACGCGCCTGGTGTGAGTTTAAGCTACTGGATCCAGGACTTGAACCGTGGTCGACTACATGGAAGTCCAGCGACATAGCCATGACGCCAACTGCTGGTCCCATGTCCTGCTGGTCCCATGTCCTCCTTTCTTTATTGTTTTTCATTCTTTTACTTTTTGTTCCTCTTGGTAATTTCAAATGACCTATTCTTGAACTCAGTGTTTTTTTCTTTTTTAAGAATGAATTTTATTCATTATTATTATTTTAATTTGACCTGAGAGAGACAGAGAAAGGGAAAGTGAGAAAGCAAGTCACCAGGTCCGAGATTAGAACCATGTTGGCCATGTGGGAGTCCAGTGCACTTAATCACCATGTCCCCTCTGGCCCCAGAGTCACTGATTGTTTTTTTTTTTGTCTCGATAGAGTTTCTTGTAGAAGTTTTCTATGGAATTTCTTAGTTCAGTTTTTCTGCTCCAGATTTTTGTATGGTTTCTATCCCTTTGTTAAACTCCTTCCTTTAGGCACTTACTCTTCTCCTTATTTTGTGTAGTTATTTGTGTTCTCTTGTGCTCACTGACTTTCTTTAAGACCATTATTTCAAATTCTTTGTTAGGTACTTTGTAGCTTTTCATTTTTTTAGGGTTCGTTACTGGTGCTTCCTTTTATTCCCT
The DNA here is from genome assembly GCF_000334495.1 of Tupaia belangeri chinensis. NCBI lineage: Eukaryota > Metazoa > Chordata > Mammalia > Scandentia > Tupaiidae > Tupaia > Tupaia belangeri. Next base: position 1,229,334 of record NW_006160119.1, read on the forward strand.
TCGGTGGTGTTTGTTTCCTGGATTATTTGACATCCTATGGCCTCACATTGGTGTGTGTGCATTTGAGGAAGCAGGTACCTCAAAAAAAAAAGCTTTCAACGGGTCAGCCCAGCCAGACCTTCTAGGCATGTTGTCTGGCGAGGTCTCTGGGTGGCGGTGCCAGTTTCCACAGGTGCCGGCCTGGTGCAGACTTCGGGCGTCAGTGTGCTGCTGGAACAGACCAAGTCTGAACCTGAGTCTGGGGACAGCCCTTGGACCTGGCCTCTAAGAGCTGGAATCTGAGTCTGTGGGGCGGCCCTCGGACCTGGCCTCTAAGAGCTGGCCTGGAGCCTCAGCCAGCAAGGCCAGTGTTGACACCTGAGCCTGCAGAGGCAGCTTGGTGTTGGGGTCTGCTGGGGTGACCTGCAGTCTGATCTACTGCAGTGGGCCTGGGTACTGAGTCCACGAGCCCTGGCCTCTGGGCTGACGGGGCCCTGGCGCTGGCCTGCAGGCTGTACCTGGGCAGGCTGTACCTGGGCCTCCGTGGCACTCCCTCCTGCAGAGCCGTGGCTCCTCAGCGTGGCCACCGTGCTGGGCCTGTTGCCCCTTTCCGTCTTCCTGCAGTCGTTTTAATACAGTGTTACAGATGAGTGGGTGCCCACCCATCTTTAGCCCTGGCTTAAAACCAGCAATTTTAAACCCTCAGAAAGGAGGTGACTGCTTTTTATTTTCTTACGGCATTATTGACATCCGCGATAAGGAAACACTGTCACAGTGGCTCTGTCGGGTGACCTTGTGCCGCGGGGTCATTGCGTACGTCAAGCACCTGAGAGTAGCATGGCGGCGCGTTGTCTTTCTCAGTCAAGTTACAGGGTGAGCGGTGTCAGCCCGACAGCTCGGACTACGTACCAGCTGGCTTGATCTATGCCTTTCTCTCCCCCTTCAGCCCCCTTCCTGTGCCACCCCAACCTGTGGATACGCTATGGCGCTGTGGGCTTTATCTCCGTGGTCGCCGGTCAGATAAGCACAGCCGACGTCTACTGTAAACTGATGCCGTACCTCGACCCGTACATCACGCAGCCCATAATACAGGTACAGACCGCCGAGTCCGCGCCTCCTGACCGTGCCCGCTCAACGGACGCTCGGGTCGTCCTGTCTCTGTACAGCTCTAAAACTGACGTTGAGTGACAGGGTAGTAACCCTGTTTTCAAGCGGTTAGCGTTAATGGGCCACGCACCCTTGGAGACGGGAAAACTCCGAGTATTGTATTATATATCAGGCTGGACACCGTACTCTCTTCTGTGGAATACTGTAGAACCGAACGGTTAAGGTGAAGTACAACCTGGCAGAAAAGCACATTGATGGATCTCTGTTCTTATTGTAGAAAGTATAGCTGATTACAGCCAGAGTTACCATCTGTGATAAATTAGAAAAAGTCTTTTCAAATGCTTTTTTTTAGCCATTAGCTGGTTCTAGATTCCTTTTTTTTAAATATCTTACACCTCTACCTTCAGCAATATAGCACTTGATGATAAACTTTGGATCTTTGGTTTGTATGAGGCAAATTTTATTTACCAAGCGTGTCAGTGTCTAGACCCTTCATCTTGCTGGTCAGCCAGTTATCAGAATAGGTACTTAAATTGAATGGAGTGTTGAAGGATGATTTTGGCTGTTAAAATACGCTGAGCTATCTTATTTTTATTAAAGTTACATCCCATTTGAAAGTTGGCTTCTCTTTCTCCTACATTTGTATCTCAGTGTGCTCCCCGCCCTGATGAAATGGCCTTGGAGATACTTGCAAACTGGCTATATTTTCAGTTCTTAATTTCTCCATGAATTTATTCATTTTTGGGGCTGTCATTCTTTATTTCATAGAGTTTGTAATTTATATATGAGCAACTTACATACACCTGAAAGATGAATAACACTACAGAAATGACACCTTCTCTTTGCTGAAATCTACTTATGCTTCTTTTGAAATCAGGTCTATACTTTTTAAAAAGTTCACTTATTTAATTAGTGAGTGAAAGGGAAGGAGCTGGCACCGCTCATGGCGTGACCCACTGCCAGCCCAGCCCGGACCACGGGCACGTGCATGCCTGGCACACTCAGGGAGGCCTCTGGTTGCCTGCCGGGAGCCTTCCCACCAGGCGTGCTGCAGAGCCTCATGTTTGCTGTTGCACCACAGCCGGCCCTGTCTGCTCCTTTCGGCATATTTTTCTGCTTAAGAGTTTTTGTTGGGAGCAGCAGATGGTGTAATGGTTATGTTGCTACATTTGTATCTCAGTGTGCTCCCCGCCCTGATGAAATGGCCTTGGAGATACTTGCAAACTGGCTATATTTTCAGTTCTTAATTTCTCCATGAATTTATTCATTTTTGGGGCTGTCATTCTTTATTTCATAGAGTTTGTAATTTATATATGAGCAACTTACATACACCTGAAAGATGAATAACACTACAGAAATGACACCTTCTCTTTGCTGAAATCTACTTATGCTTCTTTTGAAATCAGGTCTATACTTTTTAAAAAGTTCACTTATTTAATTAGTGAGTGAAAGGGAAGGAGCTGGCACCGCTCATGGCGTGACCCACTGCCAGCCCAGCCCGGACCACGGGCACGTGCATGCCTGGCACACTCAGGGAGGCCTCTGGTTGCCTGCCGGGAGCCTTCCCACCAGGCGTGCTGCAGAGCCTCATGTTTGCTGTTGCACCACAGCCGGCCCTGTCTGCTCCTTTCGGCATATTTTTCTGCTTAAGAGTTTTTGTTGGGAGCAGCAGATGGTGTAATGGTTATGTTGCTGGACTCCCACGTAGTCGACTACGGTTCAATTCCTGGACTTGGCAGCTTAAAACTCGCACTAGACATGCGTAAAGCCTACACTGAGCATGTGCGTGTATGCCTGAGATCCTGGGAGGAGAACGGAGAAGGGATTGCAGTATGACCACCCCTCCTGGGGGTGATTTCTCAATTTCTGTCTTTCTGGAGAGCGCATGCACCCTGTAGCAAAAATCTCTCCTAAAAAACAAACAAACAAACAAAACCATACAGGGTTTTGTTTAGTAAATTTTTGTTTTTATCGTTATTTCTATTTCGAAAGGTCAGGATCAGGGGTTGAGGCTAATTACTCAACTTGCTTCATAAATCGTACTTACCTCTGCACGGTTTGGATTAGATAAACGTACCGTTTTGCCGACTTGTGCCCACTCCGCGTAGTCTCCTACATCTAAATAAAGCCCTCCGGGTTACTTTGGGTAGTGCTCACCCTTTTTATTACATGGACATTGGCAAGGAGCGCGTCCGTGGGGTGATAAAAGGAAGCGTTTATGTGCTCTGTGGAGAGTCGTGTTCCTCAGGGGTGGCCGGGTCGGCTGGGAAGGCACGGCCACTGCGGGGAAGACTCGTGGCTGTCCAGCACCTGTCTGGACCGGGACGCACTGGCTGCTAGACGTATAAACTGCAGGTGTTTTTAGGTCCAGGGGGTCATCACATACTGGGATGTAAGAAAGGCTCTTTTTCATTTTTTAAGGTTTTCTGGCGTGGGTCTTTGTTATTAGAATAAACAGATGTATAGTTTAGTGTTAACAATGAAAGTGAGACGTTTCTCGGCCCTTTAATGCTCACTCGTATTCCTTTTCTCAAAAAAGAATAGTAGCAGATGTTGATGAACTCATTTTCCTACAAAACGAATGTGTGTTGGCTCCCACAGGTCGTACTCACTGAGCTTAAAACAGCTGCACTGTGTGTTTTCCGTTCGACTGATGCTTTCGATTTTTCTGATACAGATCGAAAGACAGCTTGTTCTGCTCAGCGTCTTAAAGGAGCCCGTGAGCCGCTCCATATTCGATTATGCTTTGCGGTCTAAGGACATTGCCAGCTTGTTCAGACACCTGCACCTGCGCCAGAAGAAACGGAGAGGGTCCCTCCCCGCCTGCCCCCCACCCGAGGACCCCGTCATCGCACAGCTTCTGAAGAAGCTGCTCTCCCAGGTGTCCGCCTCCCTCCGCTCTCGCTTACGGGCGAGTGGGTCGGCTGGCTGGGTTACACACGAACGAGGATATACATTGGACAGTCTTGGGCATGGTCTTCAGAAGCTACGTAAAGGCAGGATGACGATAAAGCACTTGGTTGAGCTAAGCAGAGAGTCACGGGAGACCTAGGAAGTTTCTTTTGCAATGGGTGACTAAATAAATGAAAGAGAGAGAGAGAAATAGCCTAGATTTAAGTTCCATTCTTGATTCAGCCTCACATTTCATCTAAGTATATTGAAACCGGGCTTTAGTAAGCATGGCAAATCTCAGATACAGAAAGACCCTGGTTAGACCCGGAGTCAGATCCCACATCTCAGATACAGCACAGAAAGACCCTGGTTAGGCCCGGAGCCGGACTGGCAAATCTCAGATACAGAAAGACCCTGGTTAGACCCGGAGTCAGATCCCACATCTCAGATACAGCACAGAAAGACCCTGGTTAGACCCGGAGTCAGATCCCACATCTCAGCTCAGATACCGGAAAACCCTGGTTAGACCCGGAGTCAGATCCCACATCTCAGATACAGCACAGAAAGACCCTGGTTAGGCCGGAGTCAGATCCCACATCTCAGATACAGCACAGAAAGACCCTGGTTAGACCCGGAGTCAGATCCCACATCTCAGATACAGCACAGAAAGACCCTGGTTAGGCCCGGAGTCAGATCCCACATGGCTGACCTAGAGCTTTGAGGTCCACAGACGCGGCAGCTCAGAAAGCACACACAGATCCCTGCAGGTGGAGGAAGGCAGGAGAGGGAGTTGCCGTGTGACCGTTTCCCGCTGGAAGGAGCGTTCTCTCTCTCTCTCTCTCTCTCTCTCTCTCTCTCTGTCTCTGGCAAACGCGCACACACCCTCCGGTAAACTTAACGAAAGAGAAAAGGAAAGTCCTGGTCTCTTTCAAGTAAAATTTATAAGAGTTCTCTGAAATAACTTGGTTTTTAATTCATCATAGGTTGATTAGGTTTACTGCTGTATTTTCAATGCATATAAATTTGGATTAATTGACAAATTTTGAAAAGACTGGTAAGAGTGCATTGGAAGGTGTTTTCTGTCTCCCTCCCTTTCTCTCTCTCTGGGGAGTGCATGTGCCCTCTGGCAATTGAAAAACAATAGAAAAAAAGAAATTTCAAAGATGAATTATATTTGGATGCTCCCGTTGGGAAACAAGCTAGGGTCTAAACAGTGACGCAGAGCGGGAAGTACCTGAGTGTTCTGAGGGGCCCAGCAGTGACGCCCTGCTCCACCTGACGCCTGGTTTCCCCTTGAGTTTACGAGCTTCAGTTCATCATTTGGACTTTAGTTCTGCATGGGATGGTTTGACCCTTCAGCTGTGAGTCATTCTGAGGCCTGCTGTTATTCCTGAAAATAAGCTTAAAGGTGTTTTGTTCTTGTCTCAGGGAATGACAGAGGAAGAGGAAGACAAACTTCTGGCACTGAAAGACTTCATGATGAAATCTAACAAAGCGAAGGCCAACGTCGTGGACCACAGCAGTCTGCACGACAGCAGTCAGAAGGGGGCGATCGACCTGGCAGCCGTGGGCATTACTGGGAGGCAGGTCGATCTCGTCAGAACCAGACAAGAACCAGACGACAAGCGGGGTTAGTACGTCTGCTTCTGGTGTGTGTAGCTTGTTGTTAGGAATGGTAAGACAGCATTGTAGCTAGTTGGTAACAAAACGAAAGGCACCATTCACAGATAAAACTTGATGGTGATTCTTGTACCCAGTAGGGACATTGGGGGAAAGGGAAGTGGGGATATAGGCTAATAATTAAGATTTAGTGACCTGGAGCCAGCAGGAGGAGTAACGGTTAAGGTGCTGGACTTCCACATGGCCGACTGTGGTTCAAGTCCTGGACCAGTGACTTGACACTCACGCTGGGCACGTGTGCGTGCATGCACAGAATCCCGAGAGGAGAATGGAGGAGCAGGGATTGTGGCGAGACCATCCCCCTAGGGGATGATTTCCCACTTTCTCTCTCTCTCTCTCTCTCTCTCTGTGTGGTGAGCTCATGCGCCCTGTAGCAAATATCTGTCTCTCAAAACAAAGATTCAGTAACTTGGGGCCAGCAGGCAGTGTGGTGGTCAGGGTGCTCAGTGCCCACATGGTGGCCACAGTTTACGTCCCAGACCTAGTGGTTTGGAAACCACGCCGCGTGTGTGCGTCCGAAATCCCAGGAGGGGAAGGGACTGTGGCGTGCCCACCCCCTTCTCTGACTCTGGTGAGTGCACGTGCCCTACGGCAAGACCTAAGAAAGCTTCAGTAACTTGCCCAGATCATAGCTTTGTGCCTATTCAACCCAGTCCTGATTTTAAAGTTCTAGTTATGATAAAACCTTCTTGCCTTTGTGGAGGTGTGGAATTGAAGATGAAATTCTGTTTTCAGTCCTTTAACCACCAACCCAAAACCAGTAGTCTATGTACATTGAGATAAGTGTTAGTTTATTACTTGTAGGTAATGCCCAAAGAATTTAAAAGAATGATCTTACTGTTACTGAAATATAAGAGATTAGAGGCCGGAGAAGCCTTAACTGTTTGAAGTCTTGATATTTAGAACTATTAGCTTTGTCACATTGAAATCGATTGTATGACAGGTTTTTTTAATTGTTTCTTTTTAAAAAGAGAGATTTTTACTGTAGGGCATGTGCACTTGCTGGAGAGAAAGAGAAAGAGAGACAGAGAGACAGAGAGAGAACCAGAAGGTGAGGAGTCACCCCTAGGAGAGATGACCACACTGCAATCCCTTCTCCTGCCCTCTCGGGATTTTGGGCATGCACTACCCGGCCAGTGGGAGCTGTAAGTCTGGGACTCCAACCGCAGTCGATTGCATGGGAGTCCAGCGATAGTGTGAGGTTTCTTAAGATTGGCCTGCCCGCTTTAGTAGGTATACAAATTGACTTTGAAAAGTTCGTGGAATATGGAATTAAAGTGTGAGTTTGCTGGTACAAATAAAATTTCATGTCCATTCATAATCTTTTCATAATACACATTGGCCATGAGCTTTTTGAAGACTTCACGTATACACTACCAAGTACATGCCTTTAAAAACCCCTCTATTCTGGTACCAGGAGACCGCGTAAGAGTTACCTTGCTGGACTCCCACGTAGTCAACTGTGGTTCCAGTCCTGGATCCGGTGACCTAAAACTTATGCCAGGCACGTTTCGTGCATGCCCCAGATATCAAGGGGACAGTAGAGGGATTACGGAATGGCCACCTTCCTCGGGGATGATTTCTCTCATTCCATCTCTCTCCCCCTCTCTCTGTCTCTCCGAGTGCACGCTCCCTATAGCAAAAATCTCTCTCTCAAAAAAAAAAAAAATCCCCTCTAGTTTAGCATTAGATTTTGAGGTTAGCTAATACATTATATTTAAAAGAAACCTGTAATTGTCAAATTTGGAATAATGTATATGTAACTTAAATAGTAATAGCTTACATGTATAACATGTAAAGCTTTATACCAATCAGAGGAAAAAAGGCAAGCATCCCAAGAGAAAAAAGGAGAAGAATTTGAACAGACAGCTGATAAAGGAATTGAAATGCACATATATAAAAAGGTCAATAATTAAGTAAATGCAAATTAAAGCAGGTGCCGTTTTCTTCCTATGTGATTAGTGGAAAGTGATGATACTTAGTATCGGCAAGGATGTGGGGAAGTAGGCGTTTTCATACAGTGTTAGTGAGTTTATAAACTGAACGTATTCTTTGAAGGCTCTCTGACATTAATCTGTCACTAATTTAAGACGTTCTCGTCGTCTGACTTAGCTGTTTTCAGTTCTGGAAATGTGCCCTAAGGAACACTGACAGGACGGTGAAGGTCTATGAGGAATGTTCCTAGGGCAAACAGAAGAAGCAGTCGAAGTGCGCATTGCTAGAGGAGCGTTGAGTAAATGTTCGAGGTATTCAGTAAAGGAAGGAGCAGGCTGTGAACAGTATTTTCTTTTTGCAAAATAATAGACTCTCACTGAACTGTAGTTTATGAAGTTTAAAGTGGGAGGGCTACGCATCAGGCGATGGTAATTATGGAAGCAGTTATCTTAATGTTAGTAGCTAGAACTTGGCCCTGCATAATATACTTTGTGTCATTAAAGATAGTCTAGTCAGGAGGTAGCTGTATAGCAGTTGTTATTTTATTTCTGTTTGTTTCTCAAGTACTACTGGAACTAAAAGAGGCCATACTTTGCAGTGTGGTCAGTGATATTTTAAAAGCTGTTTTCATTGTTACTTTTGCAGATAAGGTAGTTGGAATTGAGCTAGCCTTGGGAAACAAGGACGCGCTTCGCACTTTCGTGCTGTTATGAACAGGTTAAAAGCGCACTGTCTTAGCTGCCCTGAGAGGAGCTGAGGAGCCGGGTGTGGGCATGGACGACCTTCAGACCCTAGGGACACAGAGGGCGTGAGGTCAATTGCTGCTACCCCTCCCCGCAGGGAAACAACTGTAAAAGCGCATGTTAGTCTTAAAGGCGGTCTTCAGACTTCTGAATGTGTTTTTACAGCTAGAAAACACGTAAAACAAGACTCAAATGTGAATGAAGAATGGAAAAGCATGTTCGGGTCACTAGAACCACCCAGCGTACCACAGGCCCTCCCTAAGGGAAGCGACCAGGAGGTGGTTCCGACTGGGAGGCCGCCTCGCTCCGAGTCCTCTGCCGGCATCTGTGCCCCTCCGTCGACCTCCACGCAGGTGCTGTCACCTAGACTCTTGCTCCCCCCACCCCCACCCCGTCGAGGTCCCCTTCTGCTCTCAGGCGTCCCCACTGTGTGCTGCTCTTAGAAAGGTTTACCTTTCACTTACAGCCAAGGGGAAATGAGTTATCAAAAGCACCAGAAGGTCTCGTTTACAGTACTCGCCGACAGAGTGCTCTGAAACTGAGCTGAGGACACTTTGACCTGTGTGGTGTTCTCCCGTGTCCGCAGCTTCAGTTTCCTTGTCTGTCAGTGAGACTGTCTGACTCACTGCTTTTAGTTCTGAGAATTTACCCTAAGAAACAATGCCACTTAGAACTAGAAACGCACGGGTAAGCTTAACCTTGTCCTAGGTCTGTGTGCACGAGAGAGGGTTGTAGCCGTAGACTCGGTGCTGAGGTTTCAGGTAGCTACGGGATGGTGGGTGGAGTGTCCTGTGAGTAAGAGGGCCATGTATGAGGCCGTAGTGAACCTTTCAGGTTGTTTCTGTGCCTCATGTAAGATTGTTAGATCTATAAAATAGAAAAGATACTCTGGGAAGAAGAGCCATGTTTGCTATGTATGATAAATGTCAGGGTTTTGAAATAACTTGAAATAAGTTTTTAAATTTAAACTCTTTCCCAACTAATAGTATTTTATATGAAAAATATTAATTAAACCAGATTGATACATTGAAATTCCATTTCTTTTCACTTATATTAATAAAGACTTTTATTTAATGTTATTTTTGGGCTATTAATTTTTTAAAAATATGCAATTTGGGAAATGTAATATTTATGGATGAACTTTAAGTTTTCATATAAAGTGTCCTTATCTTTAAGTAAATTTTTAAATTGTTGTATTAATAAAGACAAGAAGCTGGTAGTGCAGAGAGAACGTGGGTAGACCTTATCTTCAAACATACTTGGCTTACGACATAAATAGTTCTGTTTGTTTTGTAGGTTCCTGAAGTGACACATGTCCAAAATAAAAAACCAGTAGTACAGGTTTTAAGTAGTACAATTTTACCGTCCACTTACCAGATTCGGATCACAACTTGTAAAACTGAACTTCAGCAGCTCATCCAGCAGAAGCGGGAGCAGTGCAATGCCGAGCGGATCGCCAAGCAGATGATGGAGAACGCCGAGTGGGAGAGCAAGCCCCCGCCGCCAGGTGGGAGCCCAGCATGCATCGTGTCCCGCCAGGGTCTGTGCCCGAGGCTCATGGAGGAGAGCTCACGGGGGAAGTGAGGACAGAACTGTCGCTTGGGAAGCCTGGAGGGAGAAGCACCAAGGAGAGATAGTGTCGGTGGTGGTGGGATTTGGGTCTCTTATTTCTGCAGCAGCTGGCTGTGCCCCGAGCCAGCGGCCTCGGCCACGTGCCTCCCCTTGCGGTTACTGGCCCTGCCTGCCTGGGTTATGCCGCTTTCTTTCTGAATTTCAGGCTCCTGGGAGTAAATTCCTGCTCTTAGTTTCTGAAGGGCTTAACATACACTTACTCATAACCTTTTAAGAAAATAGTGGATACTTTTCAAAGGAAGACAGAATCGGTTTTGCAGTTACCAGCATTATGATTTTAGGGAAACACTACCGTATTCTGAGAAGATTGAAAAGAAATTGAGAGCTATTTCAGATGAAAAGATGGCGCGACTCCTAATAGCCCCGGCCGGTGTGTGTGGCAGAGCTAGTCTCTCATACTAGATTGACAGGGTTCGAAAAAATGTTTAATGAGTTTCTCTAGATTTTAATAATAAAAATTGAACTCGAATCCTGAGAAGAAATGCATAACATGCTTATATGTCGACTTAGAAACCGTGAGCTTTGATGGGCTTTGATGTGAGCTTAGGAAATGCTGGTAGAGGTCATTGATCTAAAGACCTAGAGAATACCGTTAGTGCTGAGTGTCCTCTCGGCCACGTAATGCTCTTATTAAACACGTACCCAGAATATTCAGACTGTTCGCGTGATATGCCCGTATTACTTACCAGCCCTGCTTTAGAAACAGGAAACACATCAACCTCAGACTGTTGTATGATGGAATGTCTTTGCAGGTGGCATTTTATATCTAGGTGGGGTTATGCTTTTACTGGGGAATCACAGGAAAGGTGTGAGCTTTGTGGTGTAAGAGATGTGCGACGACCGTCTCACTCTTGGTTTCCCTTCCCACACTTGAGTGGCCGTGTGACATTGCTTTTCTTTAGAGGGAAACTGTTCAACCTAGCTCGAAGATTATTTAGACTTCTTGACAAAATGTTTTTGATCACGTTCAGATCCAGCATATCCTCAAAACTCACTCTGACCTGCTGTTCCCACACATGTGAGCTAAAGATACGAGGGGAAATATTTTGTTTTTAATCATAGAATAAGCTGGGTTTGGTGGTAACCTTGGTTTGAATTTTGCTTCTTTTTTTTTTTTTTTTTTTTTTCCTGGAGAGGTTTTCGCTATGGGGGGGGTGCGCTTGCCAGACAGGCAGAGAG
>NW_006160119.1:1240553-1241482 GCF_000334495.1 Tupaia belangeri chinensis
GTAGCCTTTGTTTTAATTTTTCTTTTTTTTTTTTTTTTTTTTTTTCCTGGAGAGGTTTTCGCTATAGGGCGCGTGCGCTTGCCAGACAGGCAGAGAGAGACATAGAGACAGAAAGCGAGAAATCACCCCCCAGGGGGGATGGTCACACCGCAATCCCTTCTCCTCCATTCTCCTCTTGGGATCTTGGGCACGCACACACACGCGCCCTGTGTGAGTTTTAAGCCACCGGGTCCGGGACGCGAACCGCAGTCAACTACGTGGGAGTTCAGCAACATAGCTATAACACTAACTTCTGGTTCCCTGAATTTTGCTTCTTGGTAAAAAGAAATGATTTCTAAAATGCCTTTGTTACCACTCAGGCATTTAGTACAGCTTTCTGTTTCGTTTTAGATCGAATAACATCAAATATTATAAAATGTTAACACTTGATACAGAAAAAGTTTCTTCCTCCCTTTGAAGGCTGTTTTGTGTGGGGACCTGTGTAGGCGCAGTGAGTGATTCAGGATGGAGAAGACACAGTTTGGAGCCTCAGGGAATTTATAATTTATGAGAGGAACTTAGTCATACACCAAAAGAATATACATAATAAACTGTAGACGGGTTAGATGTCAAAAAGGAAGCACTGGACAAGTCCATGAACATTCTGAGGCTGCAGTGTATAATAATGTCACGTCTACAAGAGCCCTTCAAGGAGTTTGTCGAGAAATGGAATTCAGGTACAGGCGAAGCTCAGCCCCGTAGCAGTGCGTAAGGGCTGGGTCTCACAGGGCCATCTGCGGGTGGGGTCCTGGCCCTGGTGACTTCAGCAGTACACCGGGTGTTTGTGCTGTGTGCCTAAGTCCTGATGGAAGGAGGACAAGGGGTTGCAGTGCGTTCACGCCCCACTGGCAGGTGCCTTCTCTCTCTCTCTCTCTCTCTCTCTCTCTCTC
>NW_006160119.1:1241631-1266264 GCF_000334495.1 Tupaia belangeri chinensis
AGTGCGGTCCCGCCCCCCTGGCGGGTGCCTTCTCTCTCTCTCTCTCTCTCTCTCTCTCTCTCTGGTGAGCCCACCGACACTAAGGAAGAAAAGACAATGTGCATGGATTTGGTGCAGAAGTAGTTTTGGAATCCATATATAGTTTCTCATATTACACATTATCCATGAACTTTCAGAGATCTTGTCACACCGACATGTTTACAGGGGAATAACTGATGGCAGACGGAGGGAATCAGTCGGCATTAGGTGTTTACTGTGGGCTAGGACAGTGATGGACTTACCCGTGCACCTTTGAGCTAGGTCATGTGCCTCTCATTTCCTGTTTAAGGCCCAGAGTTCCGCTCAGGAGCCGCAGGCACATGTGTATGGCGGTAGAGCTGGGTGTCCATGCCTTCCATGCTCAGGCAGCGTCCTAGGACCCAGGGCCCTCGCTACGTCATCACTCGGTAGGCCGCGGAGTCTGCAGTCGGTTCAGGCAGTTCCTGTTGACTGCTGTCCCTTCCAGACACTGGAAGAGGGTGTGGTCTTTCCAAAGCTTCTCGAGCAGCACGTAGCTGCTGCCGTGACATCTCAGTAAGATCTGTCACCGTCTAGTGGGCCGCTTTCTGAGGACCAGCTCTTGATACCTTGAATTGTTCAGGTCTTATGAGTACTCCTCATACTGGCGGTTGGTGATCGCAGTCGAGGGCGAAGGGAAGACTGTTATTTGTAAACTACAGTTGAAGATATGTGAGGAGTCTGCCAAAAGCATCCTATTAAAACTACATGGATTTAAATTTTCTTTGTACCAAAGTAACTCACACTCTAATTCCATTTTTCTGTGTACTTTCTGAAGTCCCCTCGTACTCTGCCTTCTCCGTAGGCTGGCACCCTAAAGGGCTCTTGGTTGCACATCTTCATGAACACAAATCAGCAGTGAACCGAATCCGAGTCTCTGACGAACACTCACTTTTTGCGACATGTTCGAATGATGGGACGGTGAAGATCTGGAACAGTCAAAAGATGGAGGGGAAGACCACCACCACCAGGTAACACGTGCTGAGAGGTGGGTCGGTTCGTTCAGATCGGCGAAGGAATGCCTGTTCTGTGACGGACGGTTTTAGGTCAGAAATGGAGGAGAAAATCCCTCTTCTGTGGAGCTTAACTTCTAAGCAGAAAGTGATAAATGATTAAAAAGTATAAGTAAGTAAAACAGTGATAAATGATTAAAAAGTATAAGTAAAACTGTGAAAGTTGGTTAAAAACTGTTACGGAGAAAATACAGCAGGAAAGGGGGAAAGAGGATGCATTAGGGTAGAGTAGGGTAGGATTTGAAATAAACTGGTCCGAGGATGCTTCAGGGAAGCATTTAGGGTAATGGCTATGTCACTAAACTCCCACGTAGTCGACTGCGGTTCATGTCCCGGACCTGGTGGCTTAAACTCATGCCAGGCACGTGTGCGTATGTGCCCAAGATCCCGAGAGGAGAATGGAGGAGAAGGGATTGCGGCGTGGCCATCCCACCTGGGGGGTGATTTCTCGCTTTCTGTCTCTCTGTCTCTTTCTGTCTTTCCAGCAAGTGCATGTGCCCTATAGCAAATGCCCCCCCCAAAAAAAAGTCAACTGTTTTAGTTTAAAGACAAAAAGAAAAGAGGAAGACCAGTCTTCCACTGTCGAGAGAAGTATATGAAGGTGGCCATGTGAAAACATCGGAAGGAAATGCGGTTTTTTTACCAGTGCTTCTGAGGGGAGAGTCTGGCTTTCATTATGGGATCAGGGTGATGGAATGGACGTAGTGTGAGAGCACTAATATGAGATCAGGATGGAATGGACGGAGTGTGCGAGCACTAATATGAGATCAGGATGGAATGGACGTAGTGTGCGAGCACTAATATGAGATCAGGATGGAATGGACGTAGTGTGCGAGCACTAATATGAGATCAGGATGGAATGGACGGAGTGTGCTATCATTAAAATGGGATCGGGATGGAATGGACGGAGTGTGCGAGCACTAATATGAGATCAGGATGGAATGGACGTAGTGTGCGAGCACTAATATGAGATCAGGATGGAATGGACGTAGTGTGCGAGCACTAATATGAGATCTGGATGGAATGGACGGAGTGTGCGAGCACTAATATGAGATCAGGATGGAATGGACGGAGTGTGCGAGCACTAATATAAGATCAGGATGGAATGGACGGAGTGTGCGAGCACTAATATGAGATCTGGATGGAATGGACGTAGTGTGCGAGCACTAATATGAGATCAGGATGGAATGGACGGAGTGTGCGAGCACTAATATGAGATCAGGATGGAATGGACGGAGTGTGCGAGCACTAATATGAGATCAGGATGGAATGGACGGAGTGTGCGAGCACTAATATGAGATCAGGATGGAATGGACGGAGTGTGCGAGCATTAATATTAGCAGTAAATACGTCCCTGTGGCTGTTTCAGGAGTGAAACTTTGCTTTCCTTCCGTTCAGATCCATCCTCACTTACAGCCGGCTCGGAGGGCGCGTCAGGACGCTCGCATTCTGCCAGGGCTCCCACTACTTGGCCGTTGCATCTGACAACGGTGCAGTTCAGCTTCTTGGGATTGAGGCTTCCAAGCTGCCCAAGTCTCCTAAAATCCACCCTCTGCAAAGCAGGTATCTGTCTTCCGTCTTTGTCTGAACTTGCATGTGGTGTGCTGTGGTACCTGAACTTGCATGTGGTGTGCTGTGGTACCTGAACTTGCATGTGGTGTGCTGTGGTACCTGAACTTCCCCTTCAGTCCTGCAGTGCCGCTGGGGCCAACTGAGGGCCTTCTACATTGCATTTCTTTTTTAAGCCAAGAAGTAAAGAAAACATGTGGTTGGTTTTAGAAGGTGGCTGTATCTGACTTTGCCAGCTTGTCAGAGGGTGAGAAGGGCAGCCTTGAGCTTGTGGCTCCCCTCTCTGGGATCTCCCAGGTAACGAGTCATTTACACCTTTGCCTCCGCTCCTGAAGCAAGGGCTGACTGACGGAGAGCAGGTGTGCTCCTCACTAAAGACGCTCAGACAGCGCCAGCATTCGGTCAGTTGGCATTAAAGTCTCTGGGCAGAGTGGAGCTTTTACACAGATGGTTTGTTTAGCATTTTAAACAAAAGACTGACTGGCTTTGTTTTAGCATATCCTTCACTTCTTAAAAACTGCACTTGCTTGTAGCATAAACACATACGAGGTAAGGCATTCCAAGCAAAGTACAATTTTTTATTCAAGTGCACATTACACACCAAGGATCACAGAGATAAACACGATCATGGCAGGCCCTCCACGAATCACAGGCTACCGCGTGAAGCAGGCCAGAAAGCAGACAGTGTAGCGTGCTCACGTGCCAAGTCATGCGGGTAGCAGGAGTAAGCTTGCAGAGGGGTCAGGAGGACGGCAGGAGTGACCAGGCTGAGTTAGCGTGACTGGTACGTTGAGAAGGGCATTCCAGGTGAAGATGGACCCCACCGCAGGAAAGCAGGAAGAGACAGGAAGGTTAGGGGATGGCAGGTCATGGCATTAGGGCTGCATAAGGCAGAAAATGGTGTGTGTCGGCTCACCTCAGAGTTGTTTGTTTCTCTTTTGTGTGACTTTTGCATTTAAAACTCCTACCACTCAGTTAACCACCACACCTTCTCAGTGGCCCATCGGTGATTTTGTAGAGGGATGTGGTTTAGCAATTTCCAAACTACTTTGTGTGAATCCTAGGGTTGAGCCCGTCTGTAGATAGGGTGTAGATAATGCGAGGCAGGTTCCTCACTGTTGTACGTGGAAGTTACGAGGCTGGCAGTGATTCTGATGCTGGGTCGGAGTTGGAGGTACAAATAGGGCTTCAGGGTATACATGTATGTGTATATGCTTATGTACTAAGTATACATGTATGTATATAAAGTAATTATGCACACACACTCACACATAGGTACAGAGACATAGATGCTCCCTCACGGATGCCTTGTAAAGAGCACACACTTCCGTGGCATCTTGTCCCAATAAGGAATAACCTCAGTGTAATCACAGGAAAGCATTCGATAAGCCCACGTCCAGAGCCGTCCTCCAGCTTAACTCACTGGGAGTGTCCAGAAGTACCATGGTCAGGAAGGACAGCGGAAGACGGAGACAGCTCAGTGCCGTGGGAAAACATGGAATGGACCCTGGAACAGTGAAGGGGACCAGAGGAAAGCAGATACGCTCAGAATGCCTGCGTGCTGTGATTCCTCGCACCGTCCCAGCGCCCACTCCATGGTGTGATAACTGTCCTGTGGTTACATGAGAGGTTTGCATGAGGGAACGCTGAGTTAAGCATGGACAGGAACTCTCTATTAGAATTTTTCTGTAAATCGAGAATTATTTTTTAAGTACCACTTAAGTTCTCACTGTTTAGCTTTTTTTTTCCTTTTTAAATGTATATTTAATCACTACATCTTTACGGTGTACAGCATGGACTTTTCAGGACAAGTGCATTCCATAGTAACCGAGGTAAAGGTACTAGCATGTACCTTACGGACAGGTACCCTCGTTCTCGGGTCTGCTGATGGAATTAGTAACCTTTAGGTACCGTCGTTCTCGTGTCTGCTGATGGAATTATTTAAAAGTGCCTCAGCTATTACCGTGATAGGCTCACCCTGCTTTTGTTATTGACCCTGGATAAGATACAAATTCATCCTAAGTGGAGACCAGCGGATGTTCTTGGTGACCGGGCAGGTCTCTGCCTCTCACTCTGCGTTCTTCTAGAACCCTGGACCCGAAGGAGGACGGCTGCGTGGTGGACATGCACCACTTCCACGCCGGGGCACAGTCTGTGCTCGCCTACGCCACCGTGCACGGCTCCCTGGTCGGCTGGGACCTCCGGGCGTCCAGCAACGCGTGGACGCTGAAGCACGACTTAAAGGCCGGCCTCATCACCTCCTTCGCCGTGGACATTCACCAGTGCTGGCTCTGCATCGGTAAGGGCTCCCCGTGCCTGCTGGGCGCTGGGCACTGCTCGTGGCCACAGCCACCATCGAGTGTTGCCGTTTGTCCTGTCCTCCATGGGTCGTTCCTTCCCTTCCCGTCCCCCGTAATTCGGTCACAGCCACTTTGTTTTTTGGCCATTGAAAAGCAGATTGGAAAGGGTGAGGTCATATCCCAATCCCAAGGCATCGGCGAAGTGATTACTCAGTAAAACAGCTCTGGCTATTTAAGGTGGTCTGACATGAAATTCAGTGTACATCTTTTCTAGAGCCTGTTTTTGTGGGTGCCTTTGGCAATTTGTAAGTGTCAGTGATTAGTGAATTATTTATTTTAAACTTGCATTTATTAGTTTTGTAATAGCATTATGATAAGCACTTTCTGTCTGTTACTTAACTAGACAGCTTCATGAGAACAAAACCTTTTTTGGTGGTTAAGGCAGCTTTAAAAACCCCGTCAGTCCACACAGGGCTGGATTGATGTTGTGTGCCTAGCAGCCTGGTACACTTTGAGTGTTAGACGGTCATTTTGTGCTTCTTTCTTCAGGTACAAGCAGTGGCACCATGGCCTGCTGGGACATGAGGTTCCAGCTGCCCATCTCCAGTCACTACCACCCGTCCAGGGCGCGGGTCCGCCGCCTCTCCATGCACCCCCTGCACCAGTCCTGGGTGATCGCGGGTAAAGGGGGGCTCGTTCTCCGTGGTGGGGAGGGTTCTTGGAAAGTACCTTACCCCTCCTGCCAGACTCATGCTTTTAGAGCTTCCGTTTTGCATGTGCACAGGATGCTCTCGGTTCTGCCTGCCTGTGGAGCTCCCTCCCACCACTGACGTCTCTGCCTGCTCGCATCTCTGACGTTCAGGGGCCATCTCCTCCACCCTGACCGCCACCTCGGGCTCTTCACCCTCTGCGCCCTGGTTTCGTTAAAGCTGCCACCATCTTCGTGGAACCTAGGAGTCTCCTTTAGGAACCTTGACTCATCCTCCTCAGTTGCCATCTCTTACTGATCTGTTTCTGTTACGGTTTTTGCAAGCTTCCCTTTCCACCCCTCATCGGGCACTCAGAATTTGCTTATGGCGCCTTGGGTGAGACAGCCAGGCAGGTCTTTTATCTAATCTCCCTCGCAAACTGCACAGAGTTGTGAGAACTTGAGATAGAGCATGGACGACACGCAGCCTGGCACACGGCCAGGGCCCGACAAGTCAGCTCTGACAGTCCTCACTGGCCTTCCTGCCTCTGGCTCGCTGTGGTCCCCCCTCACACACATCCGTCTCGTGCACTGCCCTGTCCCCATCACCACGTGGCCAGTTTCAGTGGCTGTCACTCAGCCACCCTCTCACTGCATCTGTGCGGGCGGCTGGTCGTTTCGTCTGGTTCAGGACGTCTCTGGGCTCCCCTGTGGCCTGGGTCTTGGCCTCTTCTACACTGCTCCCACTGATCTTATAGACTCTGCCCAGTTCAGGCTTACTCAGATTCCTGTGTCTGTTTTAAAGCCTCCCCTAAATGTTGGACAGCCATCATCAACCTGACACGTCACACTGAACACTCACTTTCCTCTCTGGGGGCCCCACCACCTCCTCTGTCCTGAGACCAACCTATTCTTCCTGTAGAATCCCCGCAGGGCCTGGCAGAAGCCTGGGCTTGTCCTCAACTCTTCTTTTCCTCACTCCACTCCAGTCCGTCAGCCGAGCCGGGACTCTGTTAAAATATGTGCCGAATTCGACCTCTGTCGGCCCCTCCATGACGGTCTCCTTGTCCACACCGTCATAATCTCCTCCTTTACTAACACGGGGTCCTCCGAGCTGCCTGTCTCTGTCTGCATCTCTCAGGACACACCTTCCGGTATGCTTATACTCAGTCAGAGCCGGACTCTTTACCACCGTGCAAGGGGTTTTATGGGAACTGCCCTCTTGCCAGTTCTCCGACCTTCATCAGTCTGGGGTTTGAGGAGGACTTTTTCCCGCAGGAACTGCTTACGGGGTGGTGGGTACAGGGGCATCACCCAGAGCAGCACAGTAATGGGCCAGTTCCACCGTCGGGCAGTGCCGGCACGGTGGGCGCGCCTCCTGGAGTCTGGGGCGGTTGGATGGGGAGACCACCTGGAGAGGAGTAGTGATTTCGAGGTGAGCTGTCCACCCGGCTTAAAGCGATTGACGCCCTGCTCTCCTGGTCTCCCGTGGACCTATTCCGTTCTCTGTGACAGCTGTATCAAACTGCCACAAGCTCGGGGACTGAAGCAACACAGGGTTATTCTCCTCAAGTTTTGGAGAAGTCAGAAATGTGTCGTGGCCAGAACTGAGACGGCAGCGGGACGCACTCTGGAGGCTCCTGGGAGCCTGTCTCTTCCCCTCCCTGCTGCCAGGGCCCGCCCCGCCCTGAGCCTCTTCCACCTCCAGTTCCAGCAGCATCACATCGTGCCCGTGTGGCGCGGCGTCAGCCTGCCTGCTCTGGCCGGGTGCTCCTGCCGCGTCTACCCACCGTGGGCGATGCAGAAGGACCTCTGGCTCAGGTCCTGACGGCAGCACGTCAGCACAGTCCCTGGTCAATAGGTCACATCCACAGGTTCGGGAGTGGGACCTGGATATCTGGGGGCTGCCCACCTGGAAGCCAGGGTGTGCAGGAGCGCTGTGATCCCCGGTCGGCCTTGGGGCAGTGAAGGGAGCGACCGCCGCGCTCCAGTCTCCCCACTCTGACCTTGGCCTGCCCTGTGCACTTGGCCCACTCCCCACCACGTACTGCTGCTTCAGGGCCTGCGTGCACTGTCCCCTAGGGCGTGCTTCCCCGGGATGGACTTTCCTACGTCACGGGTCATCCTCGCCTGGTGCCAGGACAGTAGCTGGACTGCTGGCTCAGGCCGTCATGAGCGAGCGAGCCGGGGGATTGTCACTCCCTGCCCTCGGGAATGCGGAAGGGGCGCCTGTCTCTCAGGCCTGCAGTCTCCACTTTCTGTACTTCGCCTCTTCCTTCCTTCCTTCCTCTCCACCTCTCACTCTCTTCCCTGCCCAGATGTGCTGCAGTAAGCCACCCTCTCAGCCCCCACACACTCACAGGTTTTTGCCTTTATTTTTCACTCAGTGGAAACAGCCCGTCACCGCTGTCTGTCCAATTACCTGCTTCTCAGGCCCCGTAAAGCGCGCCCGTGACGTGACTCCAGCCCTCGCCCACTGGCGACCTTCCCTTCCGTGACCAGCTCGAGCGTCACGTCTCTCCCATCTCACTTGTGGTCTCACACCCTTGCGTGTTCTCTCTCTCTCTCTCTCTACTTTAGGTGAGGCTCTTGGAGGCAAGATCGACCTGTGCTCTGTCTTTCTATCCCACAGTCCTCTCCCCTTGGGTGGAGACCAGTGAATACTTACTGTTGGCTGTTAGGAACTTTTTAAACTCATGTAGTCTGGTAACAGGGCCGTAATGTTTAAAAGTACCAGTCAGCATGTTTTGCAGACTGGGAGCGAGCAGAGGCGGGTACAGCCGACTCTTGCTGTCTACCGAGCCGTGAAAGCTGAGAGCACACCCTTCTCGTCCAACTGATGGTTCTGGCCGTTGTCTCCTGTAGCTGTTCAGGGCAACAACGAAGTGTCCACGTGGGACCTGGAGACCGGCGACAGAAGGTTCACGCTCTGGGCCAGCAGTGCGCCCCCACTGTCCGAGTTACAGGTTTGACTCCATTCCTTGCTGTAGAGATGATAGTATTCCCACATCGGAAGTACTTTGAGACATTCTATCCAATGTGATATCTGTGGGTTTCGGGTTCCTTTAGATTTGAGCTTTAATGACATCAGGTACCATGCGGCCATTGCTGCATGGCTCTGCTCACTCCTTAAGCTCGCTAGGGTCTTCCTCACCATGAGGCCTGTGATGTCTCTGCAGTCCCAGGAGGATTGGGATTAATTCGCCCAGATCGAAATGTAGCTAATTAGAAAATGGAGTATCGGGATTAGCAGCTAGCATAATGGTTACGTCACTGCACTCCCACATGGTTGACTGCAGTTCAAGTCCCGGACCCGACAGCTTGAAACACACCGGGTGCATGTGCGTGCGTGCCCAGAATCCTGAGGAGACTGGAGGAGAAGGAATTATGGCATGGGGGGGGATGACTTCTTGCTTTCTGTCTCTTTCTCTCTCTGGCAAGCACATGCACCCTATACCAAAAATTTCTCCTTAAAGAAGAAAAAAAGGAACACCACCTTGTTACACACACTTTTGTGCTAAGGAGTCACAGTCAAGGGTGCTTTACTGCGGCCAAAGGTAGGAAAGATTTTTTTCCTCCATCAGTTGAGGTCTTGTTCAAGGTGGTCTTGAACATTTCAGGAAGCTGATCAGGCTACACTTGTCTGTTCAGGATGATACAAAGCAAATAAATGCTTTTTAAAGTTTAAAAAAGAAAGAAGTAGGATAGAATGTGTGTAACTGGCCTCTCATTTCTTCAGGTAACCGTTAACTTGCGTCTGGTGATGTCTTGTCACGTAGGGGAACCGGTGTCTTGTCTCTGACTCCGTATTTATCTCTTTGAAGCCTTCCCCTCACAGTGTCCATGGTATCTACTGTAGCCCTGCAGATGGAAACCCTATCCTGCTCACAGCTGGCTCAGACATGAAAATCAGGTGCAGTGTCTTACAAAGAGCACTTCATATGTGGTATTTAGAAGGCGGGTAACAAAATGTGAGCGGACGGTTTGGTTTATGAAAAGCATTAAAGGTATCGGGACTGTAATATTTTTCATTATCAATATCGTAAAATAACATGTTACCACTTTATGTGCAATTAATTTTATGTTGTTCTGGAGAAACCTCCTTCTCTAATGCAAAAGAAAGTAGGCAGTGCACGAGCGATGTAGGCCCTGTAGAGACTGTCACTGTTTTCTCCTCTCCTCCAGGTTCTGGGACTTGGCTTACCCAGAAAGATCCTATATTGTTGCAGGAAGCACTAGCTCCCCATCCGTGTCCTACTACAGGAAAATAATTGAAGGTACCGAAGTGGTCCAGGTATAGTAATCGGTATTTCTCTCTTTCAACTTTTGTAGGCAAATGTTGGCCTTCATTAACACTGAGTTGATGAACTTAAGAGTGAATGTAAGAAATGTGCCTGCACCGGCCCCATCGCCTGGTGCTTGGGGAGCTGTGTCCCACATGGCCAACTGCAGTGGGAGTCCTGGCGGTATGAGAAACACGCTGGGCACGTGTACCTAAAATCACGGCAGGATGACAAGATGGGGCGAGGGGATTACAGCGATGTCAGTACCCCACTGGGGAGTGCTTGTCCCCTTTCCTCTGGCAAATTCACGTTCCTTCTGGCAGGAAAGAAAGAAAAGGATATAGGAAGGAAGGCTTTTCTGTACTTTTAAAAATGAACCTTCATTAAGGTACAGTAAAGTACAGAAAGTGTGTGGGTAGATCAGAAGTGAATCACAGGCACTTTATACACTTCTCATTTCTTGCAGTGACTTAGAGATCTTTGTTATAGGGCGCTTATGCTCACTGGAGAGACAAAGTGAGAATTCAGCCCCCGGGTGGTTGGCCACACTGCAGTCCCTTCTCTGTTCTCCTCTCGGGATCTTGGGCATGCACGCACATGCGCCCAGCATGAGTTTCAAGCTGTCAAGGGCAGGACTTGAGCTGTAGTCGACCACATGGGAGTCCAGCACTCTAACCACTGTGCCACCTGTCGTCCCCTTTTGAAGAATGAGATTTAGAAATGCTGTTGGGTCATTGGAAAAGTCATGACATGTTTGTGACCCAGTAGATCTATATTATATATTTATTTCTGTATTTATTCTGGTCATTTACAACTCTCTCATTATATTCATTTTTTTATGTTGACAAAGATTACTATGTAGAGAATATTGGCCTACTCATCAATTTCTTGTCTGTAAGTGGCTACTCATGGGATCCAGTGATTGGAAACCCAGAGTATCATTTTGACCTCTTTCTACTCTTTGCTCCGTTGCATTTATGAAAGCAAGCACGACTACTTTTTAAGAAGTGTTATCTGAAAACAGCATGTCAGAGAAGCAGGCATAGAGGTAGAATATGGTACGGACTTTTAACTTCTGGCTTTTCCGTTGACTTTGAACCACCAAACAGGAGATCCAGAATAAGCAGAAGGTAGGGCCGAGTGAGGACACCCCTCGGAGGGGCCCCGAGTCTCTGCCCGTGGGGCACCACGACATCATCACGGATGTTGCCACATTCCAGACGACGCAGGGCTTCATCGTAACCGCTTCTAGAGACGGGATTGTGAAGGTGTGGAAATGAAAGCCTGACTCACACACTTGTAATAAAGCCATACCTGTGTTGGGGTTCCAGGGGAGAGGTGTCTCTAGAGAACAGAGTGAGAACAGACTCGTTTGCTTACCTTCCCGAATCATGTCTCTATTGCTGTTCTGTGACTGAAGACATGCCACCCGTAGTGGTGAAGGAACTTGCACTTGGCTGGTTTACTTAGCGTACCTCTGCAGGAGTGGCCAGGCAGCAGTGTCTGGGATGCTGTGTTGTGTATGTCACGGAGGTAAGAAATGTGAAGGTGACATGATCTGTTTATTTTGTATTGATAATTAAAAGATGGTTGTAAGCTATATAATATAAAGTTTTTGCTATTAAAACTACTATTCAAACAAGTCAATAAACTGTATTAAAGCATACCAAGAGCTGTTTGTCTCGGTTAGTTTTTAACAGTAAACTCAAGCCGAGGGGTGGATGCCCAGCAGCTTTGTCCTGAGGCCAAGCAGTGGTCCTAGAGCCACAAGGAGTCAGTGGCAGAGCATGGCTGTGGCCCAGACCTCAGAACCTCAGCACTGCACATTTCTGCCCGGCTGCTGTTTCTGTCTTTCTGTGCATTTCATAGCCTGCCTTTGAGCTGTTTAACACTGCAGAAGTGATTCCCTGTGTAGCAGCTCTAGAGAAATGTGTCTCTTCCTGGCCTTCATCACTGGGGCTTATAGGCTCTACCATAAATTGTGAAAGTTGGCTCATTATCTTGCTTTTATCCAGTGGAGATTATTTACTAAGTGCAAAAGAAAAAGGATCAAGTCATTAAAAACGTGCAAAAAATTTATGTTTTGAAAAGAGCTAGCTTGGCCTTTCCCACTAAGATACACCCTTCAAGGCTATGGATTATTGTCTGAGTACAAACCTAATTCTCTCCTCATGTTTCATTCTCATCCACTTGCAAAAAAGTTTATGGTGTGCAAGATGTTTTAGTTTGAAATTTACATGAATCTGTAAAACCAAAAATATTATTAGAGTCTGGAGAAGATGCTACTTGACAGGAAGCACTCTAAACACTACTTTTTGTAGTTCTATGATTGCACAAGCAGTTATGGACGTGCCTGCACCTAGCTTCACTATCCAATCCCTGCTGGAGAAAGAGAAAGTTAGTAAATGGAAAATGTTAGTATTAGGGATTTTTTTTTTCAAATGAACATTTACTTACAGCATGTTTTAGAGTCTTCCTATTAATGATTAAAAAGATGACTTAAAATGTTAAGTAATCTCAGTCACCAAGAGAATGTTTGGTGTACTTTACTTACCAATGCAGAAAAAAATATATATATTTTCAAAGTATTTCCAACAGTAAACAGAAGGGGTTTGTGCTTAATCCAGAGTTAACCAGAAAAATCACTTTTATTAAAATACCTCTTAAATATTGCTCAATTTCCTCTACTTGACATACATTTTTCCTGAACCCCTAAGCACCACTTAGAGATGAAGATACCTGATGTGACTGTCTTCTCTGATACCTGAGTATTGATATGATGTTTAAACCCTTGGCCCTCTCCTCTGAAGACATTGGGAATCTCTCTACAGAGCTGCCTGTGTGAGAGTGGCATACATGTTTTAAAAAGTACTGCAGATGGCTGTTCTTACCAGGATTTATGAAAAGAGGTATAGAAGAGAAAATCTGAACACCCTCTACTGGTTTTCGGTGTCAGTACCCTTTTGCCCCCTGCATCCAAGCAGAGCTTCCCTCCCTTCCCCAGGAATATGGTATTCTACCTAGCAGGGCCACCGCTACCAGCTGTGGAGCCCACTCAGACAGCTCAACTAAGGTATGAACTTCGTGTTCATGGTAGGTAGCACCGTGCTGCTATTTAGTCGTTGAAAGTCAACGGCCCCGTCCTCCCAGTAAGGACTGGGCGGGGATGAGCAGGTAGAACCATCACAGAATGCTGCGAGGGGCTCAGCATTCTGAAGACCGTTCCTGTCTGACCTACTCTGATTTCTTCTGCGTCTCTGCAACTCTTTGTGGATTTACAGATAAAAACATGGATGCCTTCTTACCTTTCCAGACTCAGTGTGCATTTAAGGCTCTTTTAAAAGCCGGTGCTGTTCACCGTTGACTAAAAGCTGTCTGCTGCACACCGTGGCAGGTAGTGTCTATCCATGTGTAGAGAATATATGGATTACTGAAAATGAATAAATGATCGTAACTAGAAAGACAGGCTGGAAGTCCATTCAGCTGGCCAGGCAGGAAGCTCTCAATGGAGAACTTCAGGCTCCAAATGGTGATTTATGTTCTGAGTTTCTCAGGAGGATTAAGAGCTGGAGAAAATTACCTTATGCTATCTACCTGTCCCAGCAAACTACAGAAGGTTGGAAAGAACCTTTTGGTACAAGCCCATCTGGGGACTAGCCAGTCCACTCAGAGAGTGGTGTGTTTAAGTGGAATAAGCATGGAAGGTTGGGTTTTCACAAATTAATTTCTAGGGTAAGTGGAGTCATTAAATAGTACCTTTGGTTAAAGAGAGGAACATTAAACACTACTAAATTAAGAAGCAGCCCTGGTTTGCCAAAAACGAATCAGAGACCTTCAGTCAAAGAATCAGCATTGGCCATGCGTGCACGTATCTGCACATATGAAGTTTACCATCAAGTTCTCTCTCCCGTAGACTTTCCAGAGCACGGCTTTCATCTCCTGTGACGACAGTTTTGGACGTATCAGTCTAAGAGTTCCGAGATGGCCAGGAGTGGTCAGAAAGGTGGACAAGCTGTGCCTTCATGCCAGTGAGCGCAGGGTGTCAAGTTACCTGATAATCTGCCACCGTGGCTTGTTCAGCCCTCCAGAGGGCATCTCCAGATACAGACAGATGCCCAGGTAAAAGTTGCCCAGCATTCTAGCCGTGGATTTACTTACGACTTCCGTCCAGAGTCCTAAGGCTAAATTGTCTGAGCACTTCCTTTATCACGTTTGGAAGCAGTTTTTATTACCCTTTTTCCATTTTGAAAGGTATGGGATGTGTTTCTGGTAAATTTTCCCATTGCATCATCTTCACCACTTCTTGCTACTCTTGAAAGATACTTTTTATCTTGAAAGAATTTTGCCTCTCGTAATGCATCTTCTTTGAGGACAGCTTTATGTGATCCAGGAACAAAGCTATGCAACAGAAGAAGTCAACATCATAGAAGATAAGTGCCATTCCAACTTTAATAGACTCTGTATTAATCTTTCTTCCTAAATTAGCTATTGTATCCATTTCCTTCTTACCCTTCTCTCTAGGATCATTTTATTAAAGCTGTTAAACACTTAGCACTGTCTGAATTTTTATTTACTTGTAAATGTCATGTTTCCCACTTTTCCATCCACCCAGACAGAAAGTTTCATAAGACTGTGTCTGTTCACTGTACAGATCCCAGGAACCTAGAAGAGGCGTAGCACACAATAGATACCCAGTAAGTTTGTCCCCCACAACTTTTTTCCTTAAGGTTTTGCCATAGGGCACACTTACTTGCTGGAGAGAGACAGTGTGAAAGGGAAAGTGAGAAATCACCCCCTGGGTGGGATGGCCATGCCACAGTCCCTTCTCTTCCATTCTCCTCCTGGGTCTTTGGGCATGTAAGCACATGTGCCCGGCATGATTGTCAAGCCACTTGATCCAGGACTCGAACTGTGGTTGACCATGTAGGGGTCCTGTGCCTAGTCACCATGCTGCCTACTAGCTCCATCCACCTCCATGTCTTCTCTCTTTCACTCCATCCACATCCTTAACCCCATCCACATGCTTACCACTGCTGTATGAAAGGCACTGAGTTAGGTTTAGAGGGGCACATAGAATGGAGCCCCACCCGGTAGGCACAGAATGAGCAGGTCAGTAGTCCTGAGGAACCCAGCAATAAAGAAGAGCTGAGTCAGACTCGAAGGCCATGAATGCCAGCCCGAGAAATCAAGGAATCAGAGAGGCAAGTGCTAACTGTTGGCTCATTGGAAAAGTCACGACACGTTTTTGCACAAAAAAACAAATACATCATGACTTTTCCAGTGACACAGTAGAAGATCTAGCCCTCCAGTAAACTTTCTGTGATCATGAAAACATCCTGTCATCTGCTGTGGCCAGTGGCACACCCACTAGCCACAAGTGGCTTATCAGGCACCTCAAATGTAGTTACCGTGACTAAGGAACTGAAATTTTCATTTCATTTCATTGATTTAAATAACCACATTCAACTAGTGACTGCTGTATTAGCTAGTGCAAGAAGGGAGCCATTTCAGACGAGCGTACTGTCCAGGCTTCAGGTTTGAAAACATCGTATATTCCCGCCCTTCCGCTTATGACCTGAGCAGCTCTTGGGAAATCACTTACCTAGAGGGATCTTGTTTCTTCAGGTATAAAGTGGGGAGAGAAACAGCCCATGTGAGGAACAGTGGAAGTCCCCACTTTGGGTTATAGATAGGAAAACAGATGCATAGAGGTCAGTGAGAGAGCTGGGATTATAAGTCAACTTTTCTTCATTCCTTTTTTTTTTTTTTTTTTGTTAGATTTGCCAGGTGGCATGTGAGTTTGCCTTCTTTAAAATTATTATTATTTTTTACATTTAATCACTGTATCATTACAGCATACCAAATGAATTTTCCATCATGAATACACTGCATATTCTTTTATGGCAAGCTTAGTTACCTTTTTCTTCTTCCTTTTTTGTTAAAAAATTGTTCAATTGGTAACTGCTTCGATAGCATATACCCACACACATTTTTTGAGAGATTTTTGCTATCAAGTGCATGAGCTCATGAGAGAGAAAGCGAGAAATTACCCCTGTGGGAGATGACCATGCCACAGTCCCTTCTCCATTCTCTCAGGATTTTGGACATACACACACATACACACACACACACACACACACACACACACACACACACACACACACACGCCTGGCATGACTTTCAAGCTGCCAGGTCTGAGATTCAAACTATGGTTGACTACATGGCAGTCCAGTGCCTTAACCACTATGTCCTCCTCTTGAATATTTTCACTTCATAAAGGGTTGAATGTGTTAAATGCTATTTCTTCGGATTTTCTTCCCTGTGTTATATACATAGAAATGAGTATTTGATAAGAATCAGTTGATTACCCGATAATCTTTTTCTCTTTCTTCTGCTTTATATTGTTGAGACAATTCTTTGCTGATGGGTAACTTCAGTAAGTAGTTAAGACAAGAATGAAGTGGTTAATTCATCGAGCCGCCTGGGCCCAGCTGCAACAAAGTCTGTGGAAATGAAGATGTGGTGAATTCTAGGCACAGCGGAGTGGCTGGGGCCGAGTGTAGATCTCGCTGCTGGGATGTGGGAGCCTTCTGTCTACAGTCAGGAGTCAGCCATGCTGCATTTCAGTTGACGGGAGCAGGAGACGAGGACAAGATTGCTTCTGTTTCCATCTGGGCACGCGTTGTGTGTGTCAGGGAGCAGATCTTGGGAAGCAGAATTACAGCAGGTGTGCTGTCCACGTGGCTCTGGTGGCCATGGCCGCTTTCACAATTCAGTAGCCTTGGCTGTGGCCGCCATTGCTTTGAAGTCTGGCACACATGCGTGCCTGACTGGATGAGCAGTAAGCAGGTGGCTTCTTTCCGTCATTGTCTCGGGGTAGACTAAAGTGCTCATACAGCGGGGTCCCCGCCATCTCCCCCAGGGCCATCTGTCTCCTCGGTCGCTTGCAGTGTGGTCCAGTTTCTTTTCCATCTGAGAAGACCCAGCTTCTACATGTATTTTTAAAGGTCCACAGTACAGATCTAAATCCTGTGCAAATCACCCCGAAGACGTGGCAAGTCAGCTTCACTGCCAGAGCCCTCGCCTGCCGGCGTCCTCACTGCCTGTGAGCCCGGGCATGGCTCTCCCTCGCTTCTGAGCAGCCGTGTGGCCCGTTACCTTTATTCTGGTCGCCGGTCACTTAGAGAAGGCCTGGGGTGCCCGGTCTGTCACACCATCAGGGGGTGAGGCTTGCCCTGTCGGACACACGGGAGAGGCCGGGCCTCCCGCATTGCACGTTTTCAGGCCGTGTGGAGGGGAGACCGCCTGTCCTTGCATTTGGCTCTTCAGATAGAAAGCACGGTGAGCGCGGGTTCCAGAAGCACCTCCCAGCTGTGTAGGCTGGCTCCTTTGTCCACACTTACCGTCACAGTGGGCACATGGTGTGGGGCGCTTGGACTTGAGCCCCATGTCAAAAGCAGGAAAGTGTTCTTTTCCCTTCTGTTGTCTGTCTATCTCTCCACCTTCCATGCTCTTTAATGTCAAGTTCCCCCAGCAAGGGTCTTCCCACAGGAAGTGCAGACCTCCATAGAGTCCTGCCCCAGACGTGGCCCCTGAGCCAGCTGTCCTTCCTGTCCCCTCATCAGCCTCCAGACATGCCCAGGAAGTCAGCCCAAGCCAGGGTCTCCCTCCCTTGGCCGGCCAGCCAACGCGCCACCGAGGAGCGACCCCAGGAGTAGCACAGCCTCTTCCCGGGGGCACACTGCGGGCCTGGATGGAGGTGGGCACAGGGTGCCGGTGCTGCCAACCTGGGCCGATGGCACTGCTCTGTGCCAGGCGTGGGAGCATGGCTACCCAGCCTGTCTGTGTTTGTGCCCAGGCCCCCACCAAGGAAGGGGTGCAGTGGCGGGGGAGGCCTGGTGAGCAGGAGGTGCGAGCAGCCTGTAAGAAGTGCCCTGGGAGTCCAGCGACATAGCCATTACGCCAACTGCTGGTCCCTTTATCACCTCTTTTGACTTGACTCACAGAACGCAAATTCAAAAAAGTAACTCTAATAGTAACACAGCACTAAACCTGGGCTGGGGTTCAAGCTCTGCCTTGGTCAGGGCACTGCCTCCAGTCTGTTCCCCTTTCCAGCTGCCAGACGCCTGCAGGGGGAGCCCTGCTCCTCCCGGGCGGACTCCCAGGCCTGTTTCGGCCCCGACTTCAGGAAGTATTTGCTGCTGGACAGCTCCCCGGACAGCTCCCTGGACAGCTCCCCCACCAAGGGTGGCAGATTCCAAGCAGAAGCTTCTTAGAGGTGCTGAAGCTGAGGCTTCTGTTCTGGGGGTGCATCTTGACCCTGATCACACGCTATGCGATGGAAGTCTCACATTGTCAGAGGTGGCCACCGGTGCGGGCCCGGGTGCTGGGCATACTTGTGGTTGGGCTGGGTGTACATACATGTATAAGCACAGAGCGACTGACCACAGACACACACGCTACTCACTGGATGGCACTTACTCTTCATTTTGAAAAGTGTAAGTAATGTTAATACATGCAAAAGATACTATGTGTGTATATTAAGTTTTCAAATAGTTAATTTTTGCTTTTGTTGATACTCTTAATTTTTTTAAAAAAAATATTAAGTTCTACTCTCGGGATCTTGGGCATGCATGCACACGCACTCGGCATGAGTTTTAGCCACCAGGTCTGGGACTCGAACCGTGGTCGACTACATGGGAGTCTAGCAATGTAGCCATTATGCTATCACACCTTAAAACTTCATTTCTTTTAAATAATAAAACATTATTGTATTATTTTTCTCATATTTAAATAATTAATAAGCGAAAAATACTTATTCATATTTATAGTTTTAGTAGAAATATTTTCTTCTCTTAAAACTACTAGGTGACAAAAAGTTTTATTTTCTTAGCCTTTAATAAGTACAGATTTTTAATAACTCTACAAATTAAGTGCTATTATTTTAAAATATATTTGTTTAAACTTGCCTAAATTTTGGCAAATTTTATTTTAATTTTGTAAAGTTTATTTATCTCATGAATGAGAAAGAAGGAGAGAGAGAGAGACAGGTGCCTCCAACCAGACGGTGGTGCCAGGACCCAGTCCCAGCCTCCGCCTGCCCGGGTGTGTGTGCGTGCCCAGGATCCCGATGGGAGAATGGAGGAGAAGGGACTGTGGCGTGGCCATCCCCCCTGGGGGTGACTTCTCGCTCTCCATCTCTCTGTCTCTCTCTGTCTGTCTGGCAAGTGCACACGCCCTATGGAAAAACCTCTCCAAAAAATTATCTCTTGTTCCCTTGAATTTTATGTGTGTGTGTGTGTGTATTAGAATTTTTTATTTTTTATTTATCAGTAGTATTAGTTTTTAATTTGCTACAGGGTACATGTGCTCACCAGAGAGAGAGAGGGAGAGAAAGAGAGAGTGAGAAAGCAAGCTACCAGAACTGGGCCTCAAACCATGGTTGGCCACATAGGAGTCCAGCACTTTAACCACCATGCCACCTGCTAGCCCCCCTTGAATTATATTTTAATATCATGGAGGAAGAGGAAGAAAAGGAGGAAAAAGAACACAGAGAAGAAAGTGGGGGCATTCATTTATCAAGTAACACCAAGGAGACTACCTTCGGAACTGCCGTGAGGACTGCTTCGGATCTGGGGAGCCGAGTCTGCTGCACTTGGTTCTGAAGTTCACTGGCGGGTATTTGTTGATCGCACCTAGAAGGAGAAGTCTCAATGAGTCTCTTGTTCACGGTTGCTCACGCTGCGGCTCAGTGAGCAGTGTCACTTCCGCGTTTTCAGCATCCACCGAAGGACAGTGCCGACTGAGCGGCTCATGGAAAATGAAAGCAGCCTTTCCAGGGGCATGGCTCAAGCTGGGTTTGAAAAGTTCATCTTCTGGACTTACTGGTGGCCTCGCCGAGCTTCCCAGGAAGAGGCCCTTAGCAGCTGAGGTGGGTCCCCCGTTAGGGGAGCTATCACCAGCCAGCCCTCGTGCCCTGGTCTTCAATGGGTAGGAACTAATTTAAATCGGTTTTCATTTGTTTCTATGGAAGGTCAAACAGCAAAGGGAAAAGACATTCCTTTCTCATTCTCTGTTTCACTAAAACAGTGACATTGGCACCACCTTGAGTTTAATTCATTACTGGCTCATTTCACTTGGAAGTGTATTAATTTTCCATTACAATGAAGCATCTCTCTTCTTATACCATTAAAAAAATGTAAAGCCTTTTTTGTATGGAAAACTTAAAAAATGCATTATAGATTTCCTTGGAGCATTGAATCGGACAGACGTGTTAGGCATGTCTCCTCTGGTGACCCAGGGCCGTCGTAAGCAGCAGTCTGCCCTGGGCTGTGGAGGGCCCGTCTCCAGAGCTGCTGCTCAGGGCCCAGAGACAGACCTGAGACAGCTCAGTGCTCAGCATGGAGTGGCGATGACTGGGGGCTGCCTTGACTGAGCATCTAACGCTAAGCTTTTCATTTGCCTCAGCTCTATGGATGATGTGTCAGCAGCTCTGCTTCTCCTGGGAGAGCCGTGGCCTCTGCTGTGGCCGGTGCCTGCCAGCTCTCCCCGTGGCAGCAGTGTCAGAGACGCCACAGGGACTTCAGGAGCTAGTCGGAGCCCCGGGAGAGCAGGGGCCTGGTCTGCTGTGTCACTCCTCAGTACCCAACGCCGCACAGTGGGGACTCGGAGAAGGGGCCTAGTGAATGCGTGTTAATGTCGCATGGGAGAAGGTGAGTCTGCGCCTGCCAGAGCTCAGTACGCAATGTAGACTTGAGTGATTACGCCAACGTCTTCTCTGACTTCTCGGCTTTTATGACTGTATTTGACAATGGAATACCTCTAGATCTTTCTGTCCTAGAAAAGGGTGGTTACAGTTTTCTGCATGCACTTTGTACAGTGTGCCTTAAGTAACTGTTCCTTAAAATTCTCTTCCCTTTTCCCTGGTCAGTGGTGTGTACCATCTAGCTAATCGTAATTTGACTAATTACTGTGAAATAACATAAAAAATTTGGGGGAACCAGTTGAGAAAATCCTGTGGTAAACCTCCCCGCCAGCTTCTGGCCTCATAGGAGGTGCTCCTTTACAAGACTTTCAGGGCCTCCAGGGGCTCCCGTGTGACCCTGCAAACACTGCCATCACGACCTCTCAGAGCGGCCGTCCCTCCTCTGCTAGCTCCTCCCTTGGGCAGCCCTTCCAGAATAGCCCACGTGGGTCTCCTATGGAGCTTGTCGCCCCACACCACTGCATCCCAGACCATCACGCGTGACGTGCACTGGGCGTCTTGGTGACCTGCAGACTTTCAGAGCGTCTGGGTGGGCGGGCTCTGCATCTCCAAGGCGCTCTCAGGTGCTGCTGGAACTACTGGTCCTGGACCCACACCGTGAGAGGACCAGAGGAGAGAACCTCGGCCCGTTGCCCATCTTCAGACCCCACTCTGCACAGACTCAGTCTTTACAGCCATAGTGGTCATCAGGTAGCATCCGGGACGACTGGGAGACACAGTCAGACCTCACTTGAGCCACACCAAGTGCTCTTGAGCCTGCATGCTCACTTATCCAGGCTGCAAAGGGTCAGGAAAATACCGCTGGGTGCTTTTCGACCTTCAGAGTCTTTATCCATTTTTTGCATTAAAAATGAATTGCAGGTGGGACCAGGAGATGGTGTAATGGTTACATCGTTGGGCTCCCACATAGTCAATGGTGGTTCGAGTCCTGGGCCCAGCGGCTTCAAACTCATGCTGGGTGCATGTGCGTGCGTGCCCAAGATCCCGAGAGGAGAATGTACAAGAAGGGACTGCGGCGTAGCCACCCCCCAGGGGATGATTTCTCAATTTCTGGCTCTCAATTTCTCTCTGTCTCTCTGATGAGTACACATGCCCTATAGGAAAAAAATCTCTGAAAAAAAAATGAATTGCAGGTTTCAGCAGGTGGTGTGATGGGTAAGGCACTGGACTTCCATATAGCTGACTGTGGCTCAAGTCCCAGACCTGGCAGCTTGCTTCTCACTCTCTCTGGTTAGCACATGTGTCTTACAGCAAAAATGTAAAAATTAATAATAAGTCAGCATTTTAAAAATGGATCGCATGTTTTCAAGGTGAGCTCACTCCAAGAAATACAGCCCTTGTTTCTTTTCTACGGGGATCAGTTACACTAATTACTGGCATAATAAAAAGTTGTTAATGAGACTAAGGAAATTTTGCAAGACCTTATCTTTCGTTCTGACAGGTAAAATAACATCTCCTAACACTTCATGCTGGGTGCATGTGCGTGCGTGCCCAAGATCCCGAGAGGAGAATGTACAAGAAGGGACTGCGGCGTAGCCACCCCCCAGGGGATGATTTCTCAATTTCTGGCTCTCAATTTCTCTCTGTCTCTCTGATGAGTACACATGCCCTATAGGAAAAAAATCTCTGAAAAAAAAATGAATTGCAGGTTTCAGCAGGTGGTGTGATGGGTAAGGCACTGGACTTCCATATAGCTGACTGTGGCTCAAGTCCCAGACCTGGCAGCTTGCTTCTCACTCTCTCTGGTTAGCACATGTGTCTTACAGCAAAAATGTAAAAATTAATAATAAGTCAGCATTTTAAAAATGGATCGCATGTTTTCAAGGTGAGCTCACTCCAAGAAATACAGCCCTTGTTTCTTTTCTACGGGGATCAGTTACACTAATTACTGGCATAATAAAAAGTTGTTAATGAGACTAAGGAAATTTTGCAAGACCTTATCTTTCGTTCTGACAGGTAAAATAACATCTCCTAACACTTCAAACTCTGCCTTCACAACTTGTAAAAGCCAAGCCAAGAACCGTTTCATTTTTCTTTGGCCCTCTCTTTTGCTGTTAACTGATAAAACTTCCTACCCAAGGGCAGCATGCTACTGTTACACGGTGAAGGCTTCGACTTTGTAGCCAATGTCCTGGCGGGACCTCCCAGCCCTACACTGCTCCGTGAGGACAGGTGTGTGGACGGCACTTGTTAGGACTGCTTCCACAGGAGCTAGAGGGGAAGGAGCCAGGGCAATCAGCATTCTGCCCCTTTCCCCATGCGTCATTGCACACTTTCAGAGATTCCCAAGAACCCATGGCAGTTCACCATCCTATCTGCTGGGAATCCCAAGTATACTGCTCTGAACGGATACTTGGGATTAAATACACGTTTCTTAATGGACGGAGTAGACATCATGACTTACGTCTGACCGAGCTTATAAAGGACTTCACAAACTTCACGCCATATTTGTGATCAGGCTTATGAATTCGACCCAGCTGGACTAGATGGTGATCCAGAGGGGGGCTGGCCAGATCTTCCAGCTCCTGGTCATTCCAGGCAGGGCCGATGGAGAGCACGAACAAGGCATAGCCCTGACATTTGGCTCGCAAGGACTCCTTCTTCAAAGTGTCCCCATCCAAGTGGCTGGTCTCCCCAGCAGATATCACAAATATGACCTTGTTCCTTCTCACATTGGGTGCACTTGAAAAGACATTGTCCAGAGTCCAGCGCAGGGCGTGGCCGACGAAAGCGTCCCCGTGCAGCTGCCGGACCGACTCTCTCACGTGCCTCTTCATGAGGCGCTTACTGCCGTAGGTGGTCAGGTTGAACTCGGCTCGGACGGGACTCCTGCGGGTGTTGGGGAGGAAGTCCGGGGGGGCGTGGCTCAGCAGGGCCACCCGGTCTCCAGTGACAGAGGTCTCGGGCTCTTGGGCGACTTCGAAGTGGTCTAACAGGGCTCCCAGGAAGCCTCTTATGTCTTCGAAGTCGGCACTTCCTACGTGCCGGGAGGCATCCAGAAGGAAAGCAGCGTCCACGTAGGATGGCACAGGGGGTGGTCTGGCTTGGTCACAGGAAGCATCTGGCTGGCATGTATCTGCAAAGCAGAGGCCACGCAGGGTCACTCAGCAGAAGCGAGCAGAAGGGGAATGACAGTATCTCAGATATTCGACACCTGGAAATTACAGTCTGTGACGTTAAAATAGTTATGGAATGACCTTTGGTGCCAACGACAGGAAGAGTTCTGGGCGCATGTCTACTTATCTCCAAAAAGCACAGGTACCATACCCAGCCTCTGTCATGGACTCTGTTCACTAATGCTGCCAGACTTAAACAGGTCGTTTCCAGCAAAGGTTTAATCACGGTCATGTTTCAGGTTTAGAGAATTCGAAAGGGACCATTCGTTTCCTGTATGCAAGAGTCTATTGTTCTATGACACAGAAGCAGCCGCTGCCTCCGGGTGGGCCGTGTACAGGCTCCATGAGTGTGCTCACATCGTTACACTACGGAGAGTCACCTGCTTGAAAAGTGAGAGTGGTAACATTTGCTTAGATTTGCTTCAGTTTAAATCAGGGTTCATAAGGCAATGCCTGTCTCCGTGTGCTCCTTCATTTTGGTGTCTCTGTAGCGCTCGTTAGCTGAGAGCTCATTGTGTGCTGAGTGAACACAGGCCACCCAGAATGCACTCACTGTCCCCTGCCTGTCTCACCTGCTGCACCAATCCGCCCGTGCCGCTCCTGCCTGAGTACTGCCTCATGCTCTGCAGCCCTGGGTAAGCTTCCCTGGCTCAGTCCCCAGCTGCGGTGGGGCCAGAGTGTTTGGGGTAAGCCAGGGAAGACGAACCTTGACTGAGGGGAGGACAGCTGCTGTTACCGCTGCAGCCCACAGGGTTGTGGTCACTGCCTATGAGCAGCCCCTGCCTGTGAGCAGCCCCCACAGAGACAGGAATCAGGAAGGACCACTGCTGGGCAGGAGGAAG
>NW_006160119.1:1266811-1273625 GCF_000334495.1 Tupaia belangeri chinensis
CAGGAACTTGTCGTTTCTTCTCGCAAAAGTAAAGAGGAGCCAGCTGTCTGAGGCCGCTGAGGCTCTGGGGGACATGACCCCAGCAGCCCCCACCCCTGCCCCAGACTGGCAAGAGAGCTACACCACCCCGCAAGCTCCGTTCACAATCAAGTCTCCACAGCCTGCAGAAAGCAGAAGATGCAAAAGAGAGCACCCCCACCCTAAATGAGACGGAGGCACTTGGGCACAGCGTGGGTGGCAGGCAGAGTAGGCCTGCACTCTCCCTCCATCAGACTCAAGCCCAGGGGCATGGTTACCTGCTCCAACTGCTGTCTCCCCCAGTGCAGCAATTCCGGACCTCTCTGAACTGTCTCACATACAGGCTACTTGAGCCCCACTCTGACCTGCAACATGTGGCTGACCACCAGCTTCTCCTGAACCACTTTGCCAGGGATACTCCTGGGTCCTAGGGCTGCTTCCTCCCCTGCACTACAGAAATGGCTCCAACGATTAGGGAGAAGTGAATAGTTCACCAGATGCCTAAAAACCAACACAGAGACACGAGGAATATGAGGAAACAAGGAAGTGTCCTTCTCCCAAGGAGAACATGCCAATTCCTTATGAACCACAGATAAACCACGAGAAATCACAGAAACGCCAGAAAAGGATTCATAATATTCATCATAACAAAACTCAGTGAGACACAAGTGAAAACAAAATGATCAGTTCCAGGAGATGAGAAAATCGTTCCATGATATGATTCCTATGATGAGATAGACACCCTATAAAAGAATCAAACAAGACTTTTGGAGATGAAGAATACAGTATAGGAAATCAAAATCTCTCGCCAAAGTATTAACAGAAAATTGTACTACACAGAAGAAAGAATCTCTGATCCTAAGGACAAAAGCTCCAATTTAGTACAAACCATTAAAAAGAATGAAAACACACACACACACACACACACACACACACCCTCCCCAAATGAGGACAACATATGGGAAGTTCTGGACTCCATTAAGTGGAGAATAGTCACATGAAAGGGTATTCCAGAAGGTGAAAAGAAGGGTAAAGGCATATAAAATATCTTTCATGAAATACTATCTGAAAATTTTCCAATTCTAGAGAGACATATAGACATTCAGATCCAAGAAATACAAAGAACACCAAATTGATTCAGCATAAGAAGGTTCTCTCCAAGGTACATCATAGCCAAATTTGTAAAAATCAAACAGAGATAATATTCTAAAAACGGCAAGAGAAGAATGCCAAGTTACTTAAAAAGTTACCCTGTTGGATTAACCTCAGCCCTCTCAACTGAAACAAGGCAGGCAAGGAAAGAATGGGAAGACATACTTAAAACCCAGAAAGAAAAAATAAATCAGCCAAGAATACTATACCTGTCACAATTATCCTTCAGATGGGAAGGAGAAATCAAATCAGTCCCAGCTAGACACAAGCTAAAAGAATTTACCAACGCTAGATCAACTCTTCAAGAAATGCTTAAGGGAATACTATATCAAGGAGATGAAAGGAAGACAAATGGAAATAAGAGAACATAAAACAACTAAGAAAATTACTAACAAAATGTCAGGGACACATTTGCAAATACTGATGATAACATTGACTTAACAAATTAAGTTTTCCAATTAAAAGACACAGGTTGCCTGAAAAGATAAAAACATGAAGGAGCCCTCTGTATATTGCTTACATGCAACACACCTCCCTGGTAAAGACACACATAAATTGAAAGAATAGGGCTGGAAAAAGTCATCCCATGCAAACGGAGACCAAAAAGGCTGGAGTTGTGAGATGTACATCAGACAATAGACCTCAAGACAAAAACTTTAAAAAGAGACAAAGAAGGACACTATATAGTAGTAAAAGCATAATTTCATCAAGAAGATTTAACAATGATAAATATTTACACACTCAACACTGGAACACCCAAATACATAAAAGAAAGAGTGATAGATCTAAAGAGAGAGAGACTGTGACACACACTGATTGTTTGGGGCTTCCCCACTCCACTGTCACCGCTGGAAAGGTCTATGACTCTCTGACCAGCAGAATCACCTGAAGTGTGCATGGAATAAATACGACATAGAAATCTGAGTTGAGAGGGAAAGGGAGAGGCCACACTGGGGATGCACCTGCTAAGCCTTTCTCATCCTCCATATTTATTAGGCCAGAGGAGGAGGAAAAATTACTTTTTTTTTTTTTGAAAGTTGGTTTTTAGAGAATCAGAAAAATAAAGGTATTTCCTGGAACAAATTGATTTCAGTATCAATTAGAGGGTGTGACTAAATGATGCCAGAAGATGGACAGAATACCTTGAATTTGGAAAATACATTTATCAGATCACACACTGGTCTAATGGCTTCCTGTTATTTGTAAGTGGGAAGGCAGGTTTCAGCCTTCTATTGTTTGCAAGCAGGAGAGACACATTCCCTGAGCAAGCATTCACTCATTCACATAGTCCATTGAGCCATGGTGTTCTAGCAGCATGACATTGCTGGTGTTTTCTAACACAGATCATGTTAAAAAAGAAAAAGAAAAACACAGGAGCTAAATGATACTATAAACCAAATGGACCTGACAGACCTATATATAACATTAAACCCAACAACCACAAAATACACATTTTTCTCTTATATGGAATATGTTCAAAGATAGACCACATAATAGTGCACAAAAACAAATCTTTACACATTTAAAGGTACAGAAACTATGTTCAGCATTTTTCTGCCCACGTACAATAAAACTCAAATTTAACAGAAGGAACCTTAAAAAATACACAAAAACAAGGAAACTAAATAACAATCCTGAACAGCTTCAAAGCTACTGAAGAAATTAATACTGAAATAGTATTTATTGAAACCAATGATAATGATTACACAACTATACATAATCTTTGGGAAACAGTGAAAGCAGTTCATAAGAGGGAAATTAATAGCAATCAGGGCTCACAGGAAAAAAATGGGAAGGTGGTAAATAAGTAACCTAACCGACCATCTCAAGGAACTGAAAAAACAAAAACAGCAATTACCCCCAAAGAAGAAATAAAGATGTGGATAGAAATAAAATAGAGACTAAACATCTATATAAAAAAAAATCAATGATACAAAAGCTGTTTTTTTTTTTTTTGAGAGTATAAATGAAATCGACAAACCATTAGCTAGACTAATCAAGAAAAACAGAGAAAGGAACCAGATAAAATCAATAATTAAACAGGTAATGTTACAATAGATATAACAAAATACATGAGAGAATACAAGTAACTATACACCAACAAGCGAGAAAACCTAGATGAGATGGACAAATTTCTGGACACATATAATTTACCTACATTGAACCAGGAAGAAATAGAAAGCCTGAATAGACCAATAACAATGAAACTGAATCAGTAATAGTCTTCCAACAAGGAAAAAGCCTAAGACCTGATGACTTCTTTTCTAAATTCTATTAAGACTTTTAAAGAAGTTAACCCCAATTCTACTGAAACTATTTCGTTTTGGATTTTTTTTCATAGGGTGGATGCACTCACTGGAGAGAGAAAGAGAGGAAGAGAAAGTAAAAAATTACTACCCAGGGAGGATGGTCAAGATGCAATCTCTTCTCCTCTATTCTTCTCTCAGTCTTCTCTCAGAACTTTGGGCACATATGTACATGTGCCCACCATGTTTCTCAAGCCACCCGGTCTGTGAGTTGAACCATGGAGTTGGCCATGTGGGATCTAGCACCATAACTACCTTTTCTTTTCTTTTCTTTCTTTCTTTTCTTTTCTCTCTCTCTCTCTCTTTTTATAGAGAAAGAGAGAGATCTTTGATATAGTGTGTATGTGCTCATTGGAGAGACAGAGAGACAGAAAGTGAGAAATCACTCCTCAAGGGAGTGATTTCAGAAAAACTATGAAAAACAAAACAAAGAAATTGAATATGATACACAAAAATGGAAAGATATTTCATGTTCTTGAATGGGAAGAATCAATAAAATCAAAATGTCAATTCTATTCAAGTTAATTTACAAAGCCAATGTGATTCCAATCAAATTATTAGTAACATTTTTTACAGAAACAAAAAAAATCATAAAATATATCTGGACTCCTAAAAGACCTCATATTGCCAAGGATATACTATGTACAAAAATAAAATAGGACATACCTGACATCAAAATAAAAATCAGTGATGATCAAAACAGCCTGGTACTGGCATAAAAATAGACACACATACCAATGGAATAGACTAGAGAATCCAGAAATTAATCCACAAATATACTGACAATTGATTTTTTTTTAGAGGTTTTTGCCATTGGGCATGTGCACTTGCTGGGGAAAGGGAGACAGAGACAGAGAAAGGGAAAGTGAGAAATCATCCTCCCAGGAAGGATGGCCATGCCATATTCCTTTCTCCTCCTGGAATCTTGGACATGCATGCACATGTGCCCAGAGTGATTTTCAAGCCACCGAATCTGGGTCTCAATCTGCAGTCAGTAGTGTAGGAGTCCAGCGACATAACCAGTACACCATCTGCCGGCTCCACCCTCTGATTTTTAAAAAAGGGCACAAAACAATCCAGTAAAGAAAAGAAAATCTCTTGAGCAAATGGTGCTGGAAGAACTGGATATTCATTTGCACTGAAATAAAACTGGACCCCTATTTATTACCATTTATAAAACTCAATTCCAAGTGGATCAAAGAGCTAAATGTAAAGCCTCAAAAACTACTGGTGGAGGGACCACAGTTAGCATAATGGCTATGTCACTGGACTCCCATGTAGTCGACTGTGGTTCAAGTCCTGGACCCAGTGGCTTAAACTCACACTGGGCGTGTGTACATGCACGCCCAAGATCCCGAGAAGAGAATGGAGGAAAAGGGAATGCGACGTGACCATCCCCCCTGGGGGGTGGTTTCTTGCTTTCTGTCTCTCTATCTCTGTCTTTCTGGTGAGCACACGTGCCCTATAGCAAAAAAAAAAAAAAAAAAAAAGAAAAAGAAAAGAGAAAACCCTTTAAAAAAAAAAAAAAGAAAAGCAAACAAACAAAAATCTACTGGTGGATAACCCAGGGAAAATACTTGAAGATACTGAAGTAGGGGAAGATATCTTAGATAAGACTCTGAAAGTGTGGATAGCAGTTCCAGAAATAGACAAGTGAGATTACATCAAGCTAAAAAGCCCTGCACAGCAAAGGAAACAATAAATAAAGAGAAGAGACAACCCACTGAGTAGGAAAAAAAATATTTGCAACCTATGCTTCACATAAGGAACTGACAACCAGAATATATAGGTGACTCATGGAACTTACAGAAAAACTGAATAATACAATTAAAAAATGATCAAATGAGCTGAACAGACAACTCTCTAAGGAAGACATGTAAGTGGCCAAAATGCACATAAAGTTTAATTTCTCTTCATAAAGGAAATGCAAGTCAAAACTATAGTAAGATACTAACAACCCCATTGAGAATGGCTATGATAAAAATATAACTTTTAAAAAAAGTGCTGGCAATACTATGATGAAGTGAACCATCTCACATTGTTGGTGGGAATGTAAATTAGTACAACTGCTGTGGAAAACAAGATAAAAGTTCCTCAAAAATTTGCAAATGGAACTACCATATGATTCAGTAATCCTACCCCTTGGTGTATACTCAAAGGATAGAAAAATGCTCAGTTGGAAAGACACTTCCAAGTTTATTGCAATATTGTTCACAATGGCTAAGTCATGGAATCAACCCAAATGCCCAAGAACTGCTACATCAAAGATGTGGCACATATACACTATG
Organism: Tupaia belangeri chinensis; assembly: GCF_000334495.1. Lineage (NCBI taxonomy): Eukaryota > Metazoa > Chordata > Mammalia > Scandentia > Tupaiidae > Tupaia > Tupaia belangeri. Next base: position 1,272,576 of record NW_006160119.1, read on the forward strand.
GAATACTACTCAGCTATAAAGAACAATGATACCCTCACAGTTGATACAAAGTGCATGAATATAGAAGATTTAATGCTAAGTGAAACAAGCCAGACTATGAAAGAAAAACATTGTATATCTCTGCTCACTATATACTGAATGTCTGCACTCTATGGCAGAAATGGAAATATTTGAAGATACAATAGCAGGGAGGGAGGGCAAGTGTAGACACGAGATTCTGTATATATATATATAGTAATGTCTTTGATTCGATTGTCTCCCATTGCATGCATCCTTCGAAAAACCATATTTTATGCCCTAAAAATGTACAATGATTAACTGTAAATAAGAAATTATAGAATAAAAAGAGAGAATACATATACTGCATGTTAATGGACTTTCATAAAAAATGAGGTCATTTATATAAATTTGCAAAGAATGCATGGTAATAAAACAGACTGAATTTTATTAAAATTGACCACAGCAAATATTCAGAGGAATTATAAGACATTAAAAAATAGAAGGATCTTAGAAGTCAGTTAATTTTCTAATTTTATAGATGTGACTGAGGCCAGGAGAGTATAATCATTATGCCAAGGTACACATCAGTATTTCTAGAAGTTTCTGTATATGAAGTCAGTATTTATGAGAGATGAATCCATTTGTGCAGTAGCAGGAAGTCCCATGGATTTGACAGCTGGGATGCTGTTGCCCTGCTCTTGTCTCAGTAACAAACACGCTGCATGTTAGCAGCATGCCAAGTTACTGCTGGGCCTCAATTTTTTTTTTTTTTTTTGAGAGGTCTTTGCCATAGGGTGCATGCGTTTGCCAGCCAGACAGAGAGAGACAGAGAGACAGAAAGCGAGAAATCACCCCCCGGGGGGATGGCCACACCACAATCCCTTCTCCTTCATTCTCCTCTCGGGATCTTGGGCACACACGCACACGCGCCTGGCGTGAGTTTTAAGCCACCGGGTCCGGGACGCGAACCGTGGTCGACTACGTGGGAGTCCAGCGACATAGCCATTACGCTAACTGCTGGTCCCACTGGGCCTCACTTCTTCACAGTTC
>NW_006160119.1:1273656-1277275 GCF_000334495.1 Tupaia belangeri chinensis
CCCTACACAAGAAGGTTGTCAGACAAATTTGCTGAGAGAGCCCGTCCAGGGCTGGCATTCTGTAATGCTAGGTTTCCAATAATATTTGATAACTGAGGCTGAGAACAGAGAAGCAAGAGCAGTGGAATAACCTGCATGTGGCCAGCTGATGTGTAGATGGGGACACAAGCCAGGACTGAAAGCAATTAGGTGAGAGAGTAAGACCAGAGCACCATCCCAGGGGATGCGGCAGTCAACTCCGGTGTTGCTGACGGTCTCAATGAAGATGGGACTCGGTGAGTTACGGTCTCCTTCCTGAAATTTAGTAAAGTCTATGGCCCTGTAAAGTGGCCAGATGACAGGACAGTCACCAGTGCGCAAGGCACTTCCTCAAATCTGGGACCGCCGCCTGCCCATTTGCTTGGTTTTGTGGTTTTTTCATTGCAGAACACGACAGCCAAAATATCTCCCATTCTCTGCCTAACAGACAAAACTAACACGTAAGCCAAGAGACGGAGCCAAGCGCATCCCCAGTCACACACGTGTGACTTCTGACTGTGCAACATGCCAGCACCCCGTTGGGACTGACGTGCTTGAGCGTGCGCTGGGAACATCGAGGGTGGGCCGCGTCTCCCCACAGCACGGTTAGTCCTTTACCTGCTTTGAGCAGGCGTTCCATCCAGTGTTTAACCTGACCTGTGCAGTGGAGGGGGAGAGGAGAAAGGCCGGAGGGAAGTGGGGGGAAGTGAGAATGAAGGCGGCTCCTAAAGGGGGCCCTACTTCTCCCTCCGAACGACCGCTTCCCTGTGGTCACGGATACCTGTGGAGGAGGATGGGAAGAAGGGTTCTCTTCAGGCCGAAACAGGGGTCTCAGGGAGCAGAAGAACGAGACCCTGCTATCTCGTAGACTGGGGCAGGGTGGGGCAGCCTTTGTGGGTACAACCTGGCTGTGAGGGTCTGCGCAAGTGATCCATCTCTCTAAGACCCGTTTTCCTCGTCTGTAAAATGATCCATCTCTCTAAGACCCGTTTTCCTCGTCTGTAAAATGATTCCATCTAAGACTCGTTTTCCTCGTCTGTAAAATGGAACTAGTAAGAGTTCAGATGCGTTAGGGTGATTCTAAGCATTAAGTGACATACTTCATTTACAGTAATTAGAGCAGCTTAAGTGCACGTCAACTGTCACTGTCACCACCATCACTGTTATGCAAAGCCATCAGAGGAGTCCATGGGCTATAAAAAGTGCTTGGTAAGTGTCAGTTATTACATGCGCCAGAACCTCAGTGGCTTCTCCCGTCTTTATAATGATCAGAACCCTCAAATGGAAGATTAGAGTCCAGTCTACGAGGCCTATAGATGATGTATAGAACACTACAATAAACCAACACTTCAAATCCCTTTAATGCTTAACATTTAGCCTTTTAATGAGAAATGCATGAATTTCTGCTGTTTTCCACTCCTACTATTCTAAAAAGCATCCCCAATCACATAGGAGGGTGCTGAGTTGCTTTAAAGCATTTCTTTGAGGCTGCGAACATTTGAAACTTAAAAAAACACACACACACACATAAATATACTTTACGGCATGAAAACTTGGCAATGAGACAGGCTCCGTTTTCAAAACCTCATCACTGTTTCCTGGAAGCTGCACTATGCAGGGCGGCCATGGAATGCAGCCTCCTGCTGGGAGACGTAGGAGACCCTGCCTGTGGGGCTGGACGGCTCCATCTGGGGGGATGCAGTGTGACGGGTGTGCCCAGAGCCCCAGGGAGGTCCTCCCGAGGCCATGTGTATCCATGCTGCCAAGTTCCAGCCGCTCCTGCCAACAGTGACTCAACACGCTTAGCAGGCCTGGCCGGATTACCCTCTCCCTGCGGGCCTTACCGTAGCAGAAAGTGCAGCGCTGCAGTCTCTCTAACGCGGGTGCAGGGTCAGCCCCAGATGGGACCACTATTACCTGGAAGGTGCCAGTGTCGTCAATCTGCAAGAAGCAGAAGCAAGAGAACAACTTAGCGGGCAGGACGGCGAGAACCTCCCAGCACCATTCAGAGAACTGAGATCTGGAGGGGACGCCAGTGCTCCTTCAGGAAGGTCCCATGTGGCTGACAGCACTGCCCGGTTAATCCCCACCTCGCCCTTTAGTGGTATCACAAGCTCTGTTGCCTCTGTTTCCTCATCTGTAAGAGGGGAACCCTCCACTACTGCCTACCCCGGCGACTGAGCGTCCAGATCTCATGACTGTGACGCACTCAGCTAGCACGGAGGCGGTGCCCTGGGGGACAGTGGAGAGCGCGAAGCCCTGTCACAGCCACGATGTCGACCATCAGTGAGCGAGTCTTATCTTCAGCATCCCCGTTGTGCAGGGAGAGCTGCCTCTTGGTTCCACTGTGGCCTAGGCACTGCAGCTAGCTTCCTAGTCATACTTGGGTCCGTGTCCTGGCGGCAGCCTTCTCTGAACAAACTCTGCAGCCCTTTCCAGAGTGGCCCCGGGGTAGTCATTCACTTGGGGAGTTTGGGGGTGGAGGACAGGAGAAGATAAGGAGGTTCCAAGTGAGAAAATTAACGTATTGGTTAACTGACTCAGAGGTAGTTGAAGAAAAATGGTAGGTATGACCCTATCTCATGGCTAAGAAGTGGGTCAGAGGGCTGAGTTTTCCCCTGTGACTCCAGCTGTCCTAAAGCTAAGGATTCCTCCTTTTATCTGGGAAGTTTCCTTCTCATACTTGAACCGTTGGAGGTAGGACTTTGGCAGTTGTGTTTCTATGAGCTCAGCCCATCTCTCTCCAACCAGAGCTGATTAGACAGGGGGTGGTGTTAAATTTAATTAAATCTGGCCTGAGGATGACTCTGGACTTTGAGTCATGCCATTGTGACAGCAAGCCAGCTTAGCATGTACACTAGCTAGAAGCTAACTAGGACCACACTTCAAAAAATGTTGCTATAATGCATGTGCACATGCCCCCCCCCACACACGTGGAAAGTGAAGCAGAGCCCCAAAAGGGGGATGGCCACACTAGCCCCTTCTCCTCCATCTCCCCTTTCGAGACTGTGGGCATGCACACACAGGTGCCCAGCATGCTTTCCCAGCTGCCAGGTCTGGGACTTGAACCATGCAGTTGGTCGTGTGAGATCTAGCTGCCTTAACCATCACGCTACTGGCTGGCCCTAGGGCTGTACTTCGGTAAATGAATACCCCAGTCTCAGCCAGCCACAGCAGCGGAGTGTCAGTCAGTCTCAGGCATCAAACTGATTGGACCATCTGCGAGTGTGTCAGGCACTGAGATGCAGCATCGAGCTCCTTCCGTACAACTCTGCGCTCTGCCAGCCCATGTGGCGAAGAGCAGCTCTCTGAGACTTCTGGTTTTGAGGGCCTTTTTTTTGCAAATCAGTTTTTGTTCAATTAAACGGCTAAATTTAATTTGCCTAAAGTTTTTATTTTAGAAATAGCTCTCTGAGTCATTCAGGCCCATTCTCTCAGGAATTCGCAGCTGGGTTCTGAGGGTAGTGGGTCAGTCCACGTCTCGTGGCAGGAGCTGGCAGAGCTGTAGGCTGGCCACGTTCTAGCTTGTGGACTGAGGAGCAAGGCAGAGGGGAAGGGGCGGGAGGGGTCCTCCTCAGGCGTATCTCTGTTTCTGCCCAAT
>NW_006160119.1:1277342-1285856 GCF_000334495.1 Tupaia belangeri chinensis
GCATAACAGACGGGGAACCTGTGCTCAGCGCAAGTCCCCTCTGGAGAGTTTGCGTTTGTAAGCTGCCTGGGGTAGAGGGAAGACTCCCAGGGGGTCATGTAGGAACCGAAGCTTTTAGGCAGATTTCTAAATATAATACAGAAGGAACGCAGGACGCTGGGGAAGACGGAGTGGGGAGACACAAAGTAGTGAACGTGAGCACCGCGTGTACGAGAAGTGGCTGTGATGGCAGGACAGCATGGCATGGACAGTGATGGTGAACAACGGGGCTTCCTGTGGTGGAGCGCAGGGCTCTGTGCCACGACCCGCTCTGCGGCTCACTCTGGGAAGTCTGCCTTTCTCACCGATCCTTCATGCGTATGGATTCTTGGATGAAATGCTGACTGGTGTCCAGGCGAGCTCGGGGCGAAAACAGAGCCCGCCTACCCGACGTGGGACAAGAGGACTCCCAGTCGATGGCTAGATTCTTGGATTCTGCGTGGACTGCGTGCATCAATGTACCCAGGCTAGCCCAGCCTGGTTTTGGTGATCACAAAGACAATGCAAAGACTAGTTTGCACTGTTCGTGACTTCCAGGAGGTGTATTTGTGCAAATGTTTCGATTATACCCTGCCCTCGTCCCACCTGGATGACAGCGAGTGACGAGAGACCAAACGCTGGGTCAGTTCAGGGAGCATGGGTAAGGCCGCCCGGGAGGGGTTTCCTCCTTAAAGAGCTTCGTTCTTCCTTCTATGAACAAGGAGGGGTGAGCTCTGTTGTCAGTGACCTCCAAATTCTGAGGTTGGACTGAGCTAGAATGAAAACAAGTCTGAAAGGAAACTTGCAAAGAAGACTATTCAGGGAGGTCTCTAGGCTGAACCCGGCAGCTCCCCCATGAATCAGCCTCGCACAGTGTCATGTCTTAGCACTGCGCCACTGTCCAGCCCTGGCCAACCATCAGGATCCAGGAACAAACCTCACGGATCTCATGAGCTGGAAGAGAGCTTAGGAACCCCCAAATCCAACCCTTCTCCCCAGGTAAGGAGTGTGCTCCAGAGGGTGGAACAGGGAAGAGGAGGGTGAGTTTTGCTTTCTCCAAACAAGACCTACCCTCCCTCTCTGTAGGAGCCACCTTTCTGATTGTGGTTCTCTACGTGTGGGTCCCAGCTTCATTCAGAGCGGTGTTTTCCAAGATGTTGCCCAGGCTGGTGCTAACTCGTCTTGTGTTCTGCATAGCCACAGCATGACAACTCCCACGTTTCTGGCAGTGGCCCTCCTTGATAATTTAGGCTCACATTTGAAACATGCATCAACATCTTAGTGTCAAGCTAAAGGACCGTGAATCTTATCATTGATTATAACAACCTGCTTCACTGGGGACAGTCCACGGGGTGTCTGTGGTCTTCTCTGATAACCCAGCCCCACTCTGACTAAGTGATCTCCCCATTAAAAAGGTTTGGAAGATAAAGTTTTAGGGATCCTTTGCCCTACTACATACGCTGGAATAACTATAGTTAGCATGTGAGAGAAAATTTCTTTCAACTGGCCGTGGGCTGGGATCTAAAATAAGAAGATATTATTTTTCACTTCTCTTATTGCTCACGCTCCTGTGGATTATTTGAAGCAGCACCAGTTTGGATGAAAGCACAGCTGCGAGATGCACAGGGGGGTGACGGGCATGCAGCAGGTCGTTCCGGAGACGCTCTGTTCTTTCCTGTATAAACATCACAGGGCTCCAGAACTCCACGCTCAGGAAGAGTACTGTTAATATTATGGGTGATCTTTCTCTTTAAGCAATTCTATATTAACAAAGAAAACCCTTCCCAAAATAAAAAGGCTTGGCGCTCCAAACTGGTAAGGTTTCCCGTGAAAGATCTTCCGCATCCGACTCTGCCTCCAGTCACTACAGGCATCTGCGGTGTTGAACGCGACATGGGGTCTCTCACAGGCAACATAAAATAGCGGAGTGAAAGAACAGTCAGGCTGAAAGGGGGCACATTAAGAGAGTATTAGAAAGGGAGCTCCAGCCTAGATTAGGAGTCTTAAGAGACAGCCTGTGAAATCTCATCGTAAATAAAAGGTAACTGCCAGACTGAGGGAAACCCAGTGACAAGGCCGAGGCGGTGAGGTTTTTCCAGTAGAAAACGCCTTCCGTTTCAGAAGGGATGAAGAGCTCATCACTCGACCTCACGCTGCCGTAAAGTGGTCACCGCAGTCCATTCGCTAAGGAAGATGGGAACCAGCCCAGGCTCTCGGTCCTGACTCCACACAGGGTTATCGGACTCTCAGATGAAGAAGATTTAGCAAAGCCATGGTACGTGCTGAAACACACGAGGGGCTTAAAATACGGCCTCCAAATGAAGATGCATTGTGTCACTGGAGTTTTGAGTTCTGCTTGTCAACAATAATAAAGGACAGCCTAGCTGTTGGCGGCACATGCTGTTAAAACGCTGTGCTCTGCAGGCTGAAACCCCATGGGAAGTCTGGGTTAGACTCCCAGTCCAACCCACAGGCCGGTGTGGCAAGGTGGTGCACGCCTGTAGGAGAGACTCTGGAGGCTGAGGCGGGAGGACCACGAGCTTGAGGCTGGCCTGGGTAACATAGCAAGACTCTGAAGAAAGGCAGAACCTGTGGCGTGTGCCTGTGGTCTCACTTGGAGGTTCATGGAGGAGGATTGGAACATGGTGCCACTCTGTCTTAGGAAACAAAACAGCAGTTTAAGTGTAGGTAAAGCACAATGGAAGAGAAGGGATAGAAGAAAGAAAAAGAAAAAGAAGGCAAACGGCGAAGCTGCCATGCAGTCTCCCTTCTGTAGTGCCAAGCACTGAGTTCTAACTGACGGTGTAAGGCCTTCCAGACACCCCGGCTTAGTTCCAGCCCTAGAGCATGGTAGGCCCTGCGGTTTGGAGCTTACTCTCATCCTCAGAGCTGATGATGGTACCTCGTGTACACGAGGTGCTCACCGAACACTGGATGGATGAGTGAACCTTGGGACCAATTCCGCTTCTGACTTCACCTCTAGCTCTTCTGTCCCAAGGAGTTGGCACCAACCCCGCTTAGGTTTATGAGGGTCTGTTAGCAATATTTGAACCTGCATCACTGCTCTTTGGAGACAAACTCCTTCAAGAAAAGAGTGAAGAATATTTAGATAATTTGGGTACAACCAAGAAACCATCGATTTCCACAGCGAGACCATGAAACTCATGAGTTCAGAAGGACGTTTTCACAGGCTGTAAACTCTGCGCATGTTTTGAGGGGTGGGTGGAAATGTGTCAGTTTAAGCCTCTACCACAAGTGCCATCAATCGTTTGCATCAGTAGGAAGCTGTCTCTTGTTTTGTGACTACAGAAAGCCAAGGGATGAGGGGTCTGGACTCTCTGGAGCGACTGCTCTCACCGCTTCACTCGCATAGGCTGGCCTTGTCTCTTCTAATTTATGTGCATTTTCCTTTCTGAGAGGACACATCGACCTTTTCATTCACAGCATTCTGAGAGTTAGTTCAATGATGCTAATCGCAGTGCCAGCCCTTCCACAATCTAGACTTCATTATTATTAAACAGATTTTAGTTTGGCCTCAAGCAACTGAACGATGATGATAACAAAAGCGAAAGCTGATTTCTGACCACTTCCTGTGTCCCAAACATAATGTGGAATGTGGCATCATTTAATTTTCGCACAAACTGTAGGAAATAGGCACTGTTTCCTTTATTTTACAGAGGTGACATCTATTTCAACTCTGTTCTGCTTATTTTACACTTTTGCAGAAAATTATAAAGCTAGAAAGGGTCTTACGAAGCCACTTCATCCTATTCTTCAGTCTCTAGAAAGACAGAAGCCACCCTCAACAGCTGAGTAACTGCTTCTCTCAAAGACCTTCAGAAAAGGCCTTTTTCTGAACACTTGCATCTAGTCCATTTCATCTAGGCCAATGATAAATCAAAACTGACTTCAGAAAGTTCTCACTTAAACCTAACGTTTCTAACTGCTATTACCTCAGGTTTCTCCAATATGAGATTTTGCAAGCTTGGATTTCCATGAACTAATTTTCTCCAACAGTAATTTTTCATGCACTTGAGGAGGATGGTTTAGTTATATCTTATCTTCCTTTCTCTAGATGAAATAATTTTCAAATGGTCTTTTTGTTTAGGTTCCATTTTCCGATACCCTTTTGCTCTCCCTGGGACCCTTCTTCATGGTCTATCTCCATATGAATGGAAAGCAAAATGCCATGCTGAGCCAATACTGGTTACTACAGGAATGCTTTGCTGGGTCCAGCAGGTCCTCTGTCATGGAGGCTGACCAGGAGCCACTGTTGACTGAGTGTTTTAAAGTTATACCTGGTTGTCTTAATCCCAAGTAGTTTATTTAGCAATTCTGCACATTAGATTCTCAAAGTGAGAAGTTGTAACTGGAATGGGCTTTCCTTTATAAAATAAGGATCTTCACATAATTGACAAAGTTATAAAGTCATTCAGTTGGTTTTCATTGTCCAGCAATGACTACTACCCGACTATCTGAAGCAGGAGTCCCCTAACCCCCAGTGGCAGTCTGAGCCTGTTAGGAACTGGATGGTACAGCAGGAGGTGAGAGACAGGAAAGTGAGCAAGTTCCGCCTGTATTTACAGCCACTCCCCATTGCTTGTATTAGGGCCTGTGCTCCGCCTCCTGTCAGATCAGCAGTGCATTAGACTCTCATAGAACCACAAACCCTATTGTGAACTGCATGTGAGGGATTTAGGTTGCATGCTCCTTATGAGAATCTAATGCCTGGTGACCTAAGGTGGAGCTGAGGCAGTGATACCAGCACTGGGGAGCAGCTGCCAATACTGCATGATGGTGAGTTGTATAATGATTTCATTATGTATTACAATGTAATAATAGAAAAAAAGTGCACAATAAATGTAATGCACTTGAATCATCCCATACCATCCCTTCTCCACCCCACGGAAAAGTTTTCTTCCACCAAACCAGTTGCTCATGCCCTAAGTTGTTGGGGACTATTGAGCTAAGAGCCATCCGTGTATGTTCACTGGTTGGCCTTCCTGATTCTGTATCTTTAGACCCAAAGCACCTCAGGAAGTAGGTCGGGAAGCACCAGAACAACAAGCCTGCAGCCAGCTGACATGGTCGCTTAGATGAGCTAACCTGCAGATGACTTAATTTCTCCAACGTGGGCTTTCTCACCCATAAAATGGGAATAATAACTCTATCTCTTAATATTTTGTACCTCCAACCTGTGAGACACCTACATAGGACAACGTATGTGGGGGGTTAGCATGTTCCCGGCACATAGCAATGAATACTTAACATTCCACTCTGCCAAACCCAAGTCTTTAAAAAACAATAATAAACAGAAAACAAACAAACAAAAAAAAGAGAAAAGTTTCTAACCAAATAACTGATTTTGAAGGCAATGAAGTGTATTTCTATACTTTTTTTTCTTTAGGTTTTTGCTGTGTGCTCTCTGGAGAGAGACAGAGAGATAGAGAAGGAAAGTGAGAAGTCACCCCCTGCCTCCCACATCCTCTGATGGAGGGATGGGGGTGGCCAGGACTCAACCCCTCCTCCATTCTCCTCTGCCGGCTCGCATGCACAAGTGCCTGCGTGAGTCTCAGTTGCCCGTCCAGGGTCGGTGGGAGGCTGGCCATGTGGAGTCCAGCACCTTAACACACCCCTTCCTGGCCCTATATTCCTACACTTTCTTACAGGGGTGTGTGTACAGATGAAATAAAAGTTGTCGTGGGAAAGGCTTCACCGTCTTACCGCAAACGAACGCTTGACGGAGGGCACGTTGCTGAATGTGATCACCACGGGGACGATGTCCAGGGCGCTGAACTCCATGGCGGCAGTGGTGACGGCCTGGGCGTCAGAGGACGGACCGCTGCTGAAAAACGTGGCGATCCTTCTTGTGTGCGTCCCCGGAAGTGTTCGCTTGAAGACGTTCCTGGAAATAAACCTCATGGCCCTGCCGATGTCCCTGCCTCCGGAGGCCCTCTCGTAAGGGATGGCTTGGATTTCCCTGAGGAGCTGGTCCTTCCGGTGGGCGTCTGAGAAGCGCAGCAGGTGCCTGGGGTGGGAGTCGTAGGAGAGGACGGCGACACGCGCCCCCACCGGGCAGCTATTCTCCCGCACTCTGAGGCCCCTCACCAGGGCGGCCACCAGCCCCTTCATGCGCTCAAACTCCTGCTGCGTGACGTCCCGCGACTGGTCCAAGACAAACACCAGCTCGGTGGGGTGCACAGGGCACTCAGGCTTCCCTGAAAGGCAAGAACACGCCCTTCATCAAGCAAGTGCTTCCTGGGGGGCGGGAGTGGAAGAGGAAGTGATTCTAAGGCTAACTATTCAAATACACTGTTTAAGCATTAAATAATTTAAATGCTACTTAAAAACATGTAAAATATTAAGTATTTAAATCTGGAATAATTACAGATACTATTCTAAAAGCTGATTTTGCTCTTTTGAGTCAGCACAAAAGATAACATCTAGAATTCAACTTGAGCTTTTCGTGGAATTCGTAAGTTAATCACCAAATTCCTTCAAACAGTGGGGAGCACCTGGATGCCCTTCTCCCTGAAAACATGGGATCAGAGACCCCTTTATTCAGACTAAAACACAGTGTTTTTTTTCACGTGGAAATGTAATGAAAGTTAAAAGGATGGCTGTGAAGCATCTTCGGTAATTTTGGAGAAGTTGGAAGAGTGCGACATCCAGTATTCCGAACAGACTGCTAGACGCAGGGAGCACGCCACAACGGTGGTGCTGGGAGCCTGTGCCGACGCCTCCTGGCCGTGCAGCCTCGTCCACGTGCCTAGTCTCCTCGGTAAAGTGCGAGCGTAACATCACGACTGCGTGGTCTGGGAGGGGACTGAGTGAACCAACATGGGCAAGCACTGAGGGCTACAGGGCCTGGCACGTAGTAGGTGCGCGGCCGCAGTAAGCCAGGGGCCACGGCCGGCACACGGACCTTTGCGCTGCGGAAGGCCACCACCATCGGCAGATCACTACTGGGACGAGGAAAGCCTGCGATGAGTTTTATTTAGCAGGCAAGAAAGGCAAGTTTACCCGACAGTTATGTTTATTACAGAGGAGCTTTAAACTCGCTTGCTCAGCTCCAGCGTAAGCACGCACTGCAGGGTCAAGTACCCTTATTAGTCGTCACCGGGCCGTTCCATCTCTAATCCAGCCGCTGCGTGGCCCCCGTGTTCTCTCAAGCACGCCTGTTTCTGCCTCCCTCTGAGTCCGCCGTACCGCGTCCCCAGCTCCTAGGCCAGCCTCGCCCGCCTGTGTAAGCCGGACTCTGCACGTGGTTCTGTGCACGGAGCTCTCGCAGAGCTGGCTCCTTCGTATTCTTTCTTGTATTTCTAATGATACTGTTTTTAATTTTATTTTATTTTTGATGTTTTGTACGTGTTGCGTATCTTTACAATGTTGAAAACGAGTCTTCCAGCACGAATACCTCGTGTGTTAGCCCAGGTTAGTCCAAACTTCCCTTTTGCCGCCTCAGAGAAGCGCTCTCCATCCAAAAGCATCTCTCCCTCCCTAACGTCCCCGTTGATGGAGGATCCTGTGCTCTCCCCTTTCGCCATGAGAGGATTCTAAATTCTTTCCATTTGTTATGATTGGGGCTCGTGTGCAGATGGAAGTTTCTGAGGACAGGAATCCTGCCCGTTACTCACACGGCATGGGTGCAGGACAGGGAATGCCTGCGGTAGGCCTGCCCTACACGCTGGGAGCAGAGGCGAAGCACCGCAGCTGGGCGGAGCACTCACAGGAATGGACAGGGTGTGCATGTACGAGGCTGAGGGCGGGTTTGTGCGAAAGCAGCGTGTAGGAGGCATTTGGAAAGGCCTGGGAACTAGCGCTGACAGGTAAGGAGCTGACTGGCGCCCAACATGGGGCGTGCGGTCTGTGCTTGAGCAGCACCTAAGCCCCGCACTGCACTTATCTGACCACTCTGCCTTCTGTGCCCAGTCGCTAACCACTGCACTCAGAGACAGCATGACAGAGACAGAGGGAAGTGGAGGGAGAGAGCATCGCAAACCAGGTTAATAGCAAGGTGGGCAGTAACACGCGTTGGTAAAATCTTAGCGATAATAAAAAAGCAAAGCAGTTGGTGGGGAAATAGCTGCACTCAGCTACACCGAGTGATTTATTGGAGATAGGTCCCTGCTACCGGCACAAGGCCGGAGAGACGCCCAGACACATTTACACCCGTTGGCGGGCAGCCCACCGTGCGAGCTCATCTTTCCAGCTGCACGGCATTCTGGAGCTTGATTAAAACATGCTGTAAATAAAGATTACTCACCGTGTCCGCCAGCTGGGGAGGAGAACAAAGGATACTGGGTTATTATTTGGTAAGAGGAGAGACTTCTCACGACAGCAAGGCCCTGTCCTGTGCTTTTATGTAAATGACTCAGAAGTCAAGGCGATGGGTGGGGTCTGGAGAAAACGCACAGGGCCCAGCACCTCGGGAAGAGCATTGGCTCCTTCCATAGGGAAGGGGGCAGAGGTGGGACAAGGAGGCCACTTAACCGC
>NW_006160119.1:1285925-1291452 GCF_000334495.1 Tupaia belangeri chinensis
TTCAGCATGGCGGCCACAAACTACATGTCGCCATTTACACTTCAGTTTATGGGCCCGCTCCGTAACAGCGGTGAAGGGTGCCAATCCCACATGGCCAGCTGCAGTTCAAGTCCCAGCCCGGGCAGCTTAAAAACACAGCAGGTGGATGCCTGTGCATGCCCCAATCCTGATGGGTGGGGAGACAGGAGAACGGAGAGACCCGCGTGGTGCAGGGTGCCACCTCGCGCGCTCTCTCCCTGGTGAACATATGTGCCCTCTGGCAACTGAACAGATTGAAACTTCAGTTAATCGAAATTAAATTAAATTAAAAGTGCAGCTTCTCGGCTGTACTAAGCGACACGCGGCGAGTGGTGACTGAAGGGACAGCGCAGGGAGCACGCCCCCATGCCCGATGCTGCGGAAAGCTCGCTGGACGGCGCGGGCTTACACGGCTCACTCCCCGGCCCGCGATTCTGCCTGGGAGGAGCCCCGACAGTTCACGCAGTGTGCGTCTCTCTAACCCATGCAGAAGTGACTGGTCGCAACTTCATTTCTCGTTCTGAGCAGCAGTTCCTTTGAAATCACTTTGTGCCTACTCTTGTACCTGCAATTTCATGGGGAGCCCCTCAAATTTTAGAAGACCAGATCCCTTCACACTCCGATCTGCCCGTAATTACGGTTTGCGTGGGTCCTGGGCCAGAACCTTTTGGGTTGAAACTCCTGAGAGTATTGGCAGGAGGGGCATGACTATAAATTTCACAAGCAGATCAATCATTCCAGCTCGAAGCAATCACCGGGCCTCTCCGGGAAGGGGTAATAACCATAAGCCGGTGGTGGGCCCCACCCACAGGACGCCTCTTACCACAGCCGCCTTCACGCCGGGAACTCAGCCTGCCAGGTGCTTCAGGCGGCAATACTCATCTTTCAGAAGTTCGACGTGACGCTCAGCTGATTTCACCATTAGGAGAGTTCTGACCTCAACTCTCAGTTTTCCCGAGTCAAAGCACTGGATAATTACTGCCCAGTGCTGGGATGGGGCCCCACGAGCGAGTGGGCAGCAGGAGGGACTTAACAGCCACGGGCTCTGCTCACTCAGAACTGGCAGGGTGGGCGCGCACTGCCCAGGGCGGCCTTTCCTGCTTGCTCGTCTGCACGGGCAGTGGGGTACTTACGGCTGTGGTCCCGCACGTACTGGAGGAGCTCACATGTCTGCAGTTGGGAAGAAAACAGGAAGGATTAGCCGACAGACCGCTCGCCCAGAAGACTGAGATGAATACAGTTAATGGAGTGCTCAGAGATACCTACGGAAAACGAAGCCAGTCCTTTGGCCCCTTTCACGCCCTAGAGAAACAAACGAAATGGTTACGGCCCTGGAGGCTCACACTGGCCGTCAGATAGTCCCTGGCCTTGCCCTAGGATCGTGCTGCTTTCTTAGAAGTTCTTCCTCTCATGAAGTTAGAGGTGAAGGATACAGACAGGCGGCTCCTCCCTGCGAGCAGTCAGTCTCAGGACAACAATCTACAAGCCCAAGCCTTGCGTCCGACCCTCTGGAAACCTCCTGCTCTTCCCTCTCTGTCCAGCAGCTCAGGAGGTAGCTCCCACCTGGCCTTTGGCCGCAGCACTCAGGGCACCTGGGCTTAGGGCTAGCGAGGGCGAGGGCGGGACCATCACATGCAGGCGCCACCCGCCACGGCACTGCGGAGCTCTGGACTTCTCCCACCGTATCTGCCTGGGCACTGCGCGGCAGCCAGAGCGGAACCTTACTCTGTCCCCGTGACTGGCCAGATGACAAAGGGACCAGGTTAACACTGGGTGGGGGACAAAGAGGATTGGGCCTAACTGCAGGTGTTCAATCCATCTCTGGGACAGGCAGAGTCTGGCTATGCTCGGAGAGACGCCGAGGAACCTGGGACAGAGGCACACCCAGGCCCCGAGGTCGATAATGACACAGCCACTGTTCACAGCTTCCTGCCACTTCCGCTCACTCAGCTGGTCATGGAGTGACCGAGCTAGGAGAGCCACTGCTGACTGAGCATCGCGCCTAGGCTGGGGCACTTCCTCTCCTATCGCGGTCGCCAGTCTGCGGAGACACAGCTAACCGGCATCTTTGTCCTGCCTCCCAGCGTTCCCAGACGGAAAACGGCGAGAACAGGGGCCAAGCGGCAGATTCAGAAGCCATGCACGTCATCTTGAACAGCGACACCTCCATGCAGTAACTGTCTAAGCTGAAAAAGACCCGCCGGGATTTATAACTTTGCATTTACCATGCGCCCACGAGGTCCCGGCTCTCCAGGGACTCCCAGCTCTCCTGGAAGCCCAGCAAACATCTGAAAGCAGAATTTGCTCAATTAAAAATGATATACATACATATACATATATACACATGTATGTACACGTATGCATACTTTATGTATGTGTGCATACATTTTAAATGTTAAAGGTGAGAGTTCAAAGTGAAAATTCCATTATCATTTTAGAAAATCAAGAGTTGTTTTTTTTTGTTTGTTTGTTTTCGTGAGATGCTTTGCCACAGGGTGTGTGTACAAAGAGACAGAGAGAGAAAAACCGACAAAGCACCCCGTGGGGTGTAGCCATGCTGCAATCCCTTCTCCTCTATTCCCTTGGGATTTTGGGCATGCATGCACATGTGGCTGGTGTGAGTTTCAGTCCCCCAGGTCTGGGACTTTATTGCTGTCAGCCACGTGGTAGTCCAGTGCCCTAACCATTACACCACCTGCTGGCCTCCAAAACTGAGATTTCTACAAATTACAAAGAAGGAAAAAAAATCCAGCAATCACTCCTCCCTCAATAATTGTCATTAAAATTTTTGTGTTTTCTTAATTTTTCGGTATTAAAAAATTCAGCATGTTTTCAATCCATTTAATAATAAATTAAATATATATATATGTTTATTTATTAATCTGGCTCGTACTTTTTATTTGTTTATTTATGTAACTGCCAGAAGGTGCATGTGCCAGAGACAGAGAAGGGAAAGCATCCCCCAGTGGGAGAGGTCACGCCTCAGCCCTTCTCCACTTCTCGCCCATCAGGATTCGGGGCATGCACACTCATGTGCCTCGTGTGTTTTTCCAGCTTTTTGGGCCGGAGTTTGAATCATAGTTGGCCATACAGAATCTGCTTTTCTTAGCCGCTAGGCTGCGAGACCGGCCTTCCTGTTACCTTTTAAGCTAAATATTTATCTCTGGAAGTCGTCATGTCACAAACACTCTTTTGGCTGCACAGTATTCAACTACATGGATGTACTATAATTTATTAATTATTTTTTTAAGAATTATTTTATTTAACTTTATTTTAATTTTTAAAGAGAGGGACTGAGAGAGAGAGAAAGAACATTTATTATGATCTTTTTTTCCAAGAAGTTTTTGCTATAGGGCGCATGCGCTCACCAGAAAGAGAGAGATAGAGAGAAAGTGAGAAATCACCCATGGTCACGCCGCAACCCCTTCTCCTCCCTTCTCCTCTCGGGATCTTGGGTACGCACGCACATGCGCCTGGCGTGAGTTTAAGCCACCTGGTCTGGGTCTTGAACCACGGTTGACTACATGGGAGTCCAGCTACATAGCCATTACACCAACAGCTGGTCCCTATTATTATCTTTTAATCTGACTAGAGAAAGACAGAGAGAGAGTGGGAAAGTGGGACAGCAAGCCACTCGGTTCAGGACTCAAACCGCAATTGGCCACGTGGGAGTCCAGTGCCTGAACCACCATGCCACCAGCTGCCCCTGATTATTTCCTTAGGGAAGGTTACTGGCATAGGACTTGTTGGGTCAAAGGAGAAATGAGAAATAAGATGGCAGGGGACTAAACTGAGCTAAAAATACAGGAAAACTGAAAAAAAAATTAAAATGTGAAAACTCAGGCCAGCCAGTGGGGTAGTCATTAAGGCAGTTGAATCCCACATGGCTGATGGCACGGTTCAAGTCGTGGACCTGGTGGCTTAAAAAGCAATGCCCAGCATGTGTGTGTGTGCGCCCAAATCCAGAGGAGAATGGAGAAGGAGGGACGAAGGTGTGGCCATCCCCCGGGAGGTGTTTTCTTGTGTTCCTCCCCCACAACCCCTGAGCTCTACAGAAAAAAATGCTTAAATGTAAAAACTTGTGAAACAACAACGGAACACTTAACTATTGTATGGAAGTATCTGTCGTGAAGTGGGGTGATAGCAGTAATAAAAACAATAGTTTTATTTTGCTACTATATGCTGAAGTTTTCCCATGTGTATTTGACAATACAATTTTCATAAGAAAACCCAAGATTTAGCTTTAAAATTGGGACTATACTCCTTTCATCATTCAAAATGCCACAGGACTTAACAATCTTGATAGAAGTAAAAATGAAGTTACCTGAGATCAACCTATTTTGTAAGAGCATTGCCTATGGAATAGTGAATAATTATTGATGTCCTTTGAATATTCAATGATATTGACTGAATGATGAATTGAGTGGGAAAAAATCTTACCATATTGTATTTAGAAGACATGGTTTAACCTTCAAGGGGAATATGCATTTACTATTGTTCCTTTCCAATATTTTATTAATACTAAAATAATCGTTTTGGGGCCAGCAGATGGCATAGTGGTTATGTCCCCGGAGTTCCACAGGGTCAACCCCAGTTTGAGTCCTGGCTTAAAATTCACCCTGGGCCTGCGTGTGTGCCTGCGACCAAGGAGGAGAATGGAGGAGAAGGGATTACGGTGCGGTCCTTTCCCTGGGGGGTGAGTTCTCACTTTCCCACTCACTGTCTCTGTCTCTGTCTCTGTCTCTGGCAAACGCACACATTCTATGGCAAAAACCTCTTTAAAAAATGATAGTAGATTTCTTTAAAGGCAAAAACCCAATAATGATAGAATGAAAAATGAGGCGACAGCCTTAAATTCCTGGTGGCTAGAAAGCAGATGTGTCTGAACTTCGTCCCAGCAACAAGGGAGCTCAGAGCCAGTGCGCTCTACACCGATGTCCTTAGAGGGCTCCGGCTTTGGCAGGAGCGGAGGGAGGTGGAGGTGAGGGGAAGAACCCATGTAAAGAGGCTTAATCGGAAATCAGTTCAGAAGTCCTGAGGTCCTCTATTTTCAGTCGCGAATGGCCCTGTCTACTCTTGCTACAGAGAGAAAATGAGGTGGGACTCCAGGCAGAGCTGAAGACCGAAGGCCCTGAACCGAACGGGCGGGTTTAAGGAAGGTGCTCAGAGCCGTGGCCCTAGCTCTGGCTTCCACGTGGCTCGCAGAGGGCTGGCGGCCAGACCTTTACTTTCTAGGCAGGAAACCGAAATAATGTTTGCAGGGGAATTCATCTAGACAAAAAAGAAAGACCTAAAAATAATAATATTAGAGATTTGCTAAATAAAGGATCGAGCCAGGTCGTCCTTCAGTGAAACCTAGACCGGACAGCCCCACTCAGTGCCGACAGCCCCACTCAGTGCCCACAGCCCCACTCAGTGCTCACAGCCCCACTCAGTGCACACAGCTCCACTCAGTGCCGACAGCCCCACTCAGTGCTCACAGCCCCACTCAGTGCCCACAGCCCCACTC
>NW_006160119.1:1297378-1301069 GCF_000334495.1 Tupaia belangeri chinensis
CCCCCCCCGAGTCACGAGGCGTGTTTTTTTTTTTTTTTTTTTTTTTTTGTCATAGGGCACTCACTCTTTGGTGAGCACCAACGAGAGACAAAGACAGAGAAGGAGAGTGAGAAATCCTCCTCCGGGGGGGATGACCACCCCTCAACCCCTTCTCCTCCACGCTCCTCTCGGAATGTGGGCCTGTACGCACATGCTCAGTGCCGTTTCCAGGCTGCCGGGTTGAACCGTGGCAGGCCATGTGGAAGTCCAGTGCCTTAGCCACCGTGCCACCTGCTGGCCGTACAGTCAGTCTTTCCGTTCTCAATTCATAAATTTGAAGATATAGCTAATTCCTGAGACATATTTGGAATAGAGTCCAAAACAGAACAAACAAACAAAACAAACTGCAGAAAACAAACTACGGTCGGCCACACAGCATTTATGTCTGTCGAGAGGTAAGAGAGGATGTCCCAGCCATGGAGGAAAGGACACTATAAAAGAGGAAGAGTTGATTAAAAAGACTGAGTTGGAAAATAGGAGAGAAAGGAAAATAAAATTAAAGGATGACATTAACGTACCAAGTAATAGGATTATAAAAAAGTAGGGAGTAGAGAAAACACAGGAGAAAAAACCATCTGACTAAGTCACACTTTTTAACTGTCAGGAAGTGGAGTCCCCGGCTTGCCCGCTCTCTCTCCTCCTGTCGGGACTTTGGGCCTGGTGCACAGGCACCCAGGGTCTTCTTCAAGCTGCTGGGACTCGAACCATCGTCCGCCTTGTGAGATCTGGCTTCCCATGCACAGGGCTTACCCGCTGTGCTCTAGGCTGGCCCCTTCTAGATAATTAATGAAAACTTTTCTGAACTAAAGGACGCACATTTGTAGTAATGCTGGTAACAAAAGATAGAAGCACATAAAAACAAACAAGCAGACATAAAATAAAGCCAGGGAGAAATCTCGGTGAAATTAAAAAAAAATTTGGGGGGTGTGGCCAGCAGGCAGCATGGTAGTTAAGGCACTGCATTCCCATATGACTAACCAGGGTTCAAGTCCTGGACCTGGGGCTTGATACTCATGCTGGGCACGTGTGTACCCAAAGTCCCAGGAGAAGGGATTGCAGCGGGGCCGTCCCCTGGGAGGTGACTTCTCATGCTCTCTCTCACTGACTCTCGGGCAAGCACATGTGCCCTATGACAAAAACCTAAACAAAGAAGCAAACAAAAGGGAAAAAAAATCAAGGTGAAGATTTAGAGAACTTAAACTAGGAATATCGTCATTCCAAGAGAACTGAAGAAGCATTCCAAATTAAAGGTCAATTTTACCAAAATTTTCCAATATTTGAAACTTTAGTTCTTCCAGGGGAAAACCTGGAACTTTCCAATGTCTAAACTTCAACTCCGAATTCAAACAGTCGTGTCGTGGGGGAAACGCCGGGTGGTGACGTGAGCTCCACACTGACACGGTCCAGCAGGAAGGACAAAGCGCAGATGTCCACGTTTGAGCGTCTCCCACTAGTTTACTGTTTTCTTAGGCTTTAACACTGCTTTTATGATTAATGTGCCATTGGAAGAAGGAAACAGAAACAGCTAAAGTTTCTAGCAAGCTTCTGCTGGCCAAGGTCAAGCCGAGAGGGATGACCGGGGTGGGGGGATTTCAATGCAGATGACATCCAGATTAATGTGAAAGTCTTTTCCCATTATTTTTCTAATTGCATCAGGGTTCTCCATTTAAACAAGTCTCGAGGGCGTAATGCTAAAGGATAGCCATCAGAAATCAGGTACGAGGAGGAGGTCACAGCTACAAAGCCATCCAGGGAGGAGAGGCAATGAAGAGGAGGTTCCTTCCTTTGTCCCCCTAAAACGTGGGCAAGTAATACTGAAGCTCTCGTCATCATTTGTCAACAAAACAAAACAAAACAACTAGCTCAGAGCAATAGAACTAGAAAACCACCTCGCGTATAAGTTTTTTCAGATCTTTTACTTCTTGCTAATTAGTACGGTACTGAGACCACTCTGCCTGGCCAGTGCTATCCTGAGAGATGAGGACTATTGAGAGACGACCATCTTAAGATCACCTTTCTTTAAAAACATGGAATAGTCATCTCGTTCATTCAGTCTAAGATACATCACAGGCAAGTCCAGAAACCGGGTGCGTTCTCGTGTGTGTGTGTGTGTGTGTGTGTGTGTGCATGCGCACGTGTGTGTGTGTGGTGTGCTTTAGACAGGGTGCCACATGTCTCAATTCTCCGGCTTCGGCCCTGGAGTAGCTGGCACTCCAGGCATGAACCCTCACACCTGGTTTTTCAGGGTGGGCCAGGAATTGAACCAGGCTTCCCATGGGGCCTCGGCCCTCCGGGCAGTAGTGTCCCACACATGCTTGCACAGCCAGGCCAAGAAACCCGTCCTGAACCCACTGGGACCCAAGACAACGGGTGACTCAGCTGTGCTGGGCACGTGTGTGTACCCTGAGTGGTCCGAGCACGAGGCGGCATCGGAGCCCTCCTTCTCAGCACGACGCAGCCGTGACATCGTCAACACAGACCGCACAAAGCCCGAGTTTAACAAGCCGTAATAGAGGAGGCAGGATGCCTGGGCACCGGCTTGCACTGAACCCGCCAAGGTCCTGTGACAGTCAACACCTGTTTTCAACTCAAGGCTTTCTTTACAAACGTTTTCATTTCCAGTGTTAGGAAGGAAACTTCTTGGGGTTGGCCCCATAGCCTAATGGTTAAGAAAGCCTGATCCCACATGGCTGACCACAGTTCAAATCCTGGCTCTGTTGGCTTGAAAAGCAGGCCAGGTATGTGCATGCCCCAAATCCTGACAGGATGGGGAAACGGAGCGGGGATTGCGGCGTGACCACACTCCACTGGGGTGTGCTCTCTCCCTCCTTCTCTCTCTGGACGGCTCATGGGCCCTCTGGCAATTAAAAGAAAAAATTGAAAAAGAAGAGTGGCTCCTTTTCAGCCGGAACTGGTGGTCGTGGAGTGACCACTTCATCGCCTTCTTGGGGCACTGCAGCACGAGTAATGTACACCTGTTTCCCCTAAGTTTATCTTAACAAAAATTACATGTATTTCCCAAGTTTTAGGGGAAAGACAACTTGAATGACCATAAATGCATGAGGAAGGACTTCCCGAAGTGGCTGGGTCGTCAGCAATTGGGATCTAAGAAGCTTACCGTTTTGCCTCGAACTCCCTTGGGTCCAGTCCATCCTGGACCTCCGGGGTCTCCAATGTCTCCCTAAATATGAATTCATTAAAGTGAAACGGTTAGTAACATCACATACTGTGTCTCTGTGTCACAGAGATATAATTGCATTTATAAGCCGATTCTAACACGAAGACCTTTTCATGTACACAGTGGTAGCCAACAGTCGGCCTTCGTCCAAGTGTCTCCTCTGCTTCGTGACACTCTCTACACAACACACGACGTCACTGTGCTACTGGTCCCGCCTCAGCGGGAACACAGGCTCCTGAGGGACACACGCTGTGCCCCCAGTTTGTCCTCTGACTCTATCAGAGAGCCTGGCACCTGCTGGGCCTTTGTCTAAAAGAAGTGACTCGTTGCTAACTGGTCACCTGAGGATTTGTAAACATGTTGGGAAACCGAGTCAGGTGGAGTGAAGCAGCTTTGGTTTTCTTTTGAGCAAAAAAGGAAAGAATTCTCTTTCTCCCTTTATTTACAAATTTAAAAAACTTGAAATATATATAT
>NW_006160119.1:1301151-1322396 GCF_000334495.1 Tupaia belangeri chinensis
CCATTCTCCTCTCAGGATCTTGGGCACGCACGCACACGCGCCTGGCGTGAGTTTAAGCCACTGGGTCCGGGACTCAAACCGCGGTCAACTACATGGGAGTTCAGTGACATAGCCATTACGCCAACTGCTGGTCCCAACAAATGTATCATTTTTTAAATTGAAAGTAAACTTTTTTCTTTCTTCCCTCCCTTCTCTTCCCCACAAGAATAGGACATTTATTTATCACCGGCTCCCTTCCCACCGGCCTTAGTTACACTTCGTCACCCAGAGACGTTTCCGACTGGCTCCACTAATGTGAAGTGCACCATACCTTCGGTCCAATTTCTCCAGGGAATCCTTCTTGGCCCTAAAATAGATAGTGTGGAAGATTACAGTACGCACACCTCGCATAAGTGGGTTTACATTCATTTTAATTTTACCCGTTGCCTCCTTTAATTTTAGTACCCTGGGCCAAGGAAGAGCCAAAACAGGTGAAAACTCGAAACTGGGTAGCCCTACTAGAGGAGTGACCTTCCTTTTCAGAATGAAACCTCTGACTTCGACAACCTGAGAAGAGTGACTACAGGCACACCTCTGAGGGTTAGCCAGCTCTCCTGCTCGTAGGTGACAGGGGAGGGCGTCACTGGGCCCCACATCTCCTGCATGTAGGTGACGGGAGGGTGTCACTGGGCCGCCAGTTCTCCTGCATAATGGTGACGGGAGGGCGTCACTGGGCCCCACCTCTCCTGCTCGTAGGTGACGTGGGGGGGGGGTCACTGGGCCGCCAGCTCTCCTGCATGTAGGTGACAGGGGAGGGTGTCATTCAGCCACGTGGCTCTTAAATGGTCTTCTCAAATGGATTTTGATGGAGAAATTTGGGAAGCCTACAGAGAGGTTAAACTCATTAATTTTGGGGTCCTTATTTTGGCCAAAGATCATAGTTGAAGAGTTATAACCATCCTTATTTGATGAAAAAAATACATATTTTATTTAAAGTTCTATTTCTGATGATTAAAATCGATAAATTCTCAAACATATATAAAACACAAAAGAATAGAAAGAAGAAAAATCACTCAATCTTGCCACTCAAAACTATGAGCACATTTTATCATATTTCCTTTTAGCTGTTGTTTATTTTTTTAGAGGATTTTGCCATAGGGCGCATGCACTCACCAGAGAGAGAGAGACAGAGACAGTGAGAGGGAAAGGGAGAAGTCACCCCTTCCCAGGGGGGATAGCTATGCTGCAATCCCTTCTCCTCCATTCTCCTCCCAGGATCTTGGGCACGCATGCACATGTGCCTTGTGTGATTTTCAAGCCACTGGGCCTGGGACTTGAACCACAGTCAGCCGTGTGGGAGTGCAGTGATGTAACCACTATGCCACTGCTTTATTCTAATAAACACTGAAAACCCTTCCTTTGTTTTATTTTTCAAAATGTGTTAGCCTTTCGGTTTATTCCTTTAGACAGCTTCTTCCATATCTTGCATCAGGGTTCACATGGAATGGCTGGATGTATATTAGACTTTTCAATAAGAACGTGAAACGTGGCTTCAGTTACTGACACTCGGCATTTTGCAGAAAGGATACCTTTACGTTTCGTGAATTTTGTAATTATGACTAGGTCTTTTTTATTATGATTTTTTAGTGGCTATTATTGGTATATGGAATCACTGGGCTTGGGGGCAGCTGATGGCATAGTGGTTACGTCTCTGGACTTCCATATGGCTGACTGTGGTTTGAGGCCCACACCTGGTGATTTCAAAGTCACACTGGGCATGTGTGCCGGTGTGCCCAAGATCCTGGGAGGAGAATGGAGAAGAGACTGTGGGGTGGTCAGCCCCCACCCTGGGAGTGACTTCTCATAGCTTTCCTTCTCACTGTCTCTGTCTCTCTTTATGGCAAGCACACCCACCCCAAGGCAAAAACTTCTTAAGAAAAAAAAGAAGTAATTAGTAAACTTATCTTACTTTCAGCAACTTAAATATTCACTAACAACATAAAATCACTCCGGTCTTCCGTTTTGTTTTAAGTTACTGCTTGGCCCAATCCATCAGACACACCCCCGAAAACTTGTCACCAATGGCGAAGATCGCCTAGAGGAGGCTCGCTCTGGAGAGCCTCCCCGAGGCCCCCCGGGCAAGCGTCTGACAGGAGGGGTGCGGCTGCTGCGCAGGGGACAAGCGAGGCCTCGCCACGTGCCACACCACGGGGGACTGGTGACGGGACGCTCGTCCTCACATTTCAGGCATGGCGCGACCTTACGCTGTCACTCTTGCCTCCTCTGCCACATTTATAAGCAAGTGAGCCATCAAAACGCATGGAGATGTCCCGACGTGCCCCCTCACTGGCTTTCCTAGACGCAGCAAGAGCAGCACTAGGCCCGCCCGATGCGGAGAGGGGCCCACGGACCGGCCTACCTTTGCGCCTTTGCTTCCGACGCCCCCGTAGCCCGGGCTGCCGTCGTCGCCCTGCGGACAAAGCCATGGATCACAGACATCCCTGGGCCGAGAGGCGGGTTCTGGGACCCTGGAGGGCAGCCCCCTCCCCCCACCACCCGGGGCTGACGTTTGTGACAGGGCGAGGAAGGCTCTGGCCAGGAGCAGACGACCCCAGCCCTGTCTCCCTACTGTGAGACGGACAGTGATGGCCCTGCTCGCGCTGTGGTTAGAGGGTTAAATGCAACAGTACCAGGCACAGAGAAATCTTCAACTTCCTCTTCCAGGTAACATGCGTGTTTTAATACCCTAGCTCAAATCCATTTAGTTTGCCAGACAAAAATAAGGGTTGGCTACTGTCCGAGCCTTCTAGAAGCCCTGAGCATGGGGAGGTGGGGGAGGGGGGTCTGATGAAGTTCTGAGGAGTGGAAGGGCTGGACAGGGTAATGGGGGTTCACGGCAGGTTTGGCCCGCTTGGCTACTTGGGTGCATGAGCATCCTGGGGTTCGCTTTAAAGCTCGTCCGAGGACCACGCCAGATAGCTATCGACTGGAAGACCCCAAGGGCCCGATCAGATGTAGGGGTGCAAACCGGTAAGCCTCGAGGACCAGGGAAGCCGACGGCTCCTTTTCCTCCCAGAGCGCCAGGGTCTCCCTGTTGAACAGAACAGTGACATGTGTCTCCGTCAGATGTCCTTGTAATGCAAATTTGAAACGAAAGATGTAGAGCAGCTTCCCTGCACCGTGGGCACCCCGACAGCAGCCCTGGGTCTGCGCTCCTTCTGTGTCATGCAAGGGAACAAGAGGAGTCGTAGGCCAGCGAGGCGTCCTGACTGATCGCTGCAGTCCTAGCGAGGCTGGTTTACTGCCAGGGCACGCTGCCGTGCCAGCAGCTCAGGGCCGCGAAGGTGTCCCATCACGAGTCGGGAGGGAAGCTCTGCACTGGCCTGCCTGAGGCACGGCTGTTACGGCAGCTGGATCCCATGGCCAAGGGTGTGGTTCGAGCTCCAGATTGGGGGGGGGGCTCGAGAAACACACCGGGCAGGTGTGCATGTGTGCCCACAGCCCCAAAGGAGGGACGGGTGGAGAGGCGGGACTGGCGTGACTGCCCATGGCGGGTGCTCTCTCTCTCTCTCTCTCTCTGGTGAGCGAGTCACATGTGCCTCTGGGGAAATTTTTCACTAAATTACAAAAGAGGAACGAAATGGTTTCCCATGATGCTCCGGGCAAATCATTGACTTCCGTGAAAATGGCTGATTTATTGAGCTCGCTTTAAGGTTATGGCTATGAATCAGGATTCCCACAGGGCGTGGCCTCTGGCCATCTTTCCTGCCCTCTCGGGAGCAGTGCACGGACTGTGGGTTATGAATCACCCAGAGCTGGGCTGATGAAAGCAAGCAGGTTTGCAAAGGAAGGTTAGTGCCTTTAAAAAAAAAAATTTAGCTTTGAGTAGTTTAACAGAAAGTTTGTGAAGATAGTAGAGTTCCTATATGAAAATATTTCAAAAAACTTGTAGGGAAGTGAAATTAAAACATGTTTATTTTAATTAAAAAATAGAAATGTTTAGTTTTCATAATATGCATTTCCCATGATTTATTATTATTATTATTATTTTTGCCAGAAGGTGCATGTGCTTGCCAGAGAGAGAGAAAAAATGAGAAAGCAGCCCCCAGGGAGGATGGCCGTGCCACAATCCCCACTTCTCTTCTCCGAGTTTTGAGCGTGCACACACACACACCTGGCGTGCTTTTCAAGTTGCTGGGTCTGGAGTCAAACTGCACAAGCCGTGCGGATCCAGCTGCCTTACCTGCCTCTCCACCTGCGGGCCCTCCACAAACTTTCTGAGCACACTGTGTGTATTTGACACCTACTTCCCCCTGTTGCTAACATGCGTTAGCTTAGTTGCACATGTGACAAGCCATGCTTGTCACAACAAATGACTTGATGGTGATGTGCCTAAAAAACTTATTTCAGCTCCACAGCCCTGCTAAATCAGGGGACTTATTCCATTCATATTTACCACCATACCACCCAGAAAGTCCTTCATTCAGGGAGTCATATTCGCTAGGGACTTTTGCATGCCAGGCCTGCGCTTGCCCTAGGGATGCGTCGGGGAGCAGGTACTCTCTGCTCTCTGGAGCCGACGTCCCAGCCCCGCTGAAAGCCTGGTGCAGGGTCTTGGTCTTAAAGGTCTCAGCAGAGGTTTGTATGAATGGGGAAAAGACAGGAGGAAAGGAAGTAAGAGCGGGAGTGGGAGTCGCAGCGAGGGTGGGACGAGGCAGGAACATCTGTCCCAGGGTAGCAGCCCTGTCCAGAAGTGCCCTTGCTCCCCGAGCGCCTCAGCTCCACGGGGTGTGTCCACTCAGGAGACTGCTGAGCCGGAATGCCTGACCTCATCCTGCTCCACACCCCTGTCCTTAGAGGATGCCGGCTCTCTAAGAAGCAAGCCAGGCTCAGGGGCACCGAGATGTGACGCCTTCGCGTTGAAAGGATTCTGGCAGACACCACCTGACGCCATTCTCTTCAGCAGAAAGCTCAGTTTTGGGGGTAACAAGAATGCGACCTACTTTACTTCCTTGGTTCCCCAAACGGCCTGGGTTCCCCATCTCTCCTCCAGGTCCTGGGGTCCCCTGAAACAAAACGGATTGCAAATCTAGCAGCACAGAGCAATTCTCCTTTAAACATTTGGTGTCTGCTCTCAGAGGAAAATGAGCCACAGATGGGGAAGAGTTATAGTTGTATTGATTCCTGCTCTGGAAAAAAGTATCACAGCTGTCAAATAAAGACAAATAAATAAAAGAAAATTAATAAAGTAATTTATGCCAGATGTTTCCAAAATAATTGTGCTTCCTCGTGAGTCTTTTCTCCCAGAGAGATTCCAGCTCTCACTGTGTGCTCCTAGAGCAGATGTTGCTGGACTGCCTCACATCTGAAGGAGGCATTCCAGATGGCCCTCGCCCGAACTGCGCTTTCACTGGCTCCTTACTTGGCCAGGAAGCATTTTTGAAGCTAAACTTACCCTTATTTGCAAAGAATATGATTTGCACATTAGAAAGCTCAAGAAAATTTACTAAAAACAATTAGCATTAATACAAAATACATTCAGGTAATGCAAGACAAATATTCTGAAATCTTTTTTTCTCTTTCTAGTGATAAGTAAATAAATTCCCATTTACCACCAGGAGGAAAAAAAACCTATAAAATACTTAGTATAAATTCACAAGAAATAGATAAGACTTATGGGGGTCCGTGGATGATGTAATGGTTACATTGCTGGACTCCCACGCAGTCGCCTGGAGTTCGAGTCCCAGACCTGGTGGTTTAAAACTCAGGCTGGGCATGTATGCATGTGTGCTCAAGATCCTGAGAGGAGAATGGAGGAGAAGAGATTGTGGCTTGTGGTGTGGCCATCCCCCCAGGGTGTGCGTGTGCGTGTGCGTGTGCGTGTGATTTCTTGCTTTCTGTCTCTGTCTCTGGTGAGTGTACATGCCCTTTGCAAACATTTCTCTCTCTCTTTCTCTCTCTCAAAAAAAAAGACTTATGTACAGAGAAGCTTTAATATCTTATTGAAGAACTTCGATAAACATAGACTTTATTCATATAGGGGATATATGAGCTATAGTAAACGCAGGTCTTTTCAACATTCTAGAATGCACGTTTTAGAGCACTGGAGCGGACACAGAAGAACCCAGTCCAGGGCTGACACATCTGCCTTCTCTGCTATTAACACTCGGGGCCAGTCTTTCCTCCGGGCTTGCATTCTCCCCCTCTGGGACGCCCATGCAAAGCAAGAGAAAGCGCTCCCATTGAACTGTGTACTCGCACGTAACTCCAGTACCAGTGAACTGAGATCATGTTCCCAATACTTTGGTCATGGATCTTATAACTTAAGAAGAAATAAGCCAATTTCTGTGTGATATGCATGATACTTGGCAAATTAATTTTGTCAAGACAAACAAAACATATGACTACCTTTTCATCTTAAAAAATTAAACACATAATAAATTGGACATAAAATAATTCCTAAGAGGAAGGGCTACTGGAGAATTAATTGGTTACTCAGGAAGATAATAATTTTTCAGGAGCTCACATTTTTCCTTTCCCCTTTTCACTGAAAAGTCTCTTCGGAAATTTCTTCACCTTCCATAGGTAAAGCTCTTGACCCTTTACCTTGTAATTTTCACTCCCACCAGTGGATGGCGTAACTCTCATGACACCTGTCTTGAATTCAGGTTGATATTTTTCTGTCCTTAGCTTATTTGAGATTGATTACAAAAAAGAGCAAACTGTTCCCTGAACTTCTGTAACACAAAGTTATCGTGGACTTCCCACCCTCCTCCAATATCCTCTCACTTACCTTCCAAGAATCCCCTTCTTCTGCTTAAGTTTCCACACGCCCCAGGGCTCCATCTTCTGATCTTATTTACTTATTTTCTTTCCTTTTCCTCACTTTGTCACCTCTCATGCGTAACACCTTCCCCGATTCACACAGTGACTCCCAGACATGTGCGTCTCCAGCTCAAACCACACAGCAAATGTAGGGGAAGGGGCTGATCTCGACAGAGCTCGTCTGAGACGGCTCCTAGCCTTAACCTTGAGTGCGTTTCCCCGCCCTAACCCCAACCACGTGAACTACTGATGGCCCCAGGCTCACCTTGGTAACTGTCCCTAGGTCACCTGGCTCCTTATTATGGGTGCTCACTTTCCTCTGCTTCCTGGAAAATAGCTCGTTGTCCTGCAAAATCTGATCTCCTTACCTCTTTAACCACCCTCCGTCACCCCAGTCTATGTTGGGTGTAATTTTATACTAACACGAAGCACTTACATCGCAATTATTTGATTTCATGAGTCTCTATTTTTTATTTTAAGAGCAAAGTTTTTGCTATAGGGTGCGTGTACTCACAGGAGAGACAGAGAGACAGAAAGTGAGAAACAGCTCCCCGGGGGGATGGCCACGCCACAATCCCTCCTCCTTCATTCTCCTTTCGGGATCTTGGGCACACACGCACACGTGCCCGGTGTGAGTTTTTAAGTCTCCAGGTCCAGGACTCAAACCATGGTCCACTACATGGGAGTCCAGCGACGTAACCATTACACCACCTGCTGGTCCTTGCCTGAGTCTCTTTTACGAGACTGGCTGTACTTGAGCCTCAGGTCTACATTTGTAGCAAGCTCGTATCCTCGCGCAGGGCTGGCGCACAGCAGGCCGGTAGTGAACGTTTGTCAAGTGAACGGAAGTGCTGGTCGATTGGTTATCCGACCGAGATTGTGCCTGACCGTAACACAGGCAACGCGCTGCTCATCCCTATCCTTGCCTTCCCCGGGGTGGAGACAGGCATTTCGGGGCATCAAATACCCTGGTTAGATTAGGTAATGTGGATACGATACAGGGGTAATGATGAACATTTATGTATGCTGCTTCTTGCAGACAATCTTCCCACTTACATAGAACCATTTTATTTTTAGATTTTTTTTTTTAGGTAATGTGGATACGATACAGGGGTAATGATGAACATTTATGTATGCTGCTTCTTGCAGACAATCTTCCCACTTACATAGAACCATTTTATTTTTAGATTTTTTTTTTGCTATAGGGAGACAGAGACAGAGAGAAAGGGAAAGATAAATCAGCCCCCAGGGACGTGGCCGCAGCGCGATTCCTTCTCCTCCATCTCCTCTTGGGATTTTGGGCACACACACACACACCTGGTGTGATTTTCAAGCCACTGGGTTTGGGACTTGAACCTCGCAGCCACCTTAACCTCCATGCTGCCTGCTGGCCTATCATTTAGTTTTCACAACAACCCAGTGAAGTAGCTAGCTCTTACACTATTCTTATTTTCCAGCCGAGAAAACTGGGGCACGGGAGTTCAGCAGATAGCCCCTGGTCACTGCTGAGGCACAAGGTTGGAAACTCAAGCAGTTGGCCCCGACGCCTCGCCCTGGCCCTGACGCCGTGCTTTGTAAAGACAACAGAGACTCTCCTTCGCGGTTCAAATTGGCATCGAACAACTCTCATCTTTCTTGATATTGCATAGGCTGCGGGTCATTATTTCACTGAAAAGCATAAGTATTTAAAGGGAGGCTACAGCTCCAGCTGGAATTGGCATTTTATATCTGAATTTTCATTCCTGTTTCTAGGCATTAGTTAAATTAGGGTAGACCTTGAGGTCTACCAAATGAAGAGGGAACAGAGAAGGCAGGAAAGACGATGCCGTTCCTTTCAAAGGTTTCCCTTTTCTGCATCGGCCCACGGACCGTATTCTCATACGTCATAACCGCACACTTGGTCTGGTTTATGCAGAAAACTCCTAATGCCGTGTGAGTTCACAGCCTGCAGAACCCTGTCGACACAAATAGCGTCCTTCTCTGCACGTATGCCATAGAAAAACGTATTTACTCCGGTGGCTGGTCCCTGGGTGCCACAGAGCAGCACAAAACCAGAGCAGAGGGTTCGTGGGGCCAATAAACCACTCTCTGCGTATCTGGTTGTGTTAGTCTCTGGTTTTCTTTGGAAACAACAGTTCTGAGAGCCTACCTATCACGTCCTGGGTACGAAGCGGTCTACACAGCTTTGGAACAGCATTTTCTCTGTGTTGACAAGGGTATGTGAAGAAAAGCAAGCACGGAAGAGTCAGGTTTTCCAGACAGATGAATGAGAGAGCCAGACTAGAGAGAAGTGGTGGCTTTTGACGGAATCTGGCCATGCCAGGAACTTGAATGTTATGTTGGGGACCAGTCTTGCCAAAGCGAGATTAAAGGGGACCCACAGAGACCCACAGCAGGGCTAGCGGAATGGTGAACCTGCAAACAGCCCTTTGGACACAGTTTTAGATTCTAGAGCAAGGGGATACAGGACCTTCGGATTTCAACCCATCTGCATCTCAACAGCTTATACGAGCGGGCGAGAGCATCACCTGGTGTATGCTTTTCTCGGCATTTACTGGTTTTCAATTTTTATTATTTTTTTAAACTCTCCATTTGTGGTGCCAGAAAGCCTTAATGATTCAGCGACGTGAATGCCAAGCACTTACTTTTTATCTGTTCAGTTCTAACACGAAATTTTAAACTTCTCACGCTTTTTGAAGAAAGCACCTTCACCAAAATTGGGGACAAAGATCTTCACGAGCTGTAATGAAATCAGCCCCCAGGGACGTGGCCGCAGCGCGATTCCTTCTCCTCCATCTCCTCTTGGGATTTTGGGCACACACACACACACCTGGTGTGATTTTCAAGCCACTGGGTTTGGGACTTGAACCTCGCAGCCACCTTAACCTCCATGCTGCCTGCTGGCCTATCATTTAGTTTTCACAACAACCCAGTGAAGTAGCTAGCTCTTACACTATTCTTATTTTCCAGCCGAGAAAACTGGGGCACGGGAGTTCAGCAGATAGCCCCTGGTCACTGCTGAGGCACAAGGTTGGAAACTCAAGCAGTTGGCCCCGACGCCTCGCCCTGGCCCTGACGCCGTGCTTTGTAAAGACAACAGAGACTCTCCTTCGCGGTTCAAATTGGCATCGAACAACTCTCATCTTTCTTGATATTGCATAGGCTGCGGGTCATTATTTCACTGAAAAGCATAAGTATTTAAAGGGAGGCTACAGCTCCAGCTGGAATTGGCATTTTATATCTGAATTTTCATTCCTTTTTCTAGGCATTAGTTAAATTAGGGTAGACCTTGAGGTCTACCAAATGAAGAGGGAACAGAGAAGGCAGGAAAGACGATGCCGTTCCTTTCAAAGGTTTCCCTTTTCTGCATCGGCCCACGGACCGTATTCTCATACGTCATAACCGCACACTTGGTCTGGTTTATGCAGAAAACTCCTAATGCCGTGTGAGTTCACAGCCTGCAGAACCCTGTCGACACAAATAGCGTCCTTCTCTGCACGTATGCCATAGAAAAACGTATTTACTCCGGTGGCTGGTCCCTGGGTGCCACAGAGCAGCACAAAACCAGAGCAGAGGGTTCGTGGGGCCAATAAACCACTCTCTGCGTATCTGGTTGTGTTAGTCTCTGGTTTTCTTTGGAAACAACAGTTCTGAGAGCCTACCTATCACGTCCTGGGTACGAAGCGGTCTACACAGCTTTGGAACAGCATTTTCTCTGTGTTGACAAGGGTATGTGAAGAAAAGCAAGCACGGAAGAGTCAGGTTTTCCAGACAGATGAATGAGAGAGCCAGACTAGAGAGAAGTGGTGGCTTTTGACGGAATCTGGCCATGCCAGGAACTTGAATGTTATGTTGGGGACCAGTCTTGCCAAAGCGAGATTAAAGGGGACCCACAGAGACCCACAGCAGGGCTAGCGGAATGGTGAACCTGCAAACAGCCCTTTGGACACAGTTTTAGATTCTAGAGCAAGGGGATACAGGACCTTCGGATTTCAACCCATCTGCATCTCAACAGCTTATACGAGCGGGCGAGAGCATCACCTGGTGTATGCTTTTCTCGGCATTTACTGGTTTTCAATTTTTATTATTTTTTTAAACTCTCCATTTGTGGTGCCAGAAAGCCTTAATGATTCAGCGACGTGAATGCCAAGCACTTACTTTTTATCTGTTCAGTTCTAACACGAAATTTTAAACTTCTCACGCTTTTTGAAGAAAGCACCTTCACCAAAATTGGGGACAAAGATCTTCACGAGCTGTAATTCATGTGCTCTAAAACGCGCCCTGAGATATGAGCTAGTTCAAGTAACTCCCTGTTATGGTCTGACGAGGGGCAAGGCCACGCCCGTGCTGGGCCTCTGCCCTGTCTGACGGCACAGAGCAGTGGGTCCACGGTGCTCATGGCGGGCACGGTCCCAGCTGTGCCCTGCTCACTCTTCCTCTGTGATCCTTTTATTTTTGGAGAGGTTTTTGCTCTAGGGCATGTGCACTCGCCAGACAGACAGAGACAGAGAGACAGAAAGCGACAAATCACCCCCCAGGGGAGTGGCCACACCGCAATCCCGTCTCCTCCATCCTCCTCTTGGGATTTTGGTCACACATACACATGTGCCTGGTGTGAGTTTAAGCCACTGGATCCGGGACTTGAACCGTGGTCGACTACGTGGGAGTCCAGCAACGTAGCCATTACGCCAACTGCTGGTCCCTGTAGTAGAGTCTGTTCGCTCTGCTTCTTGAGGCCCTGCTTTCTGGGCTCTGCATCACAGAGTATGCCAGACGAAGTCCTGGCCCTCAGGGAGCTTACGCTCTAGAAGGGAAGACGTACACAGCTAGACATGGGGCAGCAGGTGGCATGGTAGTTAAAGGTGCTGGGTTCTCATGTGGCTGACCAGGGTTCAAGTCCTGGGCCTGGCAGCCTACTTTCTCACTTTCCCTTTCTCTCTCTCTCTGGTCAGATTAAAAAATAATGATAACAAATGGAATTAAATAAATGACTAATTCTTTTTTAAAAAACAACTAGACATAAATATCATAAGTATTAATATTGGGTTGTCAGAAAAGTCATTTTTTCTAAGTTTTTTATGCAAATATGTGTTGTGACTTTTTCGAAGACATAATGCCAATCACCGCAGGAAGGCCAGCATGGCATTCTGTGGAGCCTTGGCCCTGGAAGTCTGGTCTGGACACCAGCAGCGTCAGCATCGCCTGGGAGCTTCTCAAAAGTGCCAAAAGTTGGGACCAGCAGTTGGCGTTACGGCTATGTCGCTGGACTCCCACATAGTCGACCGCAATTTGAGTCCTGGACCCAGTGGCTTAAACTCGCACCGGGCGCGTGTGCGTGCGTGCCCAAGATCCCGAGAGGAGAATGGAGAAGGGATTGTAGCATGGCCATCCCCCCTAGGGGGTGATTTCTCGCTCTCTGTCTCTCTGTCTCTGTCTTTCTGGCAAGCGCATGCACCCTATAGTAAAATAAACTCTTCGAAAAAAAAAAGTGCTGCAAGTCAGGCCCTGCCCTAGACTTCTGAGTCAGAACCGCATTTTAACCAACCCTCGAGGGGATTCTTACGCGCTCTGAAGTGGGAGAGCGCTAGGGCTGTTCAGTCCCCCCAGTCCTGGGCACACTGGGGGTCCCCTGAGAGAGTGCTGAGCTGACCGACGCCTGTGCCTCACTTCGGACTCTGACCGGGGTCTCTGGGGAGGGTCTGCTGTGGTCTCCCTGGGGAGTCTCATGGCAGCCAAGGCGAGGACCGTTAAAGTAGACTGTATTCTGGGGTGGCGGGAAGGCCCAGAGGATCAGGATCAGGGAACCTGCGTGACCTAGCTGGCGCAGAGGAGGCGTCCTCCCCTTTGGAAACTCGCTGAGGCAGTGGGGACCCGGCCCGATTTTCCACCCGTGTCTGACGCCTGCTCTGCAAGGTGGGGGTCGGGCCTGCGCGGTGGCCGCCTCATCGAGCACTGAAGTCCACGCCCTCCTCGGTCAGGGCGGAGCGTGACCTCGTCTGCAGGGAGAGGCCACAAAGGTGAGCTGTGAAGCCCAGACCTGCCTGAGGCCGGCGCGCCCTCGTACGTACCTGGGGGCCTTTCATTCCTAGGCCTCCCTTCTCTCCTTTCACACCAGCCTCTCCTCGCGGACCCTAAAAACACAGAATTAAAGTGTTATTTTTCCCTTAAAGAGAACATGTCAAGATTAACGAGAATATTAGAAATACTAAGCCAGTAACATAGACAGAATATTTTTCAGAGAGAGATTTTTGCTATAGGGCACGTGTACCTGCCAGAGAGACAGAAATCGAGACATCACCCCTGGGAGGATGGCCATGTCGCAATCCCTTCTCCATGCTCCTCTTGGGATTTTGGGCGCATACACACACACACACACACACACACACACACGTACACGCACACACACATGTACACACACGCACGTACACACATGCACACACATGTACACACACACGTACACACACACACACACACACACACACACACTGGCATGTTTTCAGCTGCTGGGTCCGGGACTCAAACCACAGTCAACTACATGGGAGTCCAACGACATATCCATTACGCCATCTGCTGGCCACAGACAGACGTTCATGGAGAGAGCTCGCTCTGTCTTGGTCTGCTGAGCCCGACCTCATCTACACAGGTGCCATGGCCCCGTCTGGGACGTAGGCAGTTGGGGACTTGCCAACAAAGTGACGAGGCGTGAAGGAAATAAGCAGCGGGCGGCCAGGCGTGCATGTGAGTCTCAGGGGAGACAAACCCTACTCACACCACAGCACTGCTGCCGACTCTGGCCTTCGCTAAGACTGAGCCCTTTTTATATTCCAGAAACAATAACAGAAGGAGGCCCATTTAGCTGCTAAGAGTCGTGTGGTGTCAAAGCCTATTTCAGAGTGCGGAGAGGGAAGGTCTAGAGCAGGGGCTGGCAAGCTCCCTCTCTGAAAGGCCAGATGGTAAACACCGCTGGTCCTCTGGGCTCAGGGTTGCTATCGAGCTCTTCAGCTCCGCTGCTGTAGCTTGGAAGCAGCTACAAATAATATATAAACAAACAAGGCTAACTGTGTTCCTGCAGAATTGTTTAGAAACAGAAGGAAAAACAACAAGCTGAGGCTGAAAAATTTGCCCCTAAGCCTTGTTTTGACACCCCCAATCTGAAAATGTCCCCCATGTTCATGGGTTCTGCAACTGTGGATTCAAACAACTGTGGATCGAAAACAAACATGTACACAATAAAAAGTAATAAAAAAGTTGAGTTATTCAGTATTGTTTTCTAATTATTCTAAGCATCTTAATATGCCAAACCTCTACAT
Organism: Tupaia belangeri chinensis; assembly: GCF_000334495.1. Classification (NCBI taxonomy): domain Eukaryota; kingdom Metazoa; phylum Chordata; class Mammalia; order Scandentia; family Tupaiidae; genus Tupaia; species Tupaia belangeri. The sequence goes on from NW_006160119.1 coordinate 1,315,266, forward strand.
TTCTTTCTTTCTTTGTGTGTGTGTTTTTCTAGGTCATGTGCACTTGCTGGAGAGAGAGAGAGGGGGAGAGGAGTGAGAAATCATTCCCAGAGGGGATGGCCATACTGCAATCCCTTCTCTTCCATTCTCCTTTTGGGATTTGGGGCACAGGTACATGCGTGTGGCATGATTTTCAAGCCGTGGGGTCTGGGACTCTGTGTGGCCAGCCATGTGGGATCCAGCCTTTTTAACCTCCGTGCCACCTGCTTGCCCAATTCCTACCTTTCTTACGTTAAAAAGAAAAAATAAACTCCTTAACCACATAAATCTGAAACTGGGGTCTTTAAATGGGCTTTCTGCTTAATTCCCAGACTGGAGAACAAGGTGCAGCACACGGTAAGAAGCAACCTGGGCATTTCTACTTCTGGAGCATCAGATTGCCCGTTAGCTGTGGCTTCCACGTGTTATGCAGAGAAACTGTCAGGCTATATCTGCATTTTTCTTCTTTTTCTTCTTTTCTATAGCATATGTGTGCTTATGAGAGAGAGAGAGAGAGGAGAGAGAGAGAGAGAGAATGGGAGAAGTCATCCTTTACAGGGGAAGGCTATGCCACAATCCCTTCTTCATTCTCTCTCCAGATTTTGGGCATGCACACACACGTGCCTGTTGTAATTTTCGAGTCACTGGGCCCAGGACTCGAACCACTGAGTCGCCCATGTGGGATCCAGTGCTTTAATCATCATGCTACCTGCTGCCCCTGGGCTTGCTTCTCTGAAATTACGATCTGAAACAAAATGAGGGTCTATGAAATGGAAGAAGAAATGCCATAGTATCACTTGCTGAGCAGGAAATGAAGCCAGTCTATCCAAATGCTGCCCTACAGCCTGGCGGCGAATACTCTCACTTCGAGGTAAGAAAAGTGTGCTTCCCTCAGCTGGCTAGTCATGAGGAGGGACCGCAATCAGCTAGAACGATACTGGTTCAAGAAAACTTTGCTGCCCTGAAATTCGGTGAAAGTGGACAAAGCTTCTTGTACGATGTTTAAGAATATTTTGCCCAACTTCCCAGTTGCCAATATAGTGTTACTTTTAACTCCATGGATTAGAACTTTTGAAAAATAGCAGAGCCACTGGTTGTCCCGAGTATGGCAAATAGCACATGTATTTCTCAAACTTCCAAAACTCAGTTGGGAAAGGGAAAAAAAAGTAACTTTCTTGTGGTCTGACTTTTTTTTCTTTCATTTCAGTGGTTGCTAGGATCTCCTTTCCCTTCTTTTATTATTTTAGGCTGCATTTTGCCCCTTCTGGCACAAGCCTCCTGTCTCCTCATGTAATCAGTGTAAGTAGCCAAATACGGCCTGTTCCTTACAGAGGGAAAAGGGCTTGAGGCAGCTCCCAGAAGTGAGACAGGACAGGCCGAGGGCCACACCATAGATCACTCTGAGGACTCCCATTGTATTCGGAACAATTCTTGCCTAAGAGCGGAGCCAAGCTCTCTACCTCGTGGGCATCCGGACATGTAGCACGGAGCTAGACTGTGCTAGATGGATCACAAGTCCCTCAGCGCTTCCCTCTGTGCGGTGGTCCTGAACCCGCCGTTTCAGGAAACACTGCCCACTGTGTTCCTCCTCTGCTCACCTCCCGACTGGGTCAGCTCTTGGGTCAAGCAGGCCAAGTGTTGCACAAGTCAGGCTGTGCGGCTCCCTTATCTCACTGCCCTGAAAATACCTTAAACATCTGGGGTTCTGCAACAGGGTGGGCAGAGGTTTCTATCAAGGCTTCAGATTCTTTCATTTCCAGAGACTTTCTTGTATTTGCAAATGCTGATTGGTGTTAACACCTACCTGAGGGCCCTTGAGTCCCAGTGAGCCTTCAAGTCCATCTGGACCTGGAACACCGGGATTTCCCTGTAAGAAGTAATCAACATGTTAATACTTTTTCCTGATCATTTTGTTTCCTTTATGTGCAAGATTACACATTTTTTTTATTACAATGATAGTGGAAATATGAAAAGAAAAGGCAATGGAAAGAACACAAAAGTCCATAACCTACCAAGCAGAGATACCACAATGAGCATGTTTGTGTATTTCCTTCCAATCCTTACGTATACATGTGTGCACGTGTGTGCACTCACCCACCCGCCTCTTTTTCAATAAAATTTGTACCTTACTATTTCTGACTTGAATATGTGGCCTGAAAAAAATGCACAGTTTACTTATGCTTCCATCAAACATCTACAGCTGTCTTGCAATGTTATATTTATAGCCGAATAGATGAAGTATATAGGAATCAAAAGTTAAGCATTGTCGTCACATCATTCTTAGACTCTGGTGCAGACAAGAATTCCAAAAAGAGTAAAGAAGAATTAAGAAAGTGAAATTAGGCGACTATTAGGATAGCCTGAATTTGCATCTCAGTCTTATGTACTGGGATATGAGTTAATGTCCTTCAGTGCTATCTTCTCCTAGAAATCAGAAAGAATAAATTTCTGAACATTTTTTTTTTCTCCAGTATAATTTATTGCATGCCATTTTCTGTGTTTGCTTTCCTTTTTGTTGAAGTCCAACCTTGAAGTGTGCTATGGTCTGCATGTGTGTATCCCTCTAACATTCATATGTTAAAACTTCATTCTCCCTGCAATAGCATTACAACAGGAAACTTTGGGAGGTGATTGTGTCATGAGGGCTCTCCCATGTGAAGATGCAGGAAGAAGGGATACTTCTACTGCAGAACAAGCTGTCACCAGACACTAAATATGCTGGCACCTTGATCTCAGACTTCCCAGGCTTTAGGACTGCAAGAAATAAATTCTGTTGTCTATAAACTGTCAGGTCTAATGGATTTTTTATAGCAGCAAGAACAGACTAAGACAGTGTGTGTGTGCCTGGATGGTAAACTGTCTTTATCTGTCTGAAAATGTCTACTGTACTTCAACTCATAGTTTAGCTAAGTATAAAATTATTGGTTGGTTAATTAATTTTTCTTCTTCATCTTCAATATATTATTCTGTTATTTTATGATATATATTATTGTCAAACAGAAGTCTGCTGCAATCTAATTTGTCACTCCTTTCATGAGTAAAACTGTCTTGTATCTCTGGTAATGTTTAAGATTATTAAAAAATCTTTAACATTCTGAAGTTTCACTGTGGTGTGATTTAAGGTGGATTTATTATTCACCGTCACTGTATTTGAACCTGCTGATGTGTGTTTTATAAGACTCTGTAATAACTACTCTCCCGTAAATGGCGTAGGCTCATGAAGCATGCATAGTGTACTACCAGCATGTGCATGCTGACTTCTGTATAACCAACTTTTTGAAAAAAATATTCAGAATATAAACATTTCATTGGAACTTTATAGTATTCTTTTGGTTAATTTGGGGCTTTATGCAAATTGTAGTGAAGGTTCAGAGTGAATTGAACAAAATCTAAAAATAAAAATAGTTACACACTGAGTTGTAAGCTTGTACTTGAAATCCAAACAGAATTGAATTTAACAATAAGTAGCTTAAGTGCTATCTTTGGTCATTAATTTTCATGGTTTTTGATTAAAGTGTCCAAATTTTTATTTCCTTTTAAAATTGGAATTCTTGAAATTATAGCCTAAAAGTTTTCTAACATTTTATCGCATGACTAATAAACAAAAGAGGTTTAGAAGAGACTTTAGACAGCCTTGTTTTTAGCTCCATGATTATGCCATCAACCTGTATCTATCGTTTGGAGTTCAGAACAAAATGACTGTACCTGTGGGCCTACATGTCCCCTTCGGCCAGGAGGTGCCTAAATGAGAGGGGAAAATGGACATCATTGATTTTTAAAAAAATGCTTTTTACATTTGACTTAAATTAGTAGTGGACATCTATCTTAAGGCACAGATATAAATAAAAGCTCCCACAAAGCGCTCAGAACATTCAATTTTCCACTGCACCATTCAAGCAAAATTGCTGCCAACTCTGAATTTCTGCTCTAGGGCAATTGAAATCTACAGATACTTATGAGACCAGATTGTGGTCAATAAGTTGTCATCCACTAAACTTTTACTAGAGCAGTTCACAAGCTGCAGGATTGACTGATTCGAGTTTTATTTCTTTCCTTTTCCCCAAGCCAGAATTTAGGACTGAACTAGACAACGGGCCTAAGGCCAGAGGAAAAACTGAAGAACTGACTCCGTGAACTTTGTGATAGGTTAGGTTCAGAAATTGAATATAGCTAACCTGGTTTTATTTAGAAAAAGCCAAATAATACGCTTTCCGGTCAGAAATGGAAAACACATCCCAAGCATTCAAAAGGTACTCAATTCAGTATGTTAATAAAGCAGCGAGTAAAAATGATGATGATGCACAATCAAGCAAACTACTGCTCTCATATGCAGAGCTGAGGCATTTTCCAGATCAATATTCCATAGAAACATTACTGACGTGCTGCTGTCTAACTTAGAACCACTCAGTAAGATTATAGCAAGACTGACATCCACGTTTTATAAAGTTTGGCAAACATCAGGCAACATTTTCTTGATGGAATTTTGTCTGAGATGCTCTCTCAGGGGCCAGTAGATCAGACTTTTAATTCTCTTCACATATGCCAGTTGGAAGCTATTAAGTTAAGAAAAAGACCATATTGGGGGGAACATAAGTCTATTTCTTCAAAGCACTGAGTCATTTCTAGATGAAAATCTAAATTCTGTGCATCAGAAGGATGTGAAGGAGCTGTTTCTACCCCTTTAGCACGGGGTTTTTCTGCTGTAATTCAATTAATTTCAGTTTCATTCAGAAAAATATCTACTGGTAGAAATTGTCATTGAGAAAAGTATCTGCCACTCACTAAGTATACTGGCGAGAACCTGTGTACAAGAGCATAAAAACAAGACTTACAGGGACCAGCAGTTGGCATAATGGCTATGTCGCTGGACTCCCATGTAGTCGACTGCAGTTTGAGTCCTGGACCCGATGGCTTAAACTCATGTCAGGCGCGGGTGCGTGTGTGCCCAAGATCCCGAGAGGAGAATGGAGGAGAAGGGATTGCAGCGTGGCCATCCCCCCTGGGGGTGATTTCTCTCTTTCTGTCTCTCTGTCTCTCTCTGTCTTTCTGGTGAGTACACGCACCCTATAGCAAAAACCTCTCCAAAAAAAGAAAGAAAATCTTTCGCTGGTTCACTTTCAGAGTGTTTGAAACATCATCAATAAACTTTTATTCCCCTGTGTCTTTAGGGATTGATTTTTTTTTTTTTTGAGAATGAGAAAGGTTATTACTATAACTGATCAAACCACCTTTGAATAGGACCCTGTTCACTGAAGAACTCGTGGGGAGGGAGAGCTGGGATTGGGTCGTGGCTCTGACATAGATGAGTTGTCTCAGGCACTTTCTCATCAAGCACATTTTCTTTCTTTGTTTTTCTTTAATGAGAGAGAGAGCAGCAGGGCCAGAGAGAGAGAGAGAGAGAGAGAGAGAGAGAGAGGGAGAGGGAGCTTTCTGGCAGGTTCTCATGTCTCCCTCTCTCCTGCCCCAGCCTCCCAGTTAGCTAGGACAACAGACATGCCATCGTGCCCGTCTGTGCAGCTGAGCCGGGAACTGAGCCCGGGTCCTCCATGGAGCCTCCGCCTTGGGCCACGGCAACCTGCCACCTGCGTCCACGTCTGGGCTGGGTGTGATCTCTTCCACCGTGGGGCTACATCGTCCTCCAACTGTTGGCGTTTAAAAGATTCTTGCAGCCCAGCCATTGTGCAGTGGATGGCCGGAAGCCATGAGTTTGGATCTTCAGGTTGGCCTGAAAACACGCTAGGCACATACTTAGGCCTGGGATCGAAAAGGCTAGGGAAGGGATTGTGGCACGTGAGACCCCACCAAGGGTGAACAGAGAAATCCCACTTTTTTCACCAGGGTTCAGATTTTAAACAGCTGGCCAGTACCTGTCCTCATTTGTGGTGGAAGTTGTGGTTATTATTATTTTTATAACTTCTTCCGTTGTTTTGGTGAGTTGCACTGAAGAATAGTCAGAAAGCACTTCCGCCTTGCCATCTTTAACTGGGAGTCCTACTTCTATTCCCAAATGACACTGCTGAGTCTAAAACCCCAATGGCCATGCCTCTCAGGAGCTGCGTGACGTTAATAACACAGATGGGACTCCATCAGCCTCTAGGGAGGCTCCAGCCACTGTGAAACAATAGCAGTACCTCCTCACATGCCAGGGTTTCCTGGCTGAGATTCTTTAAGTTGAAAATATTTTCCAGGGGTATGTAAGCAGGCTACGCCCTTTCAGAAAGTGCAACGAGCAGCAACTGTATTTCTTTATCTGCATACGGGTCTGTATGTTTTAAACGTCTGTTCTTATTTCCATTTTCACTGCTTTGCAAAGGAATGGGTGTGCTCCAAGATACAGAGACTTTTCCCGATGGGTACAATAGCCGGCTCTGTGATCTCGGAAAACGCGCTCTGTAACCACGCAGCGCACCGACCTGGTTTGTAATCCGTGCTCGATTTTAAACCTTCTATACGTTTTGGGGGAGAGGCGGTGGAAGAAGGTGGAGGAGTGGATAACTAGATAGAGAATGAGAAGAATCGGTTGCAAAATGAAACGAGACAGATCTACCTTAGACCCTAATACGAGCTTCTAAGTATTGTGTGGTGAAGTTATTTCTTCCTATTGGATAAAGACGTTTTTTATCATCTCTGCATTTTATCTAGCAAATACAGAAATTTTAAGAAAGTACTCAATAGGAAATGACAAAAACAAGTAAACAGAAATAAAAGAACATAAACAAACCAACCCCTAAAGGGCTCCATAAACAATTGACTTAATTTCAATCCCAGACATGCCTACGCCAGGGCTGACTTTTGTTTTTTCTTTCTTGTTTTTTCCCCTTTTTTTTGCCATGGGACACATGTACTCACAGGAGAGAGCGAGAAACAGAAATGCCCCCTAACCCCCGGGGAATGGCCATGCCACAATCCCAGCCCTCTCCTCTCAGGACCTTGGGGTGCATGAACACACATCTGATGTGATTTTCAAGCCACTGGCCTGGATCCACAGCAGAGTTTGTCCTGTGGCGTCTAGTCCCCCCTCCACCATGCCACCTGCTGCCCACTCCCGCCCCACCTGCCAGCCTTTCTTACTCATCACATGGTCCGGCAAGGGCTGGAGCTCGGATGGGGAGC
>NW_006160119.1:1322468-1324093 GCF_000334495.1 Tupaia belangeri chinensis
GCGCACAGCCCCTGTCCTCACCCCAGCTCCTTCCTTTCCATTTCAGTGGCTCCCCCAACCTGCTGCCACCCTGCTCTGAGAGATGGCCCCAGCTTGCTTTCCCGAGGTAATGAGCCCCAGCAGGACTGTCCTGCCCACCCCACGGTCACATGGTCACATTCTCGCCACTGTACAAGACTCTGGAGCAGTGGGTCTCCTCGGGTGGGAGGGCTCTTACCGTCTTTCTTCTGGAGCCCGGTGATCCAGGGGGCCCTGGCCAGCCTCTTCTACCCTGTCAGGGAAGCAGACAGACATGTGACAACACGGCACTGACACGGCTGCTCCTAGAGGAGGGATGGATGCGCGTCAGTGAGAGCCGCCTCCTCTTGGAAGGTGGTGTTGACTTCCACAGTCCTGAATCGCACCGCCACGGGGAATGAGGGCGAAGGACACAATGCAGCGACAGGCTTCGTCTGCTTGGCAGTGCTGTCTCACGTGTTGGAGGTACACGTCACAGAGCAGTCAAATAAACCGTCCCCAACATGCCCCCACGGTGGGTCTCCGAAGCTCGCCACAAGCCATCTAGCCCGGAGAGGGCCAGCCCAAATAGAAAGGAAAATAAAAATTACCCTGAGTCCCAAAGTGGTGGATAAGAAAAGAAGAGGTCTTTTTGCTAATGAGTTTTCTGCACCGAGTACGTCCACTCGGACTGCAAACTCTTTATCAGGGCTTCACATGCTCTCACGAACGCGAGCCTCACAGCTCTGCGTTGTCATCTGACAAGTTCATGCTCCAGTGCCCACGTGATTACCTGCCTTCCGTGCCCTCCTTTCGAGCCCCTGGGTCCTTCTACACTGTTGTCAAATCCAGGAACTCCCTGAGAAACAGAGAATAAAGAGAGAAGTGAAGAGGTTTTGAACACTTCTTTTAGAAATACACACACGGCATGTTTAGCTTTCCCTCAGAAAGGTCACGAGAGAGGTCCAATCCATTGGGAAGCAGAAAGAGGTCCCAATTTCCAATGCTTTGTGGGACACAGAAGCAGTTTACTGCCCGTGGGTGAGGGCGTGTACAGTGTTCCCAGCTGCACTGGTCTGAGGTCCAGATCACGCTGGGTGAATTCTTTACGTTCATTCTACTCACTGAGTCTCATGCCTAAAGGTGGACTTGTGTTCAAGGAAATGTATATATCAGCTGTGCTTGCTATGAAAATATTTAGATTAATTAAGATCTTTAGTGGCTCAATGAAATGTGGGGGGAAAAGTCTAGAAAGCAAACAGATACCAGAGACAGTGTGGGAGGAGAGTGGGAGATGGCAGAGGGTAAGAGACAGGGAATCAAGGATGGAAAAGAAAGCAAAACATACAAGAAACGAGAAATGGACAGTTGTTTGTTGACGATAACATGTAAGTTGATGCGCTTGATTGAGCCAACATACAGTGCACTCCGGGTGGAAAATCTCACTGCGTATACTGTAATGATGCACAGTGAATGAATGTAAGTAAATAAATTTAATAAAAAATAAAAAATTCTGTTTACAATCTAAGTGATGTGGAGCAATTGACTGTATAAATAATAATAATAAATCACTTTTAAATTGCAAATGCTCGTAAGAGTGTTCCTTTCCTTCTATGCTTAGCATGATC
>NW_006160119.1:1324801-1339658 GCF_000334495.1 Tupaia belangeri chinensis
TGTGGTGGAAGTTGTGGTTATTATTATTTTTATGACCTCTTCCGTTGTTTTGGTGAGCTGCACTGAAGAATAGTCAGAAAGCACTTCCGCCTTGCCATCTTTAACTGGGAGTCCTACTTCTATTCCCAAATGACACTGCTGAGTCTAAAACCCCAATGGCCATGCCTCTCAGGAGCTGCGTGACGTTAATAACACAGATGGGACTCCATCAGCCTCTAGGGAGGCTCCAGCCACTGTGAAACAATAGCAGTACCTCCTCACATGCCAGGGTTTCCTGGCTGAGATTCTTTAAGTTGAAAATATTTTCCAGGGGTATGTAAGCAGGCTACGCCCTTTCAGAAAGTGCAACGAGCAGCAACTGTATTTCTTTATCTGCATACGGGTCTGTATGTTTTAAACGTCTGTTCTTATTTCCATTTTCACTGCTTTGCAAAGGAATGGGTGTGCTCCAAGATACAGAGACTTTTCCCGATGGGTACAATAGCCGGCTCTGTGATCTCGGAAAACGCGCTCTGTAACCACGCAGCGCACCGACCTGGTTTGTAATCCGTGCTCGATTTTAAACCTTCTATACGTTTTGGGGGAGAGGCGGTGGAAGAAGGTGGAGGAGTGGATAACTAGATAGAGAATGAGAAGAATCGGTTGCAAAATGAAACGAGACAGATCTACCTTAGACCCTAATACGAGCTTCTAAGTATTGTGTGGTGAAGTTATTTCTTCCTATTGGATAAAGACGTTTTTTATCATCTCTGCATTTTATCTAGCAAATACAGAAATTTTAAGAAAGTACTCAATAGGAAATGACAAAAACAAGTAAACAGAAATAAAAGAACATAAACAAACCAACCCCTAAAGGGCTCCATAAACAATTGACTTAATTTCAATCCCAGACATGCCTACGCCAGGGCTGACTTTTGTTTTTTCTTTCTTGTTTTTTCCCTTTTTTTTTGCCATGGGACACATGTACTCACAGGAGAGAGCGAGAAACAGAAATGCCCCCTAACCCCCGGGGAATGGCCATGCCACAATCCCAGCCCTCTCCTCTCAGGACCTTGGGGTGCATGAACACACATCTGATGTGATTTTCAAGCCACTGGCCTGGATCCACAGCAGAGTTTGTCCTGTGGCGTCTAGTCCCCCCTCCACCATGCCACCTGCTGCCCACTCCCGCCCCACCTGCCAGCCTTTCTTACTCATCACATGGTCCGGCAAGGGCTGGAGCTCGGATGGGAAGCAGCCGGCCTGGTCAGCCTGCAGTGGCTGGGCTGTGACCACCCGCCCTAGTTGACGGCCTCTTGTTCTCTGTGCCAAGTTCCCCTCCTGACAGCCACTGTCCTCACCCCAGCTCCTTCCTTTCCATTTCAGTGGCTCCCCCAACCTGCTGCCACCCTGCTCTGAGAGATGGCCCCAGCTTGCTTTCCCGAGGTAATGAGCCCCAGCAGGACTGTCCTGCCCACCCCACGGTCACATGGTCACATTCTCGCCACTGTACAAGACTCTGGAGCAGTGGGTCTCCTCGGGTGGGAGGGCTCTTACCGTCTTTCTTCTGGAGCCCGGTGATCCAGGGGGCCCTGGCCAGCCTCTTCTACCCTGTCAGGGAAGCAGACAGACATGTGACAACACGGCACTGACACGGCTGCTCCTAGAGGAGGGATGGATGCGCGTCAGTGAGAGCCGCCTCCTCTTGGAAGGTGGTGTTGACTTCCACAGTCCTGAATCGCACCGCCACGGGGAATGAGGGCGAAGGACACAATGCAGCGACAGGCTTCGTCTGCTTGGCAGTGCTGTCTCACGTGTTGGAGGTACACGTCACAGAGCAGTCAAATAAACCGTCCCCAACATGCCCCCACGGTGGGTCTCCGAAGCTCGCCACAAGCCATCTAGCCCGGAGAGGGCCAGCCCAAATAGAAAGGAAAATAAAAATTACCCTGAGTCCCAAAGTGGTGGATAAGAAAAGAAGAGGTCTTTTTGCTAATGAGTTTTCTGCACCGAGTACGTCCACTCGGACTGCAAACTCTTTATCAGGGCTTCACATGCTCTCACGAACGCGAGCCTCACAGCTCTGCGTTGTCATCTGACAAGTTCATGCTCCAGTGCCCACGTGATTACCTGCCTTCCGTGCCCTCCTTTCGAGCCCCTGGGTCCTTCTACACTGTTGTCAAATCCAGGAACTCCCTGAGAAACAGAGAATAAAGAGAGAAGTGAAGAGGTTTTGAACACTTCTTTTAGAAATACACACACGGCATGTTTAGCTTTCCCTCAGAAAGGTCACGAGAGAGGTCCAATCCATTGGGAAGCAGAAAGAGGTCCCAATTTCCAATGCTTTGTGGGACACAGAAGCAGTTTACTGCCCGTGGGTGAGGGCGTGTACAGTGTTCCCAGCTGCACTGGTCTGAGGTCCAGATCACGCTGGGTGAATTCTTTACGTTCATTCTACTCACTGAGTCTCATGCCTAAAGGTGGACTTGTGTTCAAGGAAATGTATATATCAGCTGTGCTTGCTATGAAAATATTTAGATTAATTAAGATCTTTAGTGGCTCAATGAAATGTGGGGGGAAAAGTCTAGAAAGCAAACAGATACCAGAGACAGTGTGGGAGGAGAGTGGGAGATGGCAGAGGGTAAGAGACAGGGAATCAAGGATGGAAAAGAAAGCAAAACATACAAGAAACGAGAAATGGACAGTTGTTTGTTGACGATAACATGTAAGTTGATGCGCTTGATTGAGCCAACATACAGTGCACTCCGGGTGGAAAATCTCACTGCGTATACTGTAATGATGCACAGTGAATGAATGTAAGTAAATAAATTTAATAAAAAATAAAAAATTCTGTTTACAATCTAAGTGATGTGGAGCAATTGACTGTATAAATAATAATAATAAATCACTTTTAAATTGCAAATGCTCGTAAGAGTGTTCCTTTCCTTCTATGCTTAGCATGATCAGAACAAGGGCGAAGACTGAAGAGGGGTGTGGGAGAGAGAGAAAGCAGAGTCGGCCACAGGAAGCACAGCAGGCTGACGCGGCTCGTGCACGTGACTCCTCTCTCCCGGGTCTAGAGGTGCCCCTTCTGCACTGCCTCCTTTCTCTTCACTTGTCCTCCTTTTCTCGGGGCCTAGACAAATTTACAGCTACGAGTTGGAAGATTTGACTCTCGCCTACCCTTGGGAGAAGACACACACCTGTACTGAACCCCACCACGGTGACATACGCTGACCGACGCCGAGGGCCGCCTGCCGCTCCCTCGCTCTCTCCCCAGACACCTGGCCGCCCCTCATGCCACCCTCATGTGCTCACACCTACCTCTCTGGCTTTCACGGAACCCTTGAATATCGAGGTTTTCTCAATATTAAAGCCAGTATTCTAACAGGGGCTCAGCGAAAACAGGTACGTGGTGGGCTATAACCTTAGGTCAACCTGAAAGCTTCCCCTCCTTTTCAGTTTCTGCTTTCTCTCTCCCTTTAGTGTGAGAGAGAGAGAGCACATGCTCACCCCAGCTGGGCTCCACGCTGGGACCTGCGCTCAGACCTCAGCCAGCTACACCATGGACACACGGGTACGTGGTCTACACGTGGCTCTCCAGAGCCGAACTGGGAACCTTCCCGTGGAGGGCTGCCCTGCAGAGCACCGAACTTAACTGCTATGCCACTGTCTGGGCCCCAGCTTTCCTTCTTCCCTGAGAGGGACAGAGAGAACAGAGTGACAGGAACCCCCTACTGGGTCCTCATGGGCTTCCCACGCGAGTCCAGCTGCATTACTGCTGTGCCATTGCCTGGCCCTGCACACTGAAAGTGTCTAACGGGGTAGTGCCATGTGTCCCCCCACATTCTCAGGCTGAAATTTGGTTCCCATCGTGACGGCATTCCAAAGGTGGACACCTCACCTGACTCTGGTGTTAAGAGGTGGGACTCTGGGAGGTGGTTAGGATTCAGTAAGGTCACCAGGGTGGTGCCCCATGACCCGACACGTTGGCCTTACAACCATTGCAGTGGCTCCCCCAACCTGCTGCCACCCTGCTCTGAGAGATGGCCCCAGCTTGCTTTCCCGAGGTAATGAGCCCCAGCAGGACTGTCCTGCCCACCCCACGGTCACATGGTCACATTCTCGCCACTGTACAAGACTCTGGAGCAGTGGGTCTCCTCGGGTGGGAGGGCTCTTACCGTCTTTCTTCTGGAGCCCGGTGATCCAGGGGGCCCTGGCCAGCCTCTTCTACCCTGTCAGGGAAGCAGACAGACATGTGACAACACGGCACTGACACGGCTGCTCCTAGAGGAGGGATGGATGCGCGTCAGTGAGAGCCGCCTCCTCTTGGAAGGTGGTGTTGACTTCCACAGTCCTGAATCGCACCGCCACGGGGAATGAGGGCGAAGGACACAATGCAGCGACAGGCTTCGTCTGCTTGGCAGTGCTGTCTCACGTGTTGGAGGTACACGTCACAGAGCAGTCAAATAAACCGTCCCCAACATGCCCCCACGGTGGGTCTCCGAAGCTCGCCACAAGCCATCTAGCCCGGAGAGGGCCAGCCCAAATAGAAAGGAAAATAAAAATTACCCTGAGTCCCAAAGTGGTGGATAAGAAAAGAAGAGGTCTTTTTGCTAATGAGTTTTCTGCACCGAGTACGTCCACTCGGACTGCAAACTCTTTATCAGGGCTTCACATGCTCTCACGAACGCGAGCCTCACAGCTCTGCGTTGTCATCTGACAAGTTCATGCTCCAGTGCCCACGTGATTACCTGCCTTCCGTGCCCTCCTTTCGAGCCCCTGGGTCCTTCTACACTGTTGTCAAATCCAGGAACTCCCTGAGAAACAGAGAATAAAGAGAGAAGTGAAGAGGTTTTGAACACTTCTTTTAGAAATACACACACGGCATGTTTAGCTTTCCCTCAGAAAGGTCACGAGAGAGGTCCAATCCATTGGGAAGCAGAAAGAGGTCCCAATTTCCAATGCTTTGTGGGACACAGAAGCAGTTTACTGCCCGTGGGTGAGGGCGTGTACAGTGTTCCCAGCTGCACTGGTCTGAGGTCCAGATCACGCTGGGTGAATTCTTTACGTTCATTCTACTCACTGAGTCTCATGCCTAAAGGTGGACTTGTGTTCAAGGAAATGTATATATCAGCTGTGCTTGCTATGAAAATATTTAGATTAATTAAGATCTTTAGTGGCTCAATGAAATGTGGGGGGAAAAGTCTAGAAAGCAAACAGATACCAGAGACAGTGTGGGAGGAGAGTGGGAGATGGCAGAGGGTAAGAGACAGGGAATCAAGGATGGAAAAGAAAGCAAAACATACAAGAAACGAGAAATGGACAGTTGTTTGTTGACGATAACATGTAAGTTGATGCGCTTGATTGAGCCAACATACAGTGCACTCCGGGTGGAAAATCTCACTGCGTATACTGTAATGATGCACAGTGAATGAATGTAAGTAAATAAATTTAATAAAAAATAAAAAATTCTGTTTACAATCTAAGTGATGTGTAGCAATTGACTGTATAAATAATAATAATAAATCACTTTTAAATTGCAAATGCTCGACTGTATAAATAATAATAATAAATCATTTTTCAATTGCAAATGCAGGTAAGAGTGTTCCTTTCCTTCTATGCTTAGCATGATCAGAACAAGGGCGAAGACTGAAGAGGGGTGTGGGAGAGAGAGAAAGCAGAGTCGGCCACAGGAAGCACAGCAGGCTGACGCGGCTCGTGCACGTGACTCCTCTCTCCCGGGTCTAGAGGTGCCCCTTCTGCACTGCCACCTTTCTCTTCACTTGTCCTCCTTTTCTCGGGGCCTAGACAAATTTACAGCTACGAGTTGGAAGATTTGACTCTCGCCTACCCTTGGGAGAAGACACACACCTGTACTGAACCCCACCACGGTGACATACGCTGACCGACGCCGAGGGCCGCCTGCCGCTCCCTCGCTCTCTCCCCAGACACCTGGCCGCCCCTCATGCCACCCTCATGTGCTCACACCTACCTCTCTGGCTTTCACGGAACCCTTGAATATCGAGGTTTTCTCAATATTAAAGCCAGTATTCTAACAGGGGCTCAGCGAAAACAGGTACGTGGTGGGCTATAACCTTAGGTCAACCTGAAAGCTTCCCCTCCTTTTCAGTTTCTGCTTTCTCTCTCCCTTTAGTGTGAGAGAGAGAGAGCACATGCTCACCCCAGCTGGGCTCCACGCTGGGACCTGCGCTCAGACCTCAGCCAGCTACACCATGGACACACGGGTACGTGGTCTACACGTGGCTCTCCAGAGCCGAACTGGGAACCTTCCCGTGGAGGGCTGCCCTGCAGAGCACCGAACTTAACTGCTATGCCACTGTCTGGGCCCCAGCTTTCCTTCTTCCCTGAGAGGGACAGAGAGAACAGAGTGACAGGAACCCCCTACTGGGTCCTCATGGGCTTCCCACGCGAGTCCAGCTGCATTACTGCTGTGCCATTGCCTGGCCCTGCACACTGAAAGTGTCTAACGGGGTAGTGCCATGTGTCCCCCCACATTCTCAGGCTGAAATTTGGTTCCCATCGTGACGGCATTCCAAAGGTGGACACCTCACCTGACTCTGGTGTTAAGAGGTGGGACTCTGGGAGGTGGTTAGGATTCAGTAAGGTCACCAGGGTGGTGCCCCATGACCCGACACGTTGGCCTTACAAGAAGACAGGGGGTGCCTGGAGCTGACCCTGGTGTTAAGAGGTGGGACTCTGGGAGGTGGTTAGGATTCAGTAAGGTCACCAGCGTGGAGTCCCATGACCTGACACGGTGGCTTTACAAGAAGATAGGGGGTGCCCAGAGCTGACACGTGCTCTCGCCCTTTTGCCATGTGATGGCATACACCACCACGGGGACTCTGCAGAGTCCCCACCAGCAAGAAAACCCTCCAAGATGCAGCCTCTCGGCCGTGGACCTTCAGCGCCATGAGTTAAATAAACCTTTATTCTTTATAAAGTATCCAGTCTGTGGTTTTCAGTTATAGCAACAGAAAAACAGATTAAAACAGAGAGTGCGGACCTCACACAGGCCCTGTCTTTGTGATGCCGAGCCAGTCAGTTCAGCCAGTCAATCCAGTCAATGCTCCAGCAGGTCAGGGACGGGGACGGGACGGGACGAGCTAGTCCTGCTGGGTGCCGCTGCAGTTCTGTTCCGCCGATAGCAGCCCAGGTTACCTCCATCCGCCAGTAAGTAACTTAGGATCGCCCACGGGGACAGAGCATTGCTCCAGACACTTAGTACACTTCCTAAAGAGACAGCATCTGCGCTTGCAGAGCTTACGGGGCACTGCGGAGGAGAAGGTGGGCTTGGAGTTGTTCAAATGACTGAGTGCACTGAAGTGCACAAGAGAGATCGCTTCTCCTCCACTGACCGAAACCAAGGGTTGTATATCTTCTTTTCCCCTCTCGAATTTAAATATTTGTCTCTTAAGTTCTCTGAGAAGGGTGTACATAAATTACCATATTAAAAGTTTGCATTTTGGGGACCAGCAGTTAGCATAATGGCTATGTCGCTGGACTCCCATGTAGCCGACCATGGTTTGAGTCCCGGACCTGGTGGCTTAAGACTCACGCCAGGCGCATGTGCATGCGTGCCCAAGATCCTGAGAGGAGAATGGAGGAGAAGGGATTGTGGTGTGGACACGCCCCCTGGGGGGTGATTTCTCTCTTTCTGTCTCTCTGTCTCTGTCTGGCGAGCGCACGCGCCCTATAGCAAAAGCCTCTCCCCGTCCCCCCAAAAATTTGCATTTTGGTGAACAAGGTAAGGAAAAGGAAAGTAATGTAAAGTCCAGGATTTCATTCCGTGGACACATCGGCCCTTCGCTGAAGTTCAGCTCGAAGCCATTCAGTTGAAGAGATGACAGGAGGAATCACATACCAACTCAGTTTACCGCAAAGAACGGTCCAGACTGCACATACACAAGTTGCTTGGCCACTGTGAGTGTGAGCTAGCTTAATCTTTTTATCGTTATGCACCCGGACAAAGGAACATCGTCTAACACAAGTTTATGACTAAACATGGGCTCCTAAAAATAATAATGAATAGTGGGATGATGAACTTCACTAGCTCCTATAGATTAGACGAAGGATTCTGCCCAGTTTCTCCCCAACATCACACGACATTAAAAAAACTCCCTGGTCAAACAGGGACATTCCAAATGGCTGAACAGGCTTCCCTGTGATCAGAACGATTAATCTAATCATGCATGTGCACTATTTCTTCTAGCAATCTTGCTCTCTCAGAGTCTTCCCGAAAAATTAACCCACGAAACTACAGACAAAAAAATACGGAGAGTTGTCTGAGAATTAAGATATGCAAAGGGTCTTCAAAACTCTTAGGCAGAATACATATTATGAAAAAAACTATGTATGGATTTCATTTTTTTGCAACAAAATAAATTCATACTTTCTTTTTTTAAACAAATTTTTTGAAGTTCCCTGCTTTAGTCCCATGTGGGCAGGAAGAATTGTTACACTTCAAAGAAGCATCGCTTTGCAGAAAAGCTCTAGTAGGTTGAATTTTCAGCCATCTTGAATTCAAAGAGCACTTTTAAAAAATAAAAATAATTTTATACTATTTAAATATTTTTAAACGTTATATAGCTACATAATCCATAGCAGATTATAGACTTTATAAATTTAGGGGAAATTCTAATCAAAGTCAATGGCAATTTGGGCAATACTCAAATGAATTTTTGGTCATGATATATAGCCTATTGAAATATGTTTGTATTTGAACTACTATTTATTTATTTATTAGTCAACTTACTCATTCCTTCCATGAGCTATCCAGAGACAGAGCTAAAGAGACAGAGAGATAGGCACTCCCTACCTACAGGGTCTTTATGTCATGATGTACCCCGAGTCTCAGCTGGCCTGGGTGACAGTGTGCACGTGTTCACACTCGGCACACTCAGGGAGCTCCCAAGATGCAAAAGGACAACTTCCCCAGGTGTCTCCAGTGTGACAGCACTGCAGCCTCTGGCCCCGATCTAGCATGCCTGAATTACCTGTGGGTAGTTCAGAATGAGGTACTCTGCAGTTGCTTGAAAACGCTCCGGTCCTCAGACTCTTACTGGAAGATGTCACTTAGTAAACAATTTGTCTTAACGGGAAAATTCCTCTGCTTTTAAAAGAAAGTTATCTTCACTGCACACCTAGTGCTTATATTTGCTAGTGCAAGAGGATCTTTAAGAAGTTCATAGAAAATGAGTTTTAAGGAAAAAACTATAGGGTCTAGTGGTTAATGGATCTGGATTCCCATGTGGCCAGCCAAGGTTTGAGTCTGGCCCTGGTGTCTTAAAGAACATGGTGGTGAATGTGCACGATGTGGCTCAGATTGCAACAGGGTGCAAAGATGGCGGAGAAGGGACTGCAGTGTGAGCAACGTCCCACTGAGGGTATGGTCGCTCTCGCTCTCTCTCTCTCTCTCTCTCTCTCTCTCTTGTGTGAGCACATGCATCTTCTGGCACTTTAAAAGAAGAAAAAGAAAAAACTATGCACGGATTCCCCACATATTGCACCCGACTGTTCTCTGGCCAGCACCTTGTATACCAGAGGGAGTGGTGGTGAAGACGGAGTCTCATGAGATTCCCAGTGGTCCCACATCCTCGTCAGCACTTAGCACAGTCGGTTTCTATAAAACCGAGCCAATTGGACCTTTGTATACTGCCTTCTTGCATTGCTGGTGGGAACGTGAGCCAGTATAAACTTCCTAGAGACCTGCTTGGCTCTGAAGACTAGAGCTGAGTGTAGGCATAAACATCGTGACCCGGAAACCAACTCCTAAAGTACATACCTAACATACAAAGCACCGGAAGGCAAGCACGCGGACAGTCACAGCAGCACCGTTGTGACAGCAACTGGGAACAGCCCAAGTGGCAGGATGGGCACGTAAGCCACGGCAGTCACGTGGTGGAACGGTGTGTGAGGACTGAACGACCCGTGGTCACTCAGCACAGGTGAGTCTCACGTAAGACTGAGCAAAATAACCGGAAACAGAGGACGAGACACCACGCGATTGCATCATGTATAGAAGTTCAACAAGTAAAATAGGTCCTTTATGATGCTAGGAGTGATTACCCTGGGGGTGGGTGGGTAGTGACTCGGACGTGTGAAGGGGGTTTCTGGGGTGCCAGTCATGACCAATTCCCTTATCTGGGGGTACACCTTTCTCAATCTGTGCATTTAAATGACACACTTTCTGATAAATGTTGCAGTTTAAAACAAAGTTCAGTGAATGTTAGAAAATGAACCTGAGTCCTAACTCATTCAAGCGTTAGAGACGTGTCTGGTGTGGGCTCGATGGTGAACGCCTGCCGTCCTGCCTCCCCTGGACTCGGCGTTGTCCTCTTCCCAGATGCCCATCACACCGACACCGGGTGGTGCTCCCGGGAGGGCAGGCAGCCTTACGACATCAGTTCTTCCTGATGGCACCTAACTGGCTTGGGTCTAGGAAATGAGACGGAAACTCTCAACTGAGAAAGACTCTTGGAGAGCAGGAGAACAACGAGAGAGGGCTTTGTTTCTCCCCGTCTGTCCATACTCCAAGGCACTCGCAAGGGAGATTACAGAGTGGACTGGGATTCCTTCCTAGCCCTGGAGCACAAGAATCATTCTACAAATGTGTTCTCAAAAAAGACATTTACAAACGACACGCACGGGCTCTCCACTGCACACTCACGTAGCGTACGAGGAGGCCTGAGCACACGGTACCTGCTTCTAAAGTCTGAACATAAAAAGTGCCCGTGACGTTTTCAATGCAGGATGCTATCGTAGCACCTCCAAGCGGACATGTCTCTGTCTGTAGAAATGCTGAAGGGAGCCGGAAAGGGAGCCCCGCTGTGGCTCACAGCCCACCCAGCCAGGACTTACAGGGTCTCCTCGCAGGCCCGTGGCTCCACGGTCACCAGAAGTCCCTCTCTGTCCCGGGCTTCCCTAAAGTTAGCACAAACCAGAATAAGAACAAGATGAGAATTTTTAATACAATTCATAGAAACAAAGAGTTTACCTCCTCCCTGGTTTGAATAATTAAATGTTTTTCTATTAAGGTTATTTTTAAACTGGAAAGAGGAACCATCAAAAAATAGTCTTAGGCAATTTGTAAATAATAATGAACTCAGTTATTTGCCACAGTGGTAAACTCGGTGTTCAGACACACTGTTGTCTTACTCAGTTTCTACAACTACTCTAGGAATCAGAAATTGATTGTTACCTTTTCATTTACTTATTGATTGATTTTTGCCAAAGGGCATCTGTGTTTGCTGGGGAGACAGAGGGAAATGACAAATCACAACCCCCCCAGGGGAATGGCCATACTGCAATCCCTTCTCTCTGGTCCTCCTCAGGATGTGGGCATGCATGCACGTGTGCAGCATGATTTTCAGGTTTCCAGATCCAGTACTCAAACCATGGTCAGCCACGTGATGGTCTAACGCCCCAGCTGCCATGCTGCTCGCTGGCTCCCTCTACCTTTCTTGTAACGAGGCAGCCAAAGTTCAGGAAGATGATGCAATTTGCTTGGGGTGGCTCATCAGGCAGCTAGTGAATTTCTGCCTCAACTGGTCCTGGTCGACAGCTAGACAAGGCAGCTGACGGCAGCGTGGCAGCCGGTGGTGTGTGCTCTAAGTGGGGATGTGGCACGCAGCGTGGCAGTGGGTGGTGTGTGTTCTAGCTGTGGGTGGTGTGTGTTCTAGCTGGGATGCTTGGCACGCAGCGTGGCAGCGGGTGGTGTGTGTTCTAGTCGGGGATGCGTGGCACGCAGTGTGGCAGTGGGTGGTGTGTGTTCTAGCTGGGATGCGTGGCACGCAGTGTGGCAGCAGGTGGTGTGTGTTGTGTCTGGGATGTGTGGCATGCAGTGTGGCAGCGGGTGGTGTCGTTCTAGCCGGGGAGGCGTGGCGTGCACTCTGTGCTGCCTTGAGCAAGCCAGGGCAGCTCCACTCTGCTCCTACTGCGGTGGCCGCCCCTGCCCTCACCCCTGTACCTTGTTCTCAGCACGCAACCCTGCAGTGACTTCCAATGCTGGAAGATTCCCTTCCCCTGAGTTCAGCCCTCTGACTGATTTGGCCAAGACAGATGACGGTGTCACTGTAAGAGTTCCAGCGTCGCCTGAAGAGGCGCGGTGCGTTTCCCTTGTTCTCTGTGTGTCTACCTGACCCTGCAGCATGGCTGGCTAGCCCCTGCTCCCAGGAGAACGAGACATGGAAGGAAGCCCCGGCAGCCTGCAGGCACAGGCTCAGCAGAGCCACAGGCACGTGACGCAGCGCTGTCCCTCGCTTCGCGTGACGGAGGCTTACGCCGTCTGTCACGGCTGCTGGTGGCAGCGCCGACTATGCACCCCGGCAGCTCTTCTGCCCTGCACCTGTGACTCCTAGTTCCGTTCTGTCGCCCCCCACTGAAACCCTACCTGGGATCCGTCATCTCCCTTTTCTCCTTTTCTCCCAGGAAGACCACTTTCACCCTAAAAAACAGAGAAGGAAGAATTCAAACTCCCATTTTCTTAAAGGGAAACATTTCCAGAAGGTCTCTGTGTACAAGGAGAAGTCTCTACCTGTTCTCCGTTTAATCCATCAACTCCGCTCTCCCCGACTTCTCCCTAAGAAGATAAAAGTGAATCGAATTTCCACATCGCATCCGTGTGGAACAAGGTCAGGCACTAAATAAAAATAGTCTCATTTTGCATTCTGTGTTTACCCTCCTCGTTAGGCTGAGCCTGGGCAATAGCAAAGATTAATCAGTAATAGAAACTGTCAATGAGTAATAT
Source organism: Tupaia belangeri chinensis (assembly GCF_000334495.1). Lineage (NCBI taxonomy): Eukaryota > Metazoa > Chordata > Mammalia > Scandentia > Tupaiidae > Tupaia > Tupaia belangeri. The sequence goes on from NW_006160119.1 coordinate 1,337,550, forward strand.
AAATAGCCTGCAGTCAGGGACAGGAGTAAAGAGAACAAAATGGCAATGAACAAGGGTCAGCAGAAGCCTGGGCGTGTGAGCTACTGGTCACCAATCTCGCGTGCGGGAACAGAGACAGATCGGGGCCTGTCTAGTGCCGTACCTGCTGTCCGGTCAGTCCCCGGGTTCCCTGGAAGGAGAAAGGACAGCGGTCGTTAGTCCGGGAGGACAGACTCGATGCTGGAGGAACTCGTGTGCGGTCGGCCGCCCTCACCTTAGGACCTCGAGCACCGTGGCATCCCTTGGTACCTTGCTCTCCCACCGGCCCTGGGGCTCCTCTTTCTCCCTGAAAAAGAGCACGTCTCCGGATGAACTTTTTCTCTTGGAATATGGGATCTTCCTTGGACACTTGACAAGATTTTTTTGGAAAAAAAATGTGTGGCTGCTCATGGTTTGCGACCCAGAGTTCCCGGTTATGAAACAGAGACGGGGTAAATCAGAGCTGTTCTGGAGAGAGCCTTGGTTTTCGCTCCCACATGCTCGCTCCTGGGTGGGGTGTCTCTCCCCAAGTGGCCCCAAGGGACTTCCTTTCAAACCCGTTAACACGTCTCTGCATACTGCCCGAGCCAAGGTCAGGATTTCTTTGTCTTGTGCTTTCTCTTGCAAGGTTTTCGCCTGTAACTGCTGCCTTCTCATCGTCCCTCGGTCTCCTGAGCATGCTTTCTGAACACCTGCATGGCTCTCACTCCAGCGGCTGCCCGTGAACCAGGAGAGGCAGTGCCGACCCTCTGCAGGGCGTTCGCATGTTAATAACTTGGGTCTTTCTGACCATGTGCAACCTACTCTTTTCACCCTGGGTTCCAGCCAAGCCGACCCCGGGCCACCTGGGAAACAGATGCCATCTGCCTTGGTGGCCTACCCTCGCACACGCTGTCCCCTCTGTAAGCAGAATGTTCTGCACTGCACACTCTACTGGGAAACTCCCACCCATCCCTCAAAGGTTTGCCCAAGCACGACCCTGAGTTTGCAGCCTCCTCTCTCAGCCTCTGTCTCCCACCGAGGCCGTACCCTAGGCTGGTTACTCCTGCCAGGCTACCGTGAACCTCTTTCAGCCGCTGATACACCCTGTGTGTAGCAACTCGAAACGCTGCTCTCTCATTTGCCTTTCCTGAGATAGAAACCATATTTTTAATTTTATTTTTCTTATTCCTAGGGTCTAGCACTATGCCTGCCACATGGTATTTAAGACATATTTATTAAGTGAAAATGAATGAATGACTGCATTAACAAGTAAATTATTGTAAATGACAGGGATAATAAGTTTTTTCATGTATGATCATTGAATAATGTATGGATGGGTGGGCCGATGAAAGGAAGGGTGGAGGAGTGGATGGGTGGGTGGACAGAAGGCAAGGAGGCCCTCGGTGAGCAATGCAGCCAGTCGGCCTTTGTAAGTGGACAGGAAGGGCCCACGGGAGGGATCTGTCTCCCGTGGTGAGTTCGCTGTGCGATGTCAGTGGGGAGTCAAAGGGTCAGAGTCGGCAACCACGGTGACCACAGCAGTACCGCACGACGAGGGCTAGGCTCTGCGCGTGACTGCAGCTCAGGAGCCGGCCTTTCCCAGCTCCCTCCCAGTGGAGGTGAGGATTTCAGGTGTGGACAGGTGCTCAGGAATAAGCGAGTGAGAAAGCTCGACTTACAGCAATGCCCTCTTCCCCCAGGTAGCCTTCACTGCCTTTCAGACCCGGGGGTCCCTGGAAATAAGAAAGGGAAAGAATGTCAGATCTCCACGGCTACACGCCCAAACCCAAGCAAGCTCTGCTTTAAATCTTTCCTTCACGTGGGATAGTCCGAGTTAGGGAATAATAGCCTTGGGACCAGCAGTTAGCGTAATGGCTATGTCGCTGGACTCCCATGTAGTCGACCACGGTTCGAGTCCCGGACCCGGTGGCTTAAACTCACTCCAGGTGCGTGTGCGCCCAAGATCCCGAGAGGAGAATGGAGGAGAAGGGATTGCGGTGTGGCCATCCCCCCGGGGGGGTGATTTCTCACTTTCTGTCTCTCTGTCTCTCTCTGTCTTTCTGATGAGCACATGCACCCTATAGCAAAAAAAAAAAAAAAAAAAAACAC
>NW_006160119.1:1339982-1384263 GCF_000334495.1 Tupaia belangeri chinensis
AAAAAAAAAAAAAAAAAAAACCTCTAAAAAAAAAAAAAGAAAGAAAGAAAACAATAGCCTTCCCTCCCCGATCTGAGTTACATTTACTCACGTAGAAAGACATGGAATCTGAGATTTGAACCCAGATAACTCGAGGCTGTGTGTGAATATGAGATTGCCTGTGACCCTGTGAACTTTTTCTTTTTTTAAGACAGAGTCTTTTTCATCATCGTTCTGCCTTAGCCTCCCAAGCAGCTGAGACTAAAGGAGCATACCACCATGCCTGCTTCTCTGTTTCTTTATTTTCTTTTTCCCAGGCTGGCTGGGAGCTGAACCTGGGTCTTGCGTGTGGCTTCTGCCTATAGCAGTCTCAGCCAGCCTGTTCTGGTTCATCCGTGGCTGGACCTCTTTGGGTCTATGCAGCGAGCACTGGGGTTTCTTTCCAAACAAACGTTCAAGCAAACACGGATAGATTTGTTCCTGACAGGCTAGAATTATCCTTTTTTCATAAAAAAAAAATACTTTTTTGGGGGGATTTGTGCTACACATAGAAAAATAGACCAAACACATTTCTTTCCGTTCATTCTGAGTTTCACATAACACTCGTTTTATGTGAAATTGAAGCTTTCAGGGAATAATTAGTGTAAAACCTTTCTTCGGAGACACAGCCTTGGTGGCGCGGGTGTTACAGTGCTATCCATAAACTATGCAAAAATAAACACACATGTAAACGGCAGCACCGAAGTCATCATTAAACAGATGCAGGACATGCCTACACACGTGCGAACGTTTCCTGAAGTCCCAGACAGCGTTTCTACATACGGGTGCACGGACTGTGTGGGGCTGGGGGGTACAGGACTCGATGCGGCTGCTTTCTACTCCTCCATAACTGCGTCTGTGTGTGTGGCAGTGTCTGCGCGGGCTGCGGCAGGGTGCAGGGTTCTAACATGTGGCCACGGCAGCGCGCTCTGACCTGCCCCGGTTCTCAGCCGTGCACCGGGAACATGCTCTACGTGATCTTGATGGCTGCCACGATTAAACATGGAAGCCGGAACGAGTTACCGGCCTCGAGGAGGCCTGCGGATTCTGCGTGAGCAACCGCAGCTGGCGTCCCTGCAGCGCTGCCACCGCTGCCAGAACACTGGGGTCTTGGCGAGTGTTTCTCCTCGGACTTTGAAAAACCTCTAAGAAGACGCAAGTTTAGAACACCAGGGGAAACCCATGACTAACCTGACACGCAGAAAGAGGAGCGGAATACAGTTCCCCCTGCAATCTCTCTAGGGATGAAATCGCCCTTACTTCTACCTAAACCCAGGTCTGAGCGATACGCGGCACTCCAAACCCAGGACACCGTCCATCCGACGCGCTCACCCTTTTCCCAGGGGGTCCAGGGTCCCCCGCCGAGCCATCTCCTCCGGTGCACTTGCAGAACACACAGCAGCAGGTCCTTTCGGCCACGTTGACCTGGGGGGACACCTGACAGTGACGGCACTGCTCCGAGCCACACGTAGCAGCTCCATGCCGTGGGCCAGCCTCCCACGCCAGTTCTAGGAGCCCGACCCCCAGTAACGTGCGGGCCGCAGGGAACGCAGGCCACCCTCCGACTACTTGTTTTCTGTGATTTGTATCCTCCACCATTTGAGGAATCCCAGAGCAACCCCCACATGCTTTTGTGTTCTCAAGATGGTTCAGGTTAGCCACAACCAGCTCACTGCGTACCGACGCATTACTGTGGGTGCCAGTGCAGTGCCACCCCACCCTTGCGGTGACCACGGTGCTGTTAACTGCTCTGTATCATTCCGCCATAATGCTTTGTTCAATGAAAGGGACACATGCCTTCCATTCTGTGAAATCTTAGTTTGCTCGAGGGTTTGGACGGTGCCAACATAACTGCTTGGAACAGGGTCCAATGGTACACACTTCCAAAACACATCTGATGGAATTTCGAAAACACCAGTGACATGTCCAACATTTTACAATCACTCGCTGTAGAGCGGGGGCATGGGAAGTGCCGTCCTCTTCACGCTCTGGCCACGAAGCCCACATTCGTACTCAGCAATGTGAGTGAATTTCTTCCCAGGCTCAGCCAGCCGTTCCCTGAGTAGCTGACACAGTGTACTGCGTTTTTATGATTACCCCGCCAGAGCTGTGTTTAGGGAAATGGCACTACTGAAGGCTGTGCTTCACTTCGGCAGAGTAGGGTCAATCTCTTTATTATGAAATGGCTCTTTACACATTTAGCATGATGTAGAAAACGGAAATCTTTTGTTCTAACCACTTAGTGACTTCTCACTTTGTTTCCTCTTAGATAATACCCTTTTCCGATATTATTGTCGCATTTGTCTAAACATTTCAGAAAAATCAAGAAAGCTAGAAATGTGTGAAATCTAACAGGAACAACTAAATGCACTCCATGGCTTTATATTAGGTAAGACCATTTTTTGATCATCACAATCCTATAGCATAAAATCCATTACACTACTATTGGGTTCAATAGTAATAATACTAATAATATTCAAATTGATCTACTTCTAAAACTCATGACGTTTTTCTTACAGTGTTTCATTTATGTAGTATCTACAAAAATACAGGTTCGTTTTGAAGAATAACTTTCCTCCATGAATTATTTCTAAGAGCAATATACCAAAAAAATATATTTTGTAAAATAAATACTATCTTTCCATGTAGGAAAAGACTTCCAGCAAAGCTTCCACATTATTTTAGTAATTATTTTCATATAACTACTACGTGGAACAAACTGTTTAGATATTATTCACATATAAAATCCAGCATACTATTGGGAATCGTTCTCGTGGCCAGCCCAGTGGCACAGTGGGTAAGCCCAGACAAAGGCAGTCGGTGCTCACAGGGCTGGTCACAGTTCGAATGCTGGCCCTGGTGGCTTGAAAAGCACACTAGATGTGTGTACACCCCAGATGTCCAAAATCCTGGGGGGAAGGAGGAGTGGAGGGAAGGGAGTGTGACATGACCACACCCCCCTGGGCCGTTTTCTCTGTCTCCCCCGTCCTCTGGTGAGTGCAGCAGCTCTCTGGTGATTAAAAAGAAAAAATAAAGAAAGTAAAAAAGGAAGAAGAAAAAAGAAAAGGAAGGAAGAAAGAAGAGAGAAGAAACAATTCTCATATACGGATTGTAGATTTACAGATGATAAGCAATATATAAATATTCAGCCATTCATTAAAGTAAAGCCAGCGTCACGTAGTGTGGTAACACCTCGCCTTGGGTTGGAGCTATTGTATCTTTCTGAAAGGAATATTATTGAGATGCATCTTATATAGGTGTTCGGCTCTAGAAGTAGAACACCTGTGAAAATATCAGGGTGAGCCTCCCTTAGAAATCTCTCACTCGCTCTTAAAGCACGACACAGCAGGTCCCCACCACCACTTCACTCCAGCACTGGGGCAGAGTGCTCCTTGGTGGCACCCACACGCGGTTTGCTTCATGTGCAGGCCTCGTGGCAGGGAAGGACCCATCTTACATGCTAGAATACAGTCTGGTAGCTGTGATGTCTGGGTCTACAAGGGATGTGAAAACCGGCCCACTGACTGGCGTTGCCCAGCACAGGTTCTGACACTGTTCAGGGACTGTTGTGTGGGCGGGCTATAGGTGCTATTAAAATGCTTTTCTTCTTTTTCCTCCTTATTCCTTTTGCTTCTTCCTCCTCTTTGCCAAGCATGTAAATTGAACGTGCTTTGAAATAGCTACACTGTACTACATTTCTTTCAAACACCTGCTTATTTGGGCTCTTCACTAATTCCCGAAAGCTTACGCATTGGAACTAGTTTTCTTCGTGTGAAAATGAAGAGAATTAGTTCCAGTTCATAAGCACAAATATTAAACCTATCTATAAAACCACTGAAAATTTAAACTCACCAGTCTTCTCTGAATAACTTACCAGATGCTTGGACAGTTGGCTCCCAAGATCCCTCATGTCGATAGTGAACTGGGTCCTGTATTCGAAGCCTTTCCCAAATTCAATGTAGACAAGCCCGCCCAGGTCACTGGAGGCCGCAGCGCCATTCAGAGCGACAGTGAGGAGGGCATTCAGGCCTAGGCAACACAGGTTGTGATCCCCAGGTGAGGCGGGTCTGGTCACTTCATGTTTTAAAATTGTCTTTTAATTTAAATGTATTAATATTCATTATTTTATTATTTATAGAGGTTCATGGTTCATGCTAAAGTAAAGAAGGAATTCACATATCAGAAAGTAATTGTGCATTTTTGCCACTCCCTGGGAGAGCCTTGGAGCAAGAGTGTGGCATTACCTGGGGGTGTATCAGAAATACAAAATCTCGGGAACCAGCAGTTAATGTAATGGCTATGTCGCTGGACTCCCACATAGTCAACTGTGGTTCGCGACCCGGACCCGGTGAGTTAAAACTCACGCTGGGCGCGTGTGCGTATGTGCCCAAGATCCCAAGAGGAGAATGTAGGAGAAGGGATTGCGGCGTGACCATCCCCCCGGGGGGTGATTTCTTGCTTTCTGTCTCTATGTCTCTCTCTGTCTGTCTGGCGAGCACACGCGCCCTATAGTGAAAACCTCTCCAAAAAAAAAAAAGAAAAAGAAATACAAAATCTCAGGCCCCATTCCTCATTTACTGAATTAGAATCTATATTTTAAGAAAACCCCCAGGTTGGGGACCAGCAGATGGCATAATAGTTAGATTGCTGGACTCCTACATAGTTGACCACGGTTCAAATCCCGGACCCAGTGGCTTAAGATTCACACTGGATGCGTGTGCACGTGTCCAAGATCCCGAGAGGAGAATGGAGGAGAAGGGATTGCTGTGTGGCCAACCTCCCTGGGGGGTGATTTCTCGCCTTCTGTCTCTCCAGCGAGCACACGTGCCCAAAGCAAGTCTCTCAAAAAGAAAAGGAAAAAAGAAAACCCTTAGAAAACAAAGTCACCCAGAGCTGTGGTTCTAGGTTTTGGGGCTTTGTGGGTAAGAATATTTCTAAGAAAACTTTCAGGGACTGACATAGGGCTTTCTATGACTTAATTTTGCAACCATTATGGTGGAGGTAACCATAGCAACTAAGTGCTATCATGTTTTCATAGTCACTATGTGCTTGGAAGTTAGTTAAGTGCTTTACAAACATTATTTTGTTTGCAAGACACAAATATAATCCTTTAGGTAAGACTATCGCCGTGTTTCACAGACAAAGATGCTGAGGCTTGGAGAAATCCCACAGCTGATTGGGTGGTGTTCTTAGGTTTTCACCAGGACAGTTCAAATCCAAAACCTACATCCAAAGATATTTTAACAACAAGACATACTAAGGAGATAACCACGAAACGAAGCACAGTCTTACAGTGGAGAACATCTGGTTTGTTGGACACCTGACTTGACGGGCATGAGCTTTCTCATTTTATTACGGATGGTAGAGTTTTTGGATGGGATTTGAGTACTAATGAACTAGAGTACATAAAGAAACACTCAGGCTTGGCTGCGAGTGAAGAATACTTCTTATGTACGTTCATGTGACATAATTTTGAATGAAGTGACGGATGAATGAAGAGAACATGGGAATAATGTTTCAGAAACGGAGCCAGATGGTGAAATGGCATCCCCTGGGGTCCATCCACATGGGAGGCTCCTGTTTGTCTCTGGAGACTTCTCAGAAGTCTCAGGCATGTCTGCAATTCGGGCTGACTAAAGCTGGAGTGGATCGTGACATGAAGGCCATGTCGGGTCTCTGTCTCTCACACTCATGGGAGAAAGAGACTTTAAAAAGTTTCAGGGATATGTTGGAGAGGCTCGTTTTCCAGGGAAGGGAAACAGCGTGGCTGGCTGAGTGGAATCAAAGAACCACCAAAGAGCAGGGTAACCAACATGTGCACGTTTGCCTAGGACCCTCCTAGTTCTGTTGCTGAAGTTCCTAATTATATCAAGAAACCGGGACAACTGGTCACCCTTCTAGACTGAGACTGAGGAGGGGAGGAAAGAGGTTGCAGGTTGGGCTGGGACAGGCAACGGCTGTGTACATCAACTACTGTCTAGTAATTGAGAAGGCGTGCTAATGGTCTAGCTATAAGGGGAAATCTCACATCTGATTTCTCTTATAAATTTGGGGAAATGTAAAAATGTAACAGTTGTGAGAACCATGGGACTGCTGGCTTGCAGGAAATAGGCATGTAATTGTTAGTCATGACTGCTTTTCTGCGGATAGGGGACTTCGATCCTCCTGCTTTCAGACTCAGCTAATAAGTAAGTCATATAATCTTAAAGACAATATCTTCAGTTCCTAAAAATGAATAGAAGAAGAAAAGACGTCAAAAGCTGAGAGAACAGAGAATCACTCGGGTCCAGTCGCAGTGGCACAGTGGTAACACGATGCTCTAAAATTCTGCGGGCCCCGTGGAAGGCGGGGGTTTGGTCACTGAGCCGACTGGTCCAGGCTGGCTGTGTGCTTGTGATCTTGGCTGGCTGAGGAGGGCTTGGGGTACGAGCCTCCTGAGAGTGCTTGTGTCTGTCTGTCTCTCCTGTGGAAAAAGGTCAACTTTGAAGGAAAGGAGGACTCGGGGCCAGCAGGTGCCGTGGTGATTAAGGCACTGAATCCCCACATGGCTGACTGCTGTTCTAGCCCTGAACTGGGCAGCTTGAAAACCACACCAGGTGCACGTGTATGAGTGTCCAACGTCTGGAGAGGATGGAAGAGAAGGATCCTTCTCTCTGGCCAGCACACACATCGGATGGGAAAAAGATCACTGAGTAGATTCTAGGATACTAGATTTCAAATGAACAAATGAATTTCAGATGAACAAACTAATCTCAGCCCCAATTCGCATGGGTAAGTTATAAATCCACGTTGACCACGTTGGCCCTCCAGGGTCCATTCGTCTTTGTCTCCTCTTGTTCCACAGTGACTACACGGTAATAGCTTATCAGTACAGATACTGGGATTCGATTAGGGAGGCTCTCCGAGGTCAACAGATCACAGGACCCAACAGCAGCTGGAATCATGCTTAAATATGAAAGCCAGGCTGGAGGCGACCCCTGTCTATATTAACTTTGTCCCTCTACTACTTTTCAAAGAACATTATGGCTATTATTTCTTTATCTTTATCTTCCTTTACCATTGAAAGATCTTGAATTTGTGAGTATATCATTCAAAATCTAGCTTCTGAAGTTGATATTCATTTATTAGTTTTCAGTGGGAATTGGGACAAAGAGGATTAGTCTTAGAATTTTGGATATTCCAAAGAATTTCCTGGAGGAAATCCTGATGCTGTCTGCAAGAGATACACCTTTCCCACACACACAGCTGAAGCAAAGCAAAACAAATTACTCACCCAGACTAAGCACTTTAGGGTCTTGCTCTCAGTCTTAAAATCGCTATTATAGCTTATAGACAAAGGCCAAGAGTTGATGGAATAAGGAAAAGGCAGCTTTCGTAAATAAAGGCTGAAATAAAGACCTTTACTTTTCCATTAAGTCAGAAAACTTTTTGGCTGGCTCTCACTGGCCAAGGGCAGCTCTTCAGGGTGGAGTAAGCTGTGAGGTTCAGAGCACCCACAACACCTGCAGGACGGGTGCCTGGGAAAGGGGGTAGGCCTGCACCAGCAGCACCGCATCCAGGGGCTGTTTCTACTCTCCATTAACCCGGAACACATGGAGGTATTTGGCCTCCATGACCCACATTTTAGTAAGGACTGAAGGTTCGGACTGGTCCCTGGCTCCCAAGGCCTGGTGCCAGAACTTCAAAAACTCATAAACACTGTGGCTAGTCCATCTGTGGTCTGGAGGAGGGAACTGATTAGAAAGCCCCAAACATGAGTGAACTCGTCCAACAATGCTTGCAACCCTGGAGATATGAAGAGCGTTAGAGACAACAATCCAGCTCTCCCATTCCATGGTTAAGGAGGGATATGAAGGATGGCCAGAAGATTCATGGACAATGTGAATCATGCAAAAACAGATGCGGACTTCAATGTTTTTGCACCAAAATAAACCCGTATTTTAATTCCAATTTTTCCATTAACTTTTTGAAGCCCCCTTTTTACTTTTCCTAACACTAAAGAGGTATCAAAATTAGGTAACGTGGGGCAAGGGAGAGAGAAATAATGTCTTGAAAAGGCTGGGGAGAAGTCAGACAGTAACAAGGAGAAGGGGGGCAGGGGAGTGCTCAGTGCTGCTGGCCCACGCAGGGCGTGAGGGGAGTAGACGTGAGAACGTCTGAGGGCCCGTCGCCCTGCCATGGACGCGGAGCACGGAGACGGTCAGACTCAGGTTACTGAGTGCCTGGACACTCTCAAAGCCAGACCGAGCTCGGAAACGACTAAGCCAGTAACCTTTCTTCTCCATTCCTCTCCCACATTCAGTACCTTCTTTTCTAAGCTCATCAGATTTTTGTTCAAGTTTTTCAATATCGTCATCCAATCCATCTGAAAATAAAAGGACCACCTAGGAAAGCATTTAGAGAAAAGAAGAAAATGAGTAAAATGGGGCTCACTGGAAGCACAGACGACGAGATCAGATAAAAGCATGCTACCTTTCCTCGAGCCGCCGATTTATTCTGAAACGCGTCCCACAGAGAACTCAAGTGGTTTGTGTCGAGAAGAGACGGTCCTCTAACTGTTAGGCCCGCCAAGCTGTTCAGTATGTCTTCGCTGTAGATCTCAAACTTGGGAGAGTATTTTTCCATGGCGTTGGTCACGTGGAAAGCGACACTAACCTGAATCTCCGTGCCCACCTCACAACTCACTCCATTGAGAGAGCTGATGGCACGTAAGGTATCTTGAAGGTTGGTTTTCGTCCAGGATTGACCTTCCAGCAAGGTCTGTCCTTTCTGCTGAGTGGAGACATCAAATCCCACCACAACATCCATGAAACAATCTAGGAATCAAGGGAAAAGCATGTCTGATTAAACCAACAACACCTCTGTTTGACTCGGATGCTGTGTCTGGGTCAAGAGACTTGGAATCCTTAACTACATTCCAGTAAGAAGGTGGGAAACGAGGAAGGGCATGAGTAAATAAAGGAAGAGGCTCCAAATACTTTCTAAATCTGTAAAGGTGTAAGTAAACATCACTGTTTTCTCAGCTGGTGTAATGTGGATGATTCTAGAACGGAAGTTCTGCAAGCCTTACTGCGGCCATTGGGAGTCATGCAGAGTCGCGGGCACACTGTGGAGAGGTTAATAGTCCCAAACCAGAAATTTATAACACGCTGCTTATCAATTGAGACCATTCCACAAATATTACATTTAATAATTATAAGGGAAGTTTAAGAACACAGGAATAAAGTAATTTAGAAAAAATTTCCAAGGACTTGCCTAAACAATATTTTTGATGTTTTGATGACTTATCTTTCTAAAAAGGGTCTCTGATGTCTCTTTTTGTCTTTTACATTCAGTCAAAAAAAGTCAGAGAGATTCTTTGAGATCTTGCTTGGTTTAAGTACTGTGAGTGAAAACACTGGGAAACGAATCATCCATATTCAACCTAAGACAGCGCTGCCTTCAGGAGTTCAGCCATTCAAGAAGCCAAAGACATTGCCACTTGGGGTTCTAGAAATATATATTGTATTTTATTTATTCGTTTATTTATTTAAATTTGACCAGAGAGAGACAGAGAGAGAGTACGATAGGGAAAGTGAGAAAGCAAGCCACCAGGTCCAGGACTCAAACTGCCATCAGCTGCAAGGGAGTGTCCAGTGCCTTAACCACCATGCCACCTGCTGATCCTGTCTAGAAATATTTGAAGAGGTGTTACTCTTAAAGTGCTTAACTCCTGTTCTTACTAACTCCAGGGAAATTTAAGCACTGAAAAAACTAAGAAGGGGCTTGGTAGTTGAAGCCGAGCTTCCTAAGGGCCGATAATTAGAGCAAGTTCGTCTTAGGACACATGTACTCTTTTTTTTTTTTTTTTTTTTTTGAGAGGTTTTTGCTATAGGGCGCGTGCGCTCGCCAGACAGACAGAGAGAGACAGAGAGACAGAAAGCAGGAAATCACCCCCCAGGGGGGATGGCCACGCCGCAATCCCCTCTCCTCCATTCTCCTCGCGGGATCTTGGGCACGCACGCACACGCGCCCGGCGTGAGTTCAAGCCACCGGGTCCGGGACTCGAACCGCGGTCGACTACGTGGGAGTCCAGCGACATAGCCATTACGCTAACTGCTGGTCCCGTCATGTACTCTTCTTTCAAGAATTTTTAACATAGCTAGAACTCTAACCCTTTTCACCAGATTCAACACATACAGCTTGCTTGATAAATAAACAATGTTTATTTTTAATTTGCTTTGTTTAGATTAGCAGTATTTCAGATATTTGTTGTGTGGATAAATGCCTGTCTACACCACTTCCCAGACACATCAGTCAATTGGATATTTGCAAGTCTTTGAAATCAAAATGTCAGTTGCAATTCTCGAAACAAGGGCTGGTAAGCTGGTTCATTTTTAATAAGAGGAGAGTTGGGTGAGGGAAAATAAAAGCCTTACTTGATAATCAATCTTCATCGTGAGATTTAAGGTACATCAATATGTTATCAAAAACACTGGAAAGGATGGCCTTCTTATTTTAATCTATTTTACTACATTGAAATATCCATTTTTGGATATTCAGAAAGTGAGTTAGAAGGAAGCACCATACCATTTTCCAAAATTTCTCTGGAATCTATGTTTTCTTATGTCTATCTTGAGTTTAAAAATTTTACCTTGAGGCAGGGCATTTGAGGAACACGGAAATGTAAGAATGTCTGTAGGTACCAAGCATGATATCTTCAACCGGATTGGTGGGCAGTGGGTTCACGGTGGGGAATTCATTTTACAAGCTGTAGTGATGTACAGGGACCGAATGTATAAATCCAATTGAAATAGTAATAGAATAAAATAAATTACCCTGAGATGAACATTGTTTTAACCTGTGAACGAAAAAACTAATCAGCAACCAAAGTATGTTATTGCCTTCAGAGTAAACAAGCTCTTGTGAAAAATAACAAACATCGGCAGAAATGCCAAAGTGACAAAGAGTCACTCAAAAACACGGAGTATTTTAAGCCTTGGTCTAGATTGCTGAAAGCACAAGCGCCATTTAATAAGCTCCTTGGGTTTAATACATGCTGGCCAGTAAGCATGTGGCCAAAGGAATGTCATCTGGAGGAAAAGCCCAGAGTCGGCGAGCAGACACCCAAATGCAGTTAGAGACCAGGCCGACGGTCACACAGGCCCTCATGTGACAAATGGCCTTGCACACTCCTGGGCAGCTGCCCTTCAGCCAGGAGCCCTTCACTGGCGTCTGCCGCGACAGAGGTCAGACTTGACAGTGAACTTGCCAGTAGCGACAGAGTTAGCTGGAGGCAGACACAGCCGTGGAAGCGAGCAGGGCAGGAGGCAGACAGGGCCGTGGAGGCGAGCGGGGCAGGAGGGAGGCACAGCCGTGGAGGTGAGTGGGGCAGGAGGCTGACAATGGATTTCCAAAGAAATAGTTTAAATTAAACTAGGATAACTGGAGTGGGAATAGAAAAGAGGCTAAACGCCAGGAAAAGTAAGAGGGCAGCCCGCAGCCCGCAGAGGGTGATTCAAAGAAGTGCAGGGGTGGTCCGAGCCTTCCAGCCCTCCAAGCAGCAGCGTGGGAGCCTGGGGCGGGGGTCTGAGTGGGAAGACGGCCAGTTCAGTCTCCGTCCTGTGCTGGTGGCAGCTCCGCTATTGTAGGTAAATCTTCTAACCTCTCTCGGTGCTAATTTCCTTGTCAATAAAAACAATGGGATTATGTGTTTCGAAATGAAAATACAGAGGGTCAGAAAAGAGTTGCAAGAGAGTTGCGGTCGCATTGTTCTCCGCCAGGGCCAAAGGCTGATTTTAATTATCTGGTGCACACAGAAAGCCCGTAACTGGGGAGGACGCAGGTCGTACGGTGCTGTCTAGAGGCTAGCTAGATTCCTAAGGTTAGAAGACTGAGATACTTGAGAAAGCACTTTAATGTAAAACGTGGTGGGGTTGGGACCAGCGTAATGGTTATGTCGCTGGACTCCCACGTAGTTAACCACAGTTCGAGTGCCGGGCCAGGTGGGTTAGAACTCATGCCATGTGCGTCTGCGTGCATGCCCAGAATCCTGAGAGGAGAATGAAGGGGCTGCAGCATGACCATCCCCCGGGGGTGATTTCTCATTTCTGTCTCTCTGACAAGCGCACACACCCTATACCAAAAAATCTCTCCTAAATGCATATTCATATATTACAGATGATGTTTTAATAAGCTCCAGTTATTAATGGGTGAGACACAACACTTAGACCCTGGTTCCTCATAATGTCTACATCAGATAACCCAGACAATAATTTCAAGAAAACAGCTTAATTTAACAACAGCAGAGAAATGGCGAGCCGGCCGCCGGGGTCGGACAGACCCAGGTTTCGATGTGTGCTCAGGCTACATCCTGCGTGACCTGGACCAGGCAGCCACACAGCCGGGACTCACTATCCCGAGTCCCCGTTTCCACATTCATTTATAAGTGAAAATATCAACATCAGCCATGTGATGCTGGGAGTCACATGAAGTCATGTGTTTAGGGCTAGCCCACGGCCTGGTGGTTATGCGAGCTGCTCCCTCATAGCTGACCACACGGTCCGAGTCCTGAATGTGGTGACTTGCAAACCACGCCAGGCACGTATGCGTGTGTGCACGAAACCTGGAAGGACAGAGAGATGGCAGCAAGAGGACAGAGGTGTGACCATCCACGGGGTGCTTTGCACCTTCCTCCTGTCTCTCTCCCTCTCTCTGGAGAGCGCACACCCTCTGGCAAATGACAAATAAGGAAAAAGGAAACGTGGTTGGAGCCTCAGGTGTGACCGTCAGAGATGCTCGGTCATGCCCGTGTCTGTGCTGGGACCTCCCTTTCCCAGACGCGGAATCAGGGACGCTCTGAGGTCGTGGCACTTCACGAACAAGAACGCAGGGTGCGTTCCCCAGGGTTCCGCGTACTTGGATAAGAAGCGGAACACACGTCCAGGCCGAGCTCAGTCTGCTTCGCGCCACACCAAGCTACTGTCTGCCTCCCCTGATGCGGGTTCGTGGTTTAAGAACTGGCGACCTGCGCTGCATTTGCACAGCCTTTGAAGCCCTATCAGCATTCACTCCAACCTCATCCGCCCTCCGCTCGCAGCTTGGCCGGCCGAGGCCTCGCATTCTTGCTTGCTGGAGTAATGGCCTCAAGTTTATCTTAATACAAAGCTCTTTCCTTGTTTTTAAAACATCTTTATGTATTTTTTACATTCATGCCTGTTTTCTTTAAAGATGACTCCGAACTCGGAGTCTATACTTCTGTTTTTGACTTTCCACATCTTTCTCCATGCTCTAAAGGAGAAACTAGATGGTTTTAAGACAGTTTTCTGCCTAATCTTTGGCAATGGGTATTTCGTGTGGAACAGAAAACGAATGTGGGAGGTTTGGCTGAGGTCATCAAACACATTCCAAAGTGTGGGGAGACCCTGAGGCAGGTTAGTGGTCCCTAATCAGGCACCATGGACGGGCAGCCAACGGCCACTGGGACACTGGGCGAAGACAGGGAGTGTGACAGGTCTCCCGTCACCGCAGACAGGCAGCCGGGCAGCCCCCGGCCACTGGGACAGTGGGGGAAGACAGGGAGCGCGACGGCTCCTCTGTCACCGCAGACAGGCAGCCGACGGCAGCTGGGACAGTGGGGAAGACAGGGAGCGTGACAGGTTCTCTGTCACCACGGACAGGCAGCCGACGGCAGCTGGGACAGTGGGTAGCCTGGCATGGAGTGAAGTCTCACCCGGTGCACAGGATGGACGTATTAACCATCCAGAGAAGCGTTTTTCCCTACGAAGTGACGAGGGGCAGGGAGAGGCAGCCCTTGTGAAAGCCCGTGGGGTCGGCAGGCGCAATGAAGTGACTCCGGCCACCCCAGGGCCACGCGGTACAAAGAGAGGTTTAAAGATGCACCTGCTCCGGCCCTGGCCGCGGTCTCCCGGACTCGGCGCTGCGAGCCTGACGTTTCGTGGGTGAGAACAGGAAACAGAGACGCTGGACACCTCGTCTAAGAAAGCCGGCTGCAGACCAAGGGTCTGTCCAGAACGGCCTCTCAAGGGCTCGGTAGTCACACAGCTCACCGCCACCCGAACCAAAAACGTCACCCCTTGCTCACCACACTTTCTTCCATCTGTCAGCAAGAATCGCAAAACGCGCTCATTTTAAAGAAGCTATTTACTGACTTCTGTGGTAAAGTCTCATAGCCAAGATGCACACCACTGGGCCCCAAGGTGGCACAGCGGGGCTGGCCTGGGAGGGGGCCTGGGTCCGGTCCTCGGGCCTCTCTGAGCAGGCCGATGTGCGCACAGGGACCCGCGATCCTGGTGGCTCGGACTGAGGGTGGGCCCCAGTGTGAGGGCCTGGACGGGGTGCTCTCGCTCTCTCCCCACTTCTCTGTCTACCTCTGTCCTCTCTCATGGGGAACTAGATTTCTCTGTCCACCTCTGTCCTCTCTCATGGGGGACTAGATTTCTCTGTCCACCTCTGTCCTCTCTCATGGGGAACTAGATTTCTCTGTCCACCTCTGTCCTCTCTCATGGGGGAAATAGATTAACTTGAAGAAAAAGATACAGGGCTGGCTCTGCAGCTCATGGTTAAGGCAGCCGGACTCCACATGGCCAACTGTGCAGTTCGAGTCCCCGACCCAGTGGCTTGAGAATCACACCGTCTGTGCATGTGCGTGTGTGTGCGTGTGTGTGCGCGTGCGTGCGTGTGTGTGCCCAAAACCCTGAAAGAAGGGAGAGAAGATTGTGGCATGACCACGCCCTATGGGAGGGGGTGCTTTCCCCTCTCCCCTCTCTCTCTTTCTCTGTCTCTCTCTGGTGAGTGCACGTACCCCTGAGCACAAAGAACAGGATGTAAAGCTCGAGGGAAGCTCCCACCCACCGGTACCACAGCCCTCGGAGCCCCGTGGGCTCTACTGCCAGGCAACCAAAGCTCGAGGGGGTCATTTCTGGGAGCCGAGCTCTCCAGCCTCCGGGACCCACCTGACCCACCTGACCGAACACGGCGAGTAGAGGCGTCCCCCTTCACAAGGCAGCATGGTCCCTCAGGAGAGGGAGGAGAGAAGACACGGGACCTCGAACGTGCTGTTTCTAGTTCCCAGGTCACCAAACTCGGTAACTGCGAGAAGTCGAGCTTGAGGTCTCGAGGCCCGGATCTAGCTCTGCCCCAGCCCCGGGGTGTGATGGGGGTTGAAGAACAAGGGGGTGACGGTGGGCCGGGAGGCGTGTGAAGAACTCAGTGAATACTTACTGCTCTCACCGCCCGCCGTGCAGATGTTGCGGACGATCCTTCTTCTGACCTTCCTCAGCTCGTCGAAGTCGTGCACTGTCAGCTTTTTCTCCGCCGTCCCAGTGATCTGGACAAGCTGCTGATCGTCCACGTCCCCGATGCCCACGGTGTAGATGTCCACGCCTCTGCGCCTCAGGTCTTCGGCGGCCTGAGCCACGTCGTCTTGGGACTGGCCGTCAGTGAGGACCAGCAGCACCTGGGGGGTACCTGCATTGATCCTGCTGCCCGCATCGGGCCGGAAGTAGTGGCCCACCTGCCAGAGTGCGGCGCCGATGTGCGTGTACCCGAAGATCTGCTGGATGCCTGCAATCCGGGCGGACACCTCCTCCCCACCTGTGTGGGCGCCCAGCAGGAACTCAGGGCGGTAGGTGTGGCTGAACTGGGCCACGCCCACCCGCACTCTGTTGAGGGTGACATCAAAATCTTGAACCACAGAGGCCAAAAATTCCTTCATCTTCTGGAAGTCACTTGGGTGAATGCTATTTGAACCATCCATGAGGAAAACAAGATCGACTTTCTCAATTTCACAATCTATAAAGAGAAGGAGGAACCAAGAAAAATCACATTGTTATCCTCTCTGTAATCCGCCCAGAGACATGAGGTGTCTGCGGCTGTACAGTAATGTTTCTAAAAGGGGGTTCTTACTGTCACATGGACAGGGCAGGAAGTAAAACACGTATCAGCCATAAAGGCCCCTGGCACGAGCCACGCACACATTTTTTAAATGTTTCTCTTGGCTTGTCCATTTGGTCTTCTGCCATTTTTCTTTCTGAGATGCCAAAGAATCAGGGATGAGCATGAACAGTGTAGCCTTAACCCTGTTAGGAAGCCCAAGGTCAGGGCCAGCACCACAAAAAACCCCACAGCACGCCTCTGTGCGGGAGCCACGGACAGAGGGTCTGCGTTCTCGACGTGGCCTCCTTGTCCACTTGGACCAGTAGGTATTTTCCTGCTTTATTACAGCCAATGGGGGGGGGATTTTGTGTGCGAGTGAGAGAGATTTTTCTATAGGGAACATGCACTCACCAGAGAGAAGCAGAGAGACAGAAAGGGAAAAATCACCCCCCAGCTGGGACGGCCATGCTGCAATCTCTTTTCCTCCATTCTCTTCTCGGGATTTTGGGCATGCACACACATGCACCTGGCATGAGTTTAAGCCATGGGTCTGGGCCTCAAACTGTGGTCAACCATATGGGAGTCCAGCAACATAACCATTATACCATCTGCTGGCCCCGGGGGATATGTTTACAAACTGTCTTCTGGTCTGTTTAGCATTTTCTCCTTGACCAATCCCCTTTCTGTCTCTATAGGGGAAAATGTCTATGTGAGTCAAAGAGTCTGGAACGATGTGATACATTCAGAGAAGCCTCCCTCGCCGTAACACGGCAAGTCTGAAACAGACAGTAGGAGGCCATCGCCTGCAGAGCTATGCTCGGCACAAACTCACGTGTCTCTTTGCTTTCTGGTAAGCATGATCATTTCTTTGAATTCTCCAGAGCTCCTGCTGCTGATCTAACTACTAATTCTCGTTGTGGTCTCAGAGGAGATTAAAGGTGTCTGAGATTCCTGTAGTCCAGATGAACAAGGAGGGTATGGAAAGAAATACAGCTCCCAGATTCCCCCGTGAGTGCGGCACCCTGCAGGTGGGGGAGGTGGGGGAGAGAGCTGCTCTGGAGGGGCTGCACCAGGACTCCAGCCCAGACCCTCCCCTGCACATCCTGACCTCCTGGTGTGTGCTCTAGACCCCTCCCGCCCTGCACCCTGGCCTCTGTCTCTGGGAGTTCCACCGGTGAGTGCAGGAGAAAGGCTCAGGAGGTGGGGGAGTGAGCGGTCTGGAGGGCTGGACAGGGCTCCGGCTCTGGCTCTCCCACCAGTGCCCTGACTTCTCAGTGTGCTTTGAATCCCACTGCTCTCAGGCTGTGAGCTGTGCTGTGCTCCTCCCTGCGGTTCAGTCTCTCCAGCCTAGCTCTAGACACATCTGGTCTTGAGAGGGGAGGAGAGGAATCCAAGATGTGGAGCAGCTCAGACACCATCCTCTGAGTGGAAGACACGGCCCTCTACCAAGAACACACCTGAGAACTAGCCGTCTTCCCTCCTGACAGAATTTATACCAAAAAAGGAAGCACGTTCTTCACCAAACGTCAAGAAACCAGTGCAGGGAACCAGCAGTTAGCGTAATGGCTATGTCGCTGGACTCCCACGTAGTCAACCGCGGTTCACGTCCCGGACCCGGTGGCTTAAAACTCACGCCGGGCGTGTGTGCGTGCGTGCCCAAGATCCCAAGAGGAGAATGGAGGAGAAGGGATTGCGACGTGACCATCCCCCCTGGGGGGTGATTTCTCGCTTTCTGTCTCTATGTCTCTGTCTGTCTGGCGAGCGCATGCGCCCTATAGCAAAAAAAAAAAAAAAAAAAAAAGAAACCAGTGCAGAGGCACGAGAAATATGGAAAAACAAGGGAACAGATTAACTTCTCATTAACCATAGGCAGCACAAAGGAATTTACAGAAAGGTCAGAAAAAGAATGCGGAATATTCACAGTGACAGAACTAAATGGCATACAAGAGAAAACAGACAGGAATTCTAGGACACAGGTAAATCTTTCCACAACTTGAAGGAGGAATTCCGAGGAAGTAAGACACCCTAAAAAAGAGCCAATAGGAACTTCTGGAGATGAAGACTATAGTAAAGGGAAATCAAAACCTCTCACCAAAGTATTAACAGCAGATTAGACCATGCAGAAGATAGAGTCTCTGGGCTGGAAGACAAAGTCTCTGACTTAGACAAAATCACCAAAAAGAGTAAAAAATAACCTCTAAAAATGAGGACAGCAGACAGGAAATGCTAGATACCATTAAATACCTAAATATCTGAATAACAGGGTTTTGAGATGGTGAAGAACAAATAAAATCATTCTCAGATTAAAAAAAAAAAACCTGAAAGAATTTCCAACACTAGACCAGCTCTTCGAGAAGTACTGAAAGGGGTACAATATCAGGAAAAATGAAGGGAGATAAACAAAACAGGAAACAGAAAACAGCCAAGGAAAAGCCTAAGGGCTCTGGGGGGTACAGGACCCTCCATAGGATTTCCAGCGAGCTCGCACCATCATGAAAGGGAACATGTCTCCCACGGAGGAGAGGAGACGTCGGGCAATGGTAGCTGGTTCTTCGGAGGAAAATGTGGTTTCTTACTGAGTAGGAGGAAACCAGGGGGTGGAAAACATGCAAGCTAATTCGTGTTCTAATAAATAAAGCTTGTTCAAAAGTGATGACTTCCTCATCGTTGCGAGTTTAGGATGAAGGGAGTGGAAGATGGGGGAGGTCTCTCTCTCTCTGTCTCTCTCGGGCGGGCGAGGAGGCTGAATGAAATGCCCTCGAGGTCTTTCTAGCCCAGGGCCTGCACTGTGGGAAGCCCACTGAACAGCTGCTCCCGAGGGCTGTGGCCGCGGTTCCCTCCCTCACCGGGCCCTGCGATGATAGTTAAGGAAGACTTCACTGTCAAACCATACCTACTTTCGAGGAGTTACAGACACTGTCTGACACATTTGAAAATATCCCCTTCAGGCCTCCGAAGGTCTCCACGAAGAAGTACTTGTCCCTCGATCCTGCCATGGCCAGCAGCTCCACCTGGTTGGCACCAGCGATCCCCACGGCCAGGACCAGAATGCCCTTGTCCCGCAAGGCCTTGGCCGTGGCGTTGAGCTTCTCGGCATCGTGGGACTCCCCGTCGGTGATCACAATGAGGACCTGGGGCACCCCCCTGTGCAGGCGGCTGCCCCGGGCCTCGGTGAACATGTGGTCTGAGAAGCCGAGGGCCTCCGCCGTGTAGGTGTTGCCCCCCATGGGCTGGTCGTTCTGGAGCACCGAGATGACCTCTGACTTGGTGCCGAGGTCATCCAGGTAGAACAGCACCTCTGGGTCATCGGCGTACTTGAGGGCCCCGAAGCGGACCTGGTTCCTGCCGACATCAGCTTTCTTGACTAAGCCGATCATGAAATCCTTCATGGTAGTGTACTCCTCGTGGTCAATGCTGCCCGAGCTGTCGATGACAAACACCACGTCCAGGACTTCGATCCGTTTGCATTCTAGAAGAGAGCGGAATGGGAACGCCATGAGATCAGCTCTGCCACCACGGGGTCCCCGAAGCTTTCCTCCGAGGGCCGCTTTCTCTGATGGGACCAGGCTGTGTGCTAGGGTGTCAACGCCCGGGCCACCAGACAATCCACACTGCGGGCTCACAGCCGAGTTCATACAGCGAGTTCGGGACAGGGCAGGCGGGCAGCGAGACCCTCTGAGGGAGAGGGAGGGGAAATGACACCCACAGGGTCAGCTGGAACACAATTTCAAAAGCTCTGGACTGAAAAAGATGCGTAAATCACAGTTTTGGGGGCTAGCTGGTGTTGTGGGGGTTAACGTGACTGGGTCTCACATGGCCAGTTGTGTGGTTTGAGTCCCGGGTCTGCTGGATTGAAATCCTGCCAGGTGCGTGTGCGAGTGTGCCAACATTCCCGAGAGGACAGTGAGGGAGAGGGGACTGCGGCGTGGCCCTCCCCCGGGGCGCCTTCTCATTCCTTCTCTCTCTGTCTCTCTGGCAAGGGCGTGAGCCCATAGCAATTTTTTAAATTACGATTCTGTGTAAATTCTCTTGTATAAATTGTTCCTTCAACATGTGCTTTCACTTACAGAAATTTGTCTTTTTTTTTTTTAAAGCCACAGGGCTCTTAAGATTTTATTCTTAAGATAAACACTGGGGAAGTGACCGAGTGAAAGTGAACTTGTCAGCACTGGGTTTGTTCACGGTTCTGCGATGGCGATTTTTCAGGGTCACATGCTATCCCTTCCGGACTTTCTGGAAACGCCGTTTGCATTGCCGTGCCCATCTCTCCCTTGGCCCGAGTCAGCGGTCCTAGCACGATGCACTGACTGACTTTTAACCCTGAGGTCAAGACGCCAGGAAAGGAGAGCAGGGAAGACCTAGCTAACATGAAATGCATGTAGCATGTTTCTCGGAGGATGCAGGGCTCCGGACTCGAACTCGTCCAGTCTGGAGAAGTGGGGTCACAAGCCATTAGCTGTGCGGTCCTAGTTCTCTAGAGAAGCCTTAGAAAGGTGTGGTCCAAACGTTAGCTCATCCATTCTCGGGATGTGCCACCCAGGGGCTCGCCCGGTGTCCTCCGCTGGCTCTGTCTAGGGCTGCTGAAGACCCGAAAGCCAGCACTTTCCACTCACAGAGGCCACACGCATAGAGCTATAAACCTGGCCCCACTCGCGAAGGAAGGGTGTCCCGCTGGTCTCTGCCCGTAAGCACGCTCGGGTGAGGCAGAGGGCTGGGGGAGACTGCTCAATGTGGAAACTGCTCAGGGAGCTCGTATTTGCCCTGGGTGGGATTTCCAGGGAGTACAAACCAGGTGTGTTCCCCTTTCTACAAGCTGACCACCGAGCCTGCGGGAGCTGGACAGAGCCGTTATCTAAGAAAACAATGCTCCTCTTCTCCTTTAAACGATCACGCCCCATCTCCTTCGTGAGGGTTTTCAGGGCGCCTCTGTCTTTAAGCCCGACGGGTCCCTGGATCAATCACCTCTTACGTTTGCTGAACTTCTGTTTGTTTCATCATGCCCATCATTCTGCAGTTTCATGGGGAGAGGGTGGGAATAGGCCATTTATCCCCTTTAAAGCATTGTAGTCTAAGGCCCCTACTATTATTCCTGCTTTGTAAGATTGAATAAGCAGCAGTGTTTTCACAAACATCTCATTGGATACAAATACTGTTCTCTTCTCTAGAAATAAAAAAACAGGATTAAAAACCCCACGACAACAATCCACGTGCAGTAGACGTCAAGCCAAGAGACCACTTTGCCTGCCCGGCAGCCCGCACGGAGCCTGGGGTGAGGTTCCAGGACGTGGAGCCCCTCCACCCAGGTCAGACCGTCTCCTGGAGCTCATCTCCAATGGCCCCGAGGTCAGACTGCAGCGGCTCCGGCTAGGACGGTGCCTTGCTCAGCTCCTTTCTGTTCCCTGCCTGCGTCCTTCCCTCTGCAACTGAAATCACCTCCTCCATAAATCACTCCCACCTCAGACCCTACTGCTCCTAGGTAGTTTAACCCGGACCCGGCAGGTGTCATTTTCCTTAAATAGAGGGTCATTAAACCACAGCTCTGCGTCTGCAAATGAGAAAAAGCCGTTCCTTACCCTCTAACACGACAGGTCAGAGCCCCTTGAATAAACACCACAGTCAAATACGAAATCTTACAATGCCCCAAGAGAGCTCTACTTAATCAAGGACAATGACTAACGTAGACACCTAGAGAAAGTACCCACGCCTACCTTCACGGGGGCTGCATATTCCAAAAACGAGATCGTCTTCGATGTGCTGCAGAATGTCAAAGTTCTCCACGTAGAACACCATCTCTGGCCTCCCGCTGATCTCCTCCAGCTGGGTGACGTTGGAGCCGAACACGCCTACAGAGTAGATGATTACGCCTTCCTGCCGGAGGGCTGCCGCGGGCTCCTTGACTACGTCCTGGGCCTCGCCGTCCGTGATGAGGATGAGGAACTTCTTGACGTTGGGCCGGGCCCCCTTGGCGGGGCGGAAGTACTGGGACATGAAGGTCAGAGCACTGCCGGTCAGGGTGGTCTCTCCAATGTGAGCCATGCGGTCGATGGCGGCGGAGACCTCCCCCTGGGACAGAAATCGGTCGAGCTGAAACTCCTCTTGGTTGATGTGGCTGAACTGGACGACGCCGACCTGCACCCGATCTGCTCCGACCTGAGATTTGCTCACCAGGTTCTTCATGAATGTCTTCATTTTGCTGAAGTTCTCGAGCCCTATGCTGCCGGAGCTGTCCACCAGGAACATGATGTCGGCCCTCATCTCCTTGCAGGCTGCGAGGGAGACACTGGATGTTTACTCGAGTTGGCACACGTGAGACATCAGGGGGACAGGAAGTCCCTAAGCTGTGCATGCAGCGAGCGCTTGGTGAGGACGGCTAACAGGTAAGCACAGCACAAAGGCAGACAGCGAAACAGCTTGTTGGCTGTTTAGCAATTTACTTTATCATTTAGGGTTTTTCTTGTGTTTATGTCTCTCATGAATGAGAGAGACAGAGAGAAAGGCACAGAGAGCTGGATATGCCCATCAAGGCCCTGATACTGCAATCTACCCCAGCCTTAGCCAGGCCCAACCGCGGCGAGTGAGCCGGGCGTGCTCAGGAGCCTCCTGATGCGTCGGCCTTGCAGCACACGGCGTTTCAGTCCTGCGCTGCCGTCGAGCCCAGCAACGCGGGGTTTCTCAGCCCCTGCTCCGCCACCGTTACGGGCTGGACCGTCTGTGCAGTGCCGGCCACTGGCGGATTTCAGCAGTGTCTGCCTCAGCTCTCCCAGTTAGGACAATCAGAAACGTCTCTGGACAAGTATCCCCACCAGGGCAAAGTCAGGCTAGTTGAAACCACTGATGAGCATTAAAAGATTATAGGAGGGACCAGCAGTTAGCATAATGGCTATGTTGCTGGACTCCCATGTAGTCGACTGTGGTTTGAGTCCCGGTGGCTTAAACTCATGCCAGACATGTGTGTGTGTGTGCCCAAGATCCCTAGAGGAGAATGGAGGAGAAGGGATTGTGGTGTGGCCATCTCCCCGGGGGTGATTTCCCACTTTCTTCTCTGTCTCTCGCTGTCCGACTGGTGAGCGCACACGCCCTATAGCAAAAACCTCCCCCCCAAAAAATAAATAAGTAAAAAGATGATATGAAAGTATAATAAAAGTAAATTTAAGTACTCCTTAAAGGCCCTATAGCAAAAACCCCCCCCCCCCCCAAATAAATAAGTAAAAAGATGATATGAAAGCATAATAAAAGTAAATTTAAGTACTCCTTAAAATCTGATGTCCTGTGACCATATCACAAGTATTGTGTCCAATCATACATTTTTCTTTTTTTTTGAGAGATTTTCACTGTAGGGCGCGTGCACTCGCCAGAAAGACAGAGAGAGACGGAGAGACAGAAAGCGAGAAATCACCCCCGAGGGGAGATGGCCACGCCGCAATCCCTTCTCCTCCATTCTCCTCTCGAGATCTTGGGCATGCATGCACACATATGCCTGGCATGAGTTTAAGCCACCGGGTCCGGGACTCGAACCACAGTTGACAACATGCGAGTCCAGCGACATAGCCATTACGCTAACTGCTGGTCCCCAATTATACATTCCTCATGGCAGGGACCTGTGGAAAGAAACTAAGTAGTATTTATTTGGGAGAATTCCTCCTGATACCTTTCTTCTGCTCGACATTAATTGGAACGACACCCTAATAGATTCCTAGCTATGTTCTGAAAAACATGCACAGTTACACAAGCCAATAAATGTCAGCTTAGAAATTTAGGCGGTGTCTCCAAACCGGCAACGTCGGATGCTGCAGGAGGGCCATCGGAGACCGGGAGCCGAAGGGGAGGCGCCTGCTCCTCTTACCTTCCTCAGCGCAGATCTCCTGAACGACCTGGTTTCTGATGTCCTTCAGCGCGTCGAAGTCATGCACGTAGCGCACCCTCCTCTCCTCGCCGGCCATCTCTCGCAGCTGCGTCTGGTTGGCCTCCTTGACCCCAATAGCGTGGACACGGACGTGCTGCGCCCTCAGCCTGCGTGCGGGCTCCACGACGCTGTCTCTGGACACGCCGCTGGTCAGGACGACCAGGTGGCACGGCACTTGCTTTCCTCGCTGCTGCCTTGCTCTCTGCAGCAGGCTCAGCGTGAAGTTCAGGGCCGCGCCCGTGTTCGTGCCGCCACCCATCTGCCTGATGTTCTCGATGGCCTTGCCCAGGTCCTGCTTGTTGGAATATTTACTGATCTCAAATTCCAAGTCCCCGCTGTCGGCGTACTGCACGGCCCCGACCCGCACCTTGTGGGGCGCGATGTCGAACATGCCCACCACGTCTGCCAGGAAGGTCTTCATTTCTTGGAAGTCTGTGGCCTGGGTGTGCCCGGAGCCATCGATGAGGAGGTAGATGTCCGCTTCCTCGGTGTCCACACAACCTAGGGAGGGACAGAGCTGAGCGTGGCCTTCCACGGAAGTGCGAGGAAGAAAGCGGGGCAGGCAGAAGGACAGGACACACAAATCTCTTCAGACAGAAAAATGGCAAGGACTTCTAGGCTTAGAAGACATGCTTTACCAGCTTAGAACAGGACGCTCAGCGTCGCTGGTCAGGTGCATGGCTTCGGAGGGTCCAGGACCATGTCCCTCACTTAGCACCCTGACTCTCTGCCACCAACCAGGGTACATCTGGTTCAGTGAAAGATCAGAGAAACCAGAAGCTGCTCTTTATGCCACTCCTTCCATGGGTAAATAACTGCTTAGCCAAAAGGCAAACAGTGTGTCGTGAATAGGGGAGGGGTTTAAGTGCACGTTGTGGACATGTACACAGTCTTTTCTGTTGCCAAGGGTGGGTGTGTTTGCAAGAGAGAGGTGGAGCGACAGAGGCAGACCGAGAGAGAGGAGGAGAGCCCTTCCTGAAGGGTGAGGCCACACAGTAACCCCTCCTGCTTCCCTTCTCCTCCTGTCAAGAGTTCGGGCATCCACGAATGTGCACCAGGTGTCTTTTTCAAGTCATCAGGGTCAGGATTCAAGCCATGGTCAGCTGTGTGGGATCTGGCTCCTGTAACCGCTAGGAAACAGGGCTGGCCCCGGACTCTCAAAATCTTGACCGCATTGTTTTCTCCCCATCCATTCTTGGTTGGTTAGCTAAACTCGGGATATTGCCCGTGACTTTATGTATGTAAGACAATGACATTTTAGAGTCAATATGTTACATATATTTGTGGGAAATGTTGGCATGTATATGCACACATATGTAGAGGCATAACCAGACTATTTACATAGCATACGTGTGTACACATAAAATAGATTTTAAAAATTGTCATGGAGGTTGAGACACTGGATTCTCACGTGGCCAACCATCATTCAAGTCCCAGACCCAGTGACTTGAAAACCACCCGGGCGCATGTGTGTGCATGCCCAGAATCCCAGGAGGAGAAGGGGCTGGAATGTGGCCATCTTCTTAGGGGGTGATTTCTCACTTTCCCTGTCTCTGTTCCTCTCCTGTGAGTGCATGTGCCCTATGGCAAAAATGTAAAACACATACATAAATAAAAATAAAAGTTAAAAACATGCCCAGTGTCTCCCTAAACTCATGAATACTAACATCATACTTCCTAATAAATGAATTACTCTGTCCTTCATGCAATTCATACTTTCCTTTCATTTTCTAAGTTGGAATTTGGGGGTGATAAGAAGAAATGCAGACAGACTAGAGAAGGAAGGGGAGAGGATGGGAGTGCGAGAGGCCGAGCAGAGAGAACAGCAGGAAGTAGCACGAGGGGTTATTTGACGTGGCTCAGAAGACGAAGTAAAGGAGATCCCCTCTCCAAGCTGACACTCAGTAGCTTTTTTCCTCTCAAATTGGACTTCATATCTTTAAGCTAAAGAAGAAAATCAGCAATGTACCCCCCTCCCCACTGCACACGCACACATGCCTGCCCACGTTCTGGAGCTGGGGGACACACGTGCTACACAGAGGTGAGAGAGAGTCTTCCCCTCTCAGGAGACTTTACCGGACTTGAGCGTCTCGGTGCGTTCTGGGACCACGGAGACCGTGTGTGTGATCTGGTTCCGCAGCTTCTTCAGGAAGGTCTGGTTGTGAGCGGCCAGGTCCGAGAACGTCTTCAGCTTGGAGACGTACTGCTCGGCGGGGTGAGACGCGATCTTTTCCAGCTGGGTGTCGCTGGCCCCCTCGATGCCCATGGTGAAGATGGTCACGCCCTCTCGCCGCAGGCTCGCGGCTGCCTTGGTCACGTTGTCCTCAGAGGCCCTGTGGGTCACGAGCACAGCGATCTGGGGCACCCCCTGGTTCTTCCTGCTGCCGTTCTTGGCGCTGAACACCTCCTTCCTGACCTTCCTGAGCGCAGCGCCCGTGTGGGCGTCCCCGGCCTGGGGAGCCAGGCTCTGCACGTGCAGGAGGACCTCCGACTTGTTCCTGCCCCCGCTCAGCGGGCTGATCACCTTCGTCACGTTGCTGTAGGCCACGAGGCCGACCCTCATGCAATGCTCCTTTATGTCCAGGGCAGAAATGCTTTCTTCCAGGAACTCTTTGAGGTAGTCGAAGTTCTCCTGGCTACCGTTGATGGACACATCCAGCAGGAACACGACGTCGGCCACAGAGGGGCCCTGGCAGACTGTGGGCGAAAAAGGGGCATGGCGTCAGCTGGAGGCTGGGCTCTGCGCGGCCCTGGGGGGAGGGCAGTTACCAGCTGGGTCTACACTGGGAGAAAGGAGGTATACAAAGCCATTGCGAAGCTCACACCGGATCTCAGCTAAACTGGACCCCAGCCTCGGGTCCTCATCTGTAAACGTCAGGTAGGGTATTTGTCTAGAGTTGTTACAGGAAACAGATCATGGACCTAGCATGGGCCTGGCACGCACTTCACTCAGTGCACGGGAGCGACTGCCATCGCATTAAAGTCACGGAGCATCGCCCTTATGACCAGCAGTTTAATCCAGATACGCCCCGGGGTGGTGATGGGAAGCGACCGAACGTCATTTAGCTGTACTTTACTTGGCAAAAAGGCTAGGAGTAAGAATCCTATTGTCAGGGGTTACCACGAGAGAAGCATTCTCTTTTATCAGTCATAAGCACACGTGACATCTCGTTCAAACTAATTTAGCCACGAGGTGTGAGCTTCCTGGACGGCCCGTGGGACAGGTACACTGTGAGCCACTTGTTTGTTACTGGCAGCGTCCTGCCCCCTGAATGACGTCCCTAAACTCTTGGCCATTCTTGTTACGGAGCGGTACAGAGGACAGGCCGGGACAGCAGACCGGAGGCTAAATCAGAGCAGAGCAGCAGGGAGGGAGGCAGGGAGGGGCTCGGACGGTGTGCCCTGGGAACCTGGAGACCTGACCTACCTCCAGGGTCCAATTACAGCCTGACCCAGGCCAGGCTGAGCCACCCCAAGGATGCCTGCACCCTTCTCTATGTAGAGATGCGGCTCGGTCTCCCGCGAGCTGCTTCTACCTCCAGTAGCCTATGGTTACCTTACGTGGTTTGGGGAGTCAAGATCCTTAGGAGCCCCTGTAATAAAACCGCACAGCGCCCAGCACCTGGGGAGGGAGCTCGAGGAACGCTTAGTGGCAGAGGGAGCCCACGAGTGGTGAAGGACGGGTGAGTGTGATATGGAAAATCAACCTTTCTGGGGCTCACTGGATTTGAAATGGGCACCATCATTGGGCTTTCTTGAGCAAATCTGAAAATGCAGCTCATTTTGCTGACAGGCATGTTCAGAGCTCCAATCCTTTCCTTAGATTGGTTTTTCAGAAGTTTTGATCACCGTTCTATACGTGCATCCTAAGCCCACCTTCAACAAGAATATCGTCGGCGGCTCCCTCCCGGTGCCGCGTCACCTCCCCGAGGATCTGGGTCATGTTCTGGGAAAACGTGCTCAGGTCTCTGGCCGTCCGAAGGCTGTAGTGAAACTGAGCCGTGGCCATGGCCCTCAGGTTTTCCTCAGGCGCTTTCTGGATCCCCACGGAGACGATTTTCACCCCGTCTTTCCGCAGGGCCTTTGCAGCCTCTTCCACATCGTCCTCGGACTCCGCGGAAGCCAGGACCACCAGGACTGGGGGGAACAGCTTCTTGTCTCTCCCATTGGCAGGCGCAGAGAAGTAGGTGCCATGTGCCTCCCGGAGGGCGTTTCCGACCCGCAGGGACCCGCCAATGAACCCGAAGTTCTTCTTGAGGTGGTTCAGCATGGGGTTCCTGCTCTTGAAGGTGTTCAGGTGGAATTCGTGGTAGAGCTTGTCGCTGTACCGGGCCAGGGCCACCCGGTACTTGCTGGCCTCTATGGGGAGACTGCTGATCATCCTGGTGATGAAGGTTTTCACAAACGGGAAGGACTTCACTCCCAGGTGGTCAGAGCTGTCCACCAGAAACACGACATCTGCGTACTGCGGGCCTACAAAACCACAAACAGAGGTTAGAAAAGGGATGACGGTTTCAGCTTCCATGAAAAATAGAATTTTTATATAGTAACGCGATACTTTTCTAAACTTTGAAATCTTCATTCAACGCTAGATTCTACACTAGGTACAAAACATGACATTTTATGTGACGCAGAATGTCTGTGTTCTAGCCCTAAACGTTGCTTACTAGCGGCCTGGCGAATTGGACTCAGAACCTCCATTGTCGTCTCTTAAGATCCATTTCTTGTCCAAGGAGGGAAGAAAGTACGTGAGTGTGTGGGTCTAAGAAAATACGGCATAGCTGAGCGAGCATTAGGCCCTGACGTGTCATGGCCGACTCTGTGAACAGTGGCCGACCATCCCATGCAGAGGAGCTTCCGCGTCCTCTCCTTTAAATAAGTGGGTTCAACTAGAAAACACCTGAGGTGCCTCTTTCACTCTGAGGTTCCGACGATCTGCAATAGCTAAAGGCCCACTCTCACATTAGAATAACTCCCATCTTTCCCTTTCTACAATTGCTAGGAAACCGGCTTGGGCATCCCGTGTGTTACTCCATTCCCTTCCCAATAGTCTGATCAAAGCATAGTATAGAAAAATAATTTTCATGTTGTTTAAACATTTTTAATTAATCTGTTTTGTTTTGTTTTTGCTATACATTTGTGCTCACCAGAAAGAGACAGAGACAGAGAGAGGAAAAGTGAGAAGCCACCACCCCCCCGCAGGAGGGGGATGACCATGCCACAATGCCTTCTCCTCCATTCTCTTGGGACTTGGGGCACGCGTGCACATGTGCCTGGCATGATTTTCAAGCTGCTGTGTCTGCACTTTGAACTGTGCCGCTGTCCATGTGGATCCAGCCATCCTATCGTCCACACCATCGGCTGATCCCTTTCTTGTCTTTTAGATATCTTAATTCCAATCGGTCTGAGATCCCTTTCACGATCAGGTAGTGAGCAGCATCTCAGGGGAAGAAGTAAGTAAGGGAGGACAACACCTCCCTCTAAGAACCCTGAAACCTGTGTGGGGACAGTCCGCGAGCCCTAATCAGGACAGCTTGGCTTGGGACGGCTTGACAGGGCCCGGTCTTCGCTCTTCAGGAAGAAACGCCTGTCTTGTACGGGCAAAGGAAATGCAGAACCTGGGGCACGAGGCAGACTGGCTCTGACAAGGGCCTTCACGACGTCTGAGCCATGAACTGACTGGAAGAATCATCACCTTCCCTAAGGAGCGTCAGTAAGACTCAGTGAGACGCGACGGAAAGACATTCGTAGGACCAAGTCTAGCTGACCTCTTCACTAAACTTGCTTCTGAGGTCAGAGTCCTCGAGGAAGAGGTGAAGCCAGCATAGGTGGCCCTGGGCAGGAATTGACCACTACGGGAATCCAGCATCCCCCAATGTAAAACTGTAGAATTGCACATATTGGGCCTGATTCTGCCTTTAAGTCCACTGGACACAGAGTGATGACAGACAGTAGATAGCAGCTATGGGGCTTCCTCCCACATCTTCACAATAAGCAGACAAAGCTTAAGTTAGAGTGAAATGTGGAATCTAACCAAGACAACCTTTGGCACAAATTAATTAGAAAGAGATATTCTACATTTTTTAGGCCCTGAATCTAATATTAATGGACAGGATTTCCATGTAACCTCCCAGGAGACCTGAAAGGGCTTGAAACTGAGGGCAAATGACGGCTTTCTCGTCTTCCATCATTAACAAGGGACCTGGTCCAGAAACAAATATCTTCAAAGGAACACAGGGCAACTTCCAAAAGAAACTGACCTACCACCTCCACTGTCACTGCAGCCAAAGTCAAAACAAAGTGAAATCGAACTCCTAATTTTCAAGCAGGTGAAGCTAATACAGTATCTATTTTCTATGAGAAAGATTAAGGAAAAGAAATCTTTCCATTTTTCTTTCCTTACCAGAATCCTGGGTCACAGAACCTTGAGAACAGACTAGTATGAGGAACAAAATCCACAGCATTTTCATACTGCAACCCGAAGAGATCTCCAACCTGAGATCGGAAAGGGCAAAAATATTCACATCTGAAGCACTTGTGGATATTATTTGGGAACCAAGACTCACACATACAAAAGCCCAGAAAACTTACATAATAAGTGGAATGCCAGAGGGGTGCGGGATTTCTGAGGTCACCGCCCTTCTGATCTGTGAGGTCCTTTGAGAGAGACGAGCTGCCGCCATGTGCAGTCATAGGAGTCCTGCTGGCCTCCGGATCCTGCGGAAACATGAAGTGACCAAAGGCATTCTCGATCCCATCTGGGACGCAGTCCTGCGAATCACCCCCCTGCCCCGGGAGTCCCCTCTGGGCACGCGTGCACAGACGACTCAGGGCTCGTGGCCGGAACACCGCCTGCTTGCGCTTCGTCTCTCCACGGTACGCATGTCCAGTTATAGACAGACTTCCCTGTCTCTCCTCTCCTCTAATTAGAGAGGTAACCACTCCCTCTGAATGGGACAGAAAACATGAAAAAGTTGAATCTCCATATCCCATACGATGTCTGGCTTCTCAGAATGGGGAGCTCGACTGCTGCCACTTCACCCCCAGCTACCCAGAACTGCGCGAGGCGAAGGCTTCAGTCTCAGTTTACCCCAGATATTCCAGCCACCTTGCAATGTCCATTTCACGGAATGAGGTTGTAAAAAATATAAAAAGTACATATTTTAATGAAGCAGATTGGGATTATTCATTCATTCACTTTTTTTACCCACTGCACAAAAAAATGAATTCATCTGTTTTTTGCTCCGCGAATAAACCAGTGTCCTGGGACCTGATTCGCTGCTCTCACGCACACTTGCAGTACTGTACACAGCTGTACCTGTCACCAGGCGAGCCCCTAGTGCTTAAAGTGCCACCCCTTCACCGTGAGGAACCCCGTCCCTATCCTCTCACCTACCCCATGTCCCTCTGACACTCTGCCATCTGTGTCTCTGTCACAGCCCTCCAAAAGTGACATAATTCAAACTTCTGGGCTGTCAGTCAACGTACGAGACCTACCTGCGGTCATCAGTGAGCTGGAAGGGGCTGTTCTTTTAAAACACTTTTCTTTATTGATGATAGGTTGCGAGAGAGAGGGGAGAGAAAGGAGTGCCCTCCACAGGGTCTCGCCAGGCTGGCACACCCCCCTCCCGTCCAGCCTCTCAGGCCTGGGCGCTCATGCACGGACCTGTTCGTTTTTCGGGGTGACTCAGCTGGGGCTTTGACTCTGGGTCGCCACGTGGGGTCCAGCTTCCCCGAGCGGTGTCCCCACTACCCCAGAGTGCGCCATGGAAGGGCTCTTTCCTTTTAGAGGAACTAAGTGTCCGATCGGATAACCCAAAATGAAAACCAAGTCATACTACTGGTGAAAACTTCTCGTTAATATGCGTAACAATAAACAATAAATGCTAGGGGCCTGCAGGTGGCATGGATCCCACATGGCCGACTCTGTGGTTTGAGTCCCGGACCTGGTGGCTTGAATGTATGCCCCAAATCCCAAGAAGACAATGGAAGAGAAAGGATTTTGGCACTGGAAGAAGACAATGGAAGAGAAGGGATTTTGGCACTGCCATCCCCCCTGGAGGGTGACTTCTCACTTTCCCTCTCTCTCTGTCTCTCTCTGTTCAGAGAACACTGGCAAAACATACAAATGAATGAATAAATAAAATCCTGTCTGCCATTAAGCCTTTGTTTTGTACGGGGCCCTGTGCTTTCAGCTCCCTGTCCATCGTCCCGTCTGATACCGACAGCACTAGCAGCAGGTCCTACTACTCCTGTGTAGACCAGGAAGCGGAATTCCACAGGAGCAAGTAAGCAGCTGACACGGTACACCGGGAAAAACGGGCCACAGCGAGACGCACTCATGTCCGTCTGACTCCAAAACGTCACTTAAAACTCGGTTACCCTGCAGCGTAAACCCAGCGTTGTAAACACAAAATATTTTCTGGCTTCTTTATTCTGTTTTTTCCTAAGTAGAGGAAGATATCGGTGCTTGTTTTCATGCGTTTTATTTGTGCTCTTTAAAACCAGGGCTTTATACTCCTCCCTTCTCCTCTGTCTCTATTATGAGCTTCGTGAATGGTTGCAGTCTTTAGGGGTCTGAGGAAAAGACGAATGCTTTGTGAAGAGCCCACAGGGTGAGTATTAAGGTGTTAGCAGTCAAGATGGGAAGAAAACAGGACCGGAAAAGGTCCAGCCCCCGGAGAGAGAAGCAAGGGTTCGCTGAGGCCGGAATCGTCCCCCAGGGCACGCAGCGTCTGGCCATGCAGATGGTACAGTGAAAACGATGCTCTCTGGGTTCGCACCTGGACGCGTCTTCGAATGGCATCTAAGACGTTGCATGCTGTGAGGCCACACGTGTCAGTGCTTCCTGAGGTGCTCACGCGCCCTGGGGTGTGAGCACGCAGGGTGGTCGTGTGTGGTAGGATGGTCATGAGGCTTAACCTCCATGTTCGCGCGTGGGAGAGGAAGCTTGCTTTTCCACATCAAAACGTGAGTGAAGTGCCTATAATCTGTGTGCTGTTCTAGTGCGGAAAGTGTCCACAGTTTTCACACTTACATCTAAAAAGATCCGGTCGCCTGAAG
This sequence comes from Tupaia belangeri chinensis, assembly GCF_000334495.1. Classification (NCBI taxonomy): domain Eukaryota; kingdom Metazoa; phylum Chordata; class Mammalia; order Scandentia; family Tupaiidae; genus Tupaia; species Tupaia belangeri. The sequence goes on from NW_006160119.1 coordinate 1,372,843, forward strand.
GCATATAAACGGAGACATTTATCTAAAGTCATCAACATAAAGTTTAAACTGAGTGTACTCCACCTTACATAACAACGGTGAGAATGACTGCCTTTCATTACAGAAACACTCGGAGGTGCGTCTCAAATCTGAAATCTGTTGCACTCCATTCACTCTGAGTCAAGTGAGCTGACGCTGATTAATCTCTCTTGGAAGTTATGTGCCTGTTTAAAATTCGGAATTGCTGTAAACTAGAGTGGTTCTAATTTAAACTACAGCTGCAAAAGGAACACAGCCACCAGCACCTTGGCCTCAAACCCAGAATGTTTAGAACTTGTGCAACGTCTCTCTTGAGGCTATTAAGAACCAGTGATTTCAGGGAGACTTCTTCATAAAAGTCAGCTCATAACCCCGGGCCATGTCTTCGAACACAAGTTTTAAGCACTCAGAAGAGATATAAAAGAGACTTCAGCAGAATTAAGATAAATGAAATTTCTTTCCTTTAAAATGAGGCATGTATGATCCATCCTCTCTGAGCACTAATTTTATCTTTCTTCAGAAGAAGGGCAATTAATTATTTGCTGCTTCACTGTAGGAAACAACCTTGGGTCTTTGCCACGGCGTTAAAGATAAATGGTGCATTTCAGCAGCACAGCAGCCTGTTCTGTGGCCCTGGAAGCCACATGGAAGACTGTAGCTCGGCTCCTGGGTTGTCCTGTGTGCACCAGGTGTGCAGCCCCTGATCCTGGGGAAGACTGCAGTGTAGACTATGGGAGTACTCCCCCTCACCATGAAATAAACACACAATAAAAATTTTAAAAGGTGAATGGTTGTCTGCTTATTTAACTTCTGATGTCTTCTGTTTCCCTTCTTCAAGTCATTGTATTCCTTAGAAGTCGAAAGGTAGCAGGGCCAGCATTTGGCGTAATAGCTATGTTGCTGGACTCCCATGTAGTCAACTATAGCTCGAGTCCCGGACCCGTTGGCTTAAACTCACGCCAGGTGTGTATGCACGTGTGCCCAAGGTCCCGAGGGGAGCATGGAGAAGAAGGGATTGCAGTGTGGCCGTCCACCCTGGGGGTGATTTCTAGCTTTCTGTCTCTTTGTCTGTCTCTTTCTTTCTGGTGAGCACAAGCATCCTAGAGCAAAAATCTCTCCAAAAAAAAAAAGTCAAAAGGTAGAAGGAAAAATATTCAAAGTGAGACTGGAACCTTTGCAAAAATGCTTCAAGGTAATCCTTGGCACGCAACACACACAAAAATACCAAATCAATGATGGTGGAGAAAACAAAACACACAGCACTTGCAGTGTGCCTATGGTGATAAGATTCATCCATATTTTATTATGAGGTGGAGAAGGGACGGAGACATGACCATCCCCCTACTGGGATGCTTTCTCACTTTCTCTCTCTCTGGGGTGCATATGTGCCCTATGACAAATTAAAACAAACAAACAAAATCACAAAATACCATTTATGTTAGCATGCCCAAAATGAAATACTTAGCATTAATATTTAACTTAATGGTTTTCTCACTATTAAAGTATCAAGAAATGCACAAGATCTATCTGAGAAAAACGACAAAGTTCTGATGAAAAGAATCAAAGAACTCAATGAATGAAAAGAGGTTCCATGTTTATGGATAGACTCAATCCCATTAAGATATCAGTTCTTGACAACTTGATATATGGACTTAATAAAACACAAATTAAAACCCAAGCATGTGATGTTGTGGAAATTGACAAACTGACTCTAAAGTTTACAAGGAGAGCAAAAGTTCCAGAATAGTCAACACAAGGTTGAAGAAGCTCAAGGCGGGAGAACTGATGTTCTCTGACTTTGAGATTTTCTAAAAGCCATGGTAACCAGTGTGCTGCTGGTCGGGGGACAGACAGTGGATCAGGGAAACGGAACAGAGAGCCCAGAACAGACCCACATGGGTACAGTCAGCGGGTCTGTGACGGGGGAAAGCAGCACAGGGAAGCAAAGGCTGACTCTTGGACAAATGCTGCTGCAACAATAAGACATTCACATGCCCAAAAGCAGAAGAAAAGGACCTGCTAGTAGGGTGGTGGGGAAGGTGGCTTCATCCCACATGGTCCACTGCAGTTTGAGTCCTGGTCCAGCCTCTTGAAAGACACTTAGTGAATGAGCCTGTGCCCAAAATCCTGACGGGAGGGAGAAATGGAAGAGAAGGTACTGGGGTGAGGCCACGTCCTATGGGGGTGCTCTCTCAATTCCCCCCTCTCTCTAGAGAGTACCTGTGCCCTCTGGCAAATTAAAAAGAAATGTAAACACATGCTTTACATGCTTCACAAAAAGTAACTTCAGATCGATCATGGACCTCAATGCAATGGCAGAACGACAAAGTTCCCAGAAGACGGAGTAGGGAAAATATGGATTACCTTGGGTTTAGTGGTGACGTTTTAGATATGACACTAGACGAATGATCCATGAAAGAATGAGTTGACAAGATTAAGTGAACTGGTACTCGACTTACCTAAAATTAAAATATTCTACTCTGCAAAAGATACTGTTAAGAGAATTAAAAGACAAACCAAAGATTAGGAGAAAATATTTGCAGAAGACATTTCTGATAATGGACTGTTATCTAAAAATATACAAAGAACGCTTAAACTCAACAATGAGACAACAAACAATCCAATTAAAAATGGGCTAAAAACCGTAACAGACACACCATCAAAGAAACTAAATGAATGACAATAAAGCATATAAAAACATGCTCCACATCGTGTCCTGGGAAATGCAAATTAAAACAATAAAATACCATCACATGACTATCAGAATGGCCAAAACCCAGAACACTGGCAACATTAAGTGCCAGCCAAGGTGTGGAGCGGAGGAACGTTCATTTGTCACTGGTGAGAGTGAAAAATGCCCCCCCCATTGTGGAAGACAGGTTGGCAGTTTCTTATGAAACTAAATATATTACTACCAGAAGACCCAGCAATCAGCTTTTCAGTGTTTACCCAAATGAATTGAAAACAGGCCCGTACGAAAACCAGTGCATGGGTGTTTACAGCAGCTTTATTCATAATTGCCAAAACTTAGGAGCAACCGACATGTCCAGTGCATGGGTGGATAAAGAAAGAACGGCGGAGCAAAGGGATGGAATATTATTTGGCAGTAAAAAGAAATGCGCGTTCAAGCCAAGAAAAATTATGAAGGAAACTTAAATGTTTATTGCTAAGTGAAAACAAACAGTCAGTCTGAAATGGCTAGGTGCTATATGATTCCAACTATGTGACATTCTAGAAAATGCAAAACAAAATTACAGAGACGGTGAAAAGACCAGTGGTTGCCAGTGGTTATGGAGGAGAGGGGTAAAGAGGAAGAACGTGGGGATCTGTAGGGCAGTGGACCCACTCTGATGCTATAATGGTGGACACGTGTCATTCTAAACATGTTCGAAGCCATAGGATGTCTAACACCAAGAGAGAGCCCAGTGTGAACTATGAACTGTGTGATACCGATGTGCCAGTGCCCGTAGGTTCATCCCTAAGTACGTTCCACTCTGATGGGAGGTACTGATAACAAGGTAGGCTATGAATGTGTGTAGGAAAGGGAGTACATGGGAAATCTTTTTACTTTCAGTTCAAGTTTGATGTGATCTTAAAACTGCTCTAAAGGTGAGACTAGCATAGATGGCATAGTGGTTATGTTGCTGGACTCCCACCTGGTCAATCACTGTTCAAGTCCCGGACCCGATGACTTAAAACTCATGCTGGCCACATGTGCATGCCCAAAATCCTGAGAGGAGAGTGGAGGAGAAGGGATTGTGGTATGGTCATCCCCTCCCAGAGGGTTATTTCTCACTTACTGTCTCTTTCTGTGAGCACATACACCCTATAGCAAAAAATCTCTCTAAAAAAATTAAAAATGAAAATGAAAACAAAAATGCTCTAAAAATAAAGTCTATTAAAAAAAGGAGTCTGTGGTGATAAAACATAAGATCTGGCATGGTGGGCCAGCCAGTGGAGCGGTGGCTAAAACAGCTGAATTACATATGGCCAACTGTGAGGTTTGAATCCTGGACCCAGTGGCTTGAAAAACACCAGGCATGTGTGCCTGTGTGCACAAAATCCTAACAGGAGAATGGAGGAGAAGGGACTATGGAGTGGCCATTCCCCCTGGGGCGTGCTTTCTCACTCCCTCCCTCAATTTCATTGTCTCCAGTGAGCGCACATGCCCTATAGAAAAACAAGCCAATGTGGTTACACAGGGTGTGGAAGCAGGGCTCGGGGCTGGGGAGACGCATTATAGACATAATAATGCTGAAATCCCAGCCCCCATAAGAAAGGAGGCTCACAGTTTATTATTTTTGTGTGTGCTAAAAATAACATAAGCAAATACATAAGTAGAACTTCTTCCAAGGACCGGAGGATGAGGGCATGCCAGGAACTGAGGGCTAGTGTTAATCCCGCTCTGTGTATCTGAGCCCCCCAATGCAGACAACAGCGTTTTTATTAATTATTAATATACTGTTATAAGAAAGAAAATAACGAGGTGATTAAGCCAAGCCAACTGAGTCACCGAGAGCGCCTTGGGAGCAGCTGCCGGGAAACCCGCCCTGCGACTGGCAGCAGCGGCGCGTTCCTATCAGTGCGCGGAAAACAGGGAGCACAGACTGTCTTGACCAAAAAGACTCTCCCAGGTCCACACCTCTCTGTGGCTTCCTACAGGACCCAATTAAAGAACGAAAAGAAATCAAATGTCAACACTGAAAAACTGCCTACGCGTCATCGTGACCCGCGTGGCAAACTCTTTTAGCTGGTCACAAATTAATGGCGCGGCCTCTTCTACAGTGAAGGTGTCACCGAGGCACAGCTGCCAGCGGGGACTAGATTTCCCAGCAGCCGATAAGCTGCATTTTTAGCCAGTGGGAGGCAAGCTGGAAATCTCCCACGGGCACTCATTCTCTGCCTTCCCTTCTGTTGGGCTGAAGTAGAGGTGACCTCTTGCCCAAGGTGCAAGGTGACAGGTCTACTCTAGTGACAGGGCTACACTGGTGACAGGGCTACCCTAGTGGCTGACAGGGCTACACTCAGCTTGGGGATCTGGACGGCTGTGTGGAGGGGGGCTGTCCCACAGGTGTGCTTACCCGTCCACTTCGGCTACGTCAGGAATCATTTCCTGTGCCACTATGTGAACCAGCAAACAGTTTTAGATAGATCTGCTATAGTAGCAAGTGTCGCCCCACCAGGGCAGGCTCCAATCCCATGATGGTATGATAACATGGAATGGTAGAGATAAACTGTGAGTGGGACAGGGGGCAAGCGGGACCAATTCCCAAGGCCCAGGAGGAATCTATCCCTGAAAACGACTTTACAACACCCCACACTGAGGTGTCACATGCCAGCTGCACTAGGATCACACTGTAGGACTGCGTAGCCCAGTTGTTCAGTTTTGGCATCAGACAGCCTGATTGAAATCCTGATTCTGGGGCCTCAAGGCTGCATGACTGGGTAGCTAATGACATCGAGCCTGGGGCCAGCAGATGGTGGAGCAGCTATGTGGCTGGATTCCCACCTGAACAGCTGTGGTTCAAGTCCCAGACCCAGTGCCTTGAAAATCACACCAGGGCACATAAGTGTACATGCCCATGATCCTAGGAGGAGAATGGAGGAGAAGGGACTGCAGTGTGGCCATCCCCTCTGGGGTGGTGATTTCTCACTTTCCGTCTCACTGTCTCTCTCTCTCTCTCTCTATCTCTCTGACAAGCACACGTACCCTAAGGCAAAAACTTCTTAAAAGAAATAATAACAATATTTTATAAACTAATATAAATTGATATATAAGGGGACTTTGAAAAGATTGGGGAAAATGGAATTAAAGTAGAGTCTATTTAAGGGCCACCAAAAAAGAAATCGATACATAGTATTTTTGTAATAGACATTTTCCATGAGCTTTCTGAAGACCCCTGTGTGTAAAGGGCTGCCTCAGCATGAACTTCCCGTGGGTAGTAAATAAATGTCAGCCGTTATTCTCACCACTGCCGCTGTCTCTGCCACGGGCAGCTTGTGAGAGGCCCGCCCTGCGGGGGACCTTTATTCGCCCTCCGTCCTAAGTCCGTCCTGTTCACCTGTTCAGGATTTAGCGTGTACACACGGGTGCAGGTTCTGCTGAAACGCAAGATTTTGCACCTTTCTGAGTCCCTTCAGAGGCACTGTCTCCCGACTTCTGATCCCGGCTTCTGATAGCGCCCCCGTGAACCAGGAAGGGTTACTATCCCCTTTCTACAAAGGCAGCTACGAGGTTTGGCAGGGTGACCGCTTCCCCAGGTCAGCCCTGGCGACCTGAGTGCGGAGCTTTCCCCACTACATCATATTGCTCTCCTCGAGGCAAAACTGCACGATACCCAGTCACGCAGGTAGTCGTTTCATTTACCGTGTTAGAATGCGACAGAGGGCCCATGGTTGCAATTAGTTTTTACTTTAAATGGTTTAAGTTCTCTTTTTTCTCAATGAGTGGGTATTAACTGCTGTGAATTTATGCTTTGACATCTGATCCCATTAAGTCTGAATAAAGGCTCTATATCTCCAAGTTCTTTAGTCCATGGCCAAAATGACAAAGAGACAGCCATACTGACACACTTCACAAAAGCCAGCCATGACATCAGCTAGTCTGAAATCTGTCCAGCAATTCCCAGGAGCACCAGAGAGGTAATGAAATAAGTTTGGTCACTAACAAAATATTTGTTCACTGCAGCTCAATGCGAAGCAGGCCTGGCTTAGAGTGGAGGGAGGAGGGGCTAGATGCCCTCTTTACTCGCCCATCAGTGAGGCCCAGAGCAGGCCGTCAAATATCTGCTAGTTGTTGACCTCCTACGTTTTGGTCATGGACAAACAAGAGGTAAATGAAGAGAGTCTCATGTAAAGTAGCATTTTGAAGCTGCATGGATTTTCCCTATTAGCTCAAGTAACGGGTTCCTTTGGAAAACTTCTGGCCTTGCGTTGAGCAGTCAGTACAGGGGAAGACCCCTGGCTCTCTCGGGTGGGTACATGGCATCTTCGACTAAGTAATAAGAAGGGCCAGTGTTGAGCACTTCTGTGTAGCCATCGTTCGAAGGGCCACAGTGATCCCCTCAGTAGCCCCGTGTGTTAATAATCACTAGACCCATTTTATAGACGAGATTGAGTCATGGGGTGAGTAGCTTGCCAGAGTTACGAAACTGTTAGTTAACAGAGGTGGAGTCGACTAATCCACTTCTTTTTTCTTAAGGCTTTTGACTGATTGGACAAAGCCTATCCATACTGTGAAGGGCCATTTGCTTTACTCAACATCGTCGTGAATATTAATCCAATCTAAAACATGCTTTCACAAGAACCTCCAGACTGATTCTTGACCAGATACCTGGGCACCACGGCTTAGCCAATGGTCAGGCACCCTGATCTGGTCGTTAGACTTCCTACCCCCGTGAGGCAGGGTCTATTCTTGTTTCAAACATAATGGAAGTAATACTTGGAAAGCTAATGCCTTCTCCCACAGCTGCACAGCTGATAATACTAACATTTAACCTATTTTGAGCGCTTACTTTCAGCACATGCTGTGTTAAAGCTTCATGGGGTTTATCTCATTTAGTCCAATGGAAGTACATACTATTATTTCCTTAAGAGAGATTTTTGCTATAGGGTATGGACACTCACCAGGGAGACAGAGAGACAGAAAGCAAGAAATCACACACGCACACACCCCCGAGGGGGGAATAGCCATGTCACAATTCCTTTCTTCTTGGGACTGTGTGTGTGTGTGTGTGTGTGTGTGTGTGTGTGTGAGTTTGAAGTCACCTGGTCCGGGACTCAAACCCATGGTCAATCATGTATGGGAGTCCAGCAACGTAACCATTATGCCATATGCTGGTCCCATCAACTCCATTTTTATAGATGAGAATGCTGAAGTAGTTAAAGATGATGTAGGACCAGCAGATGGCACAGTGGTTATGTCACTGGACTCCCACATGACCAACCAGTTGGAGTCCTGGACTCGGTGGCTTGAAAATCACACTGGGCAAAAATGTATGCATGCCCAAGATCCTGGGGGGAGAATGGAGAAGGGATTGAGGCATGGCTACTCCCTTCTCCCCACCCCCCTTAGGGCATGATTTCTCCCTTTCCCTCTTACTGTCTCTGTCTCTCTCTTTCTCCCCGGCGAATGCACGTGCCTTAAGGCACAAACCTAAATATTTTTTGTAAAAAGAAAGATGATGCAAATTCCCCAGAACCAAGAAAAAATTTTAAGCAACAGAGCCAGATTTGAAACTAGCAGTCTGACTCCGACATACCCTAACCTGTGGTCCCATACTGGAGTGGGCTTCTGAATCTCCAGGAGGGCTAGCTGAGACAGATGGCGAGCTGCGCCCCCAGAGACTCGGGGCCACCAGAGCTGGGTGGGCCCAAGGATTTGCATTTCTGACCATGTCCCAGGTGAGGCTAATGGCGGGTCTGGGCCCATGCTTCGAGAAATGCCTCTCTAAACCACTGTGCTGCCCTTTGTCGGGCAGGGGGACTGAGCCGAACCATGCTGTCCTCCAGGACTGACCGCGGCCCTGCTCTGTAGCAGGGGTTGGGGAAAATGACCACGAGCCGAGGTCACGACCCTCCTGAACTCCAGGCTGAGTCTGGGTCAACAGAGAAACGTGGGGCAGCCCATGCTGTGGCGGCGAAGGCAGCTGGGTCCCCTCGGCTGACCGAGCGGTTCGAGTCACACACAGGCAGCTCGAGAAACGTTCATGCCTGCCCCAAATCTCCAAAGGATGGAGAAATGGAGAAGGGATTACATGCCCCATTGGGTGCTTCCTTACTTCCCTTCTCTCCCTGTCTCTCTCCAGTGAGTGCATGCACCCTCTGGCAAAATTTAAAAACAAAAACAAAAAGCAGAAAAAAGAGAGAGAAAAAGAAGAGAAGAGACCCAGATTTGAAGGACAGCCTTGCTAAGGGCCAGAGAGATGCCCCCAGCAGGGCCTTTCCCCTGAGCATGGGGCCAGGGAAGAAGTCCCGGGAATGGATGGCTACGCTGAGACCCAAAGGAGAAGCAGGAATTACAGAAGTGATTCTAAAGCAGCAGGGACCACATCAAGGCAGGGCGTTTGGCACCTGTCTGCAGAGGCCCGGAGGGAAGGGGAGGCTTGCCCACATGGGGAACAGAAAGCAGCTCAGTAGGGCAGTCACGGCATTTCTGCCCTCACCTGCCCGGGCCTCATCACGGCCTGCACGGTGCTGTCACCTGCCCGGGCCTCGTCACGGCCTGCACAGGGCCCTACCTGCCCGGGCCTTGTCACGGCCTGCACAGGGTCCTACCTGCCCGGGCCTCATGACAGCCTGCATGGTGCACTGTCTGCTTTTCGTTCTCCTCGTCTGTGTCTAAGGTCGCAATACCGTATCCCCTGCCCAGACTCTAACACCCTGGTATCAGAGCGGGACTGCAGCTGCACACTCCCTGTGTGTCCTGCTCCTCCCCTGAAGGCTGCTGGTCAACAGAGGTTCCTCAGAATTAAAACAAGGTGGAGTCACATGCTGTCTCTGTCTCCGAGGGCGACGGGAGGGCAGGGCTGTAACGGAGATTAAGGTGCAAGAGGGCTCTGACCAGGCGGCACCTCCGCATCCAATGGGAGCTCTTTCACTCGCCCGCCCCGGCCCAGCCCCAGCCCCGGAGATCCCGAGTTTGCTGATCTGAGGCAGGAGCCTGTGACTGGCTTTGGAAACCTTGGTGATGCTAGCGTGCAGCCGATGGCGAGGACCAACCCGCCTAACCCTACACCAGGAGTCAGTGAGCGACGGCCTCTTTGTCCTGCCGGAGGCTGTTTGGGAAGTAGTTTCACTGGAAAACAGCCACGCTCACCCACGGCTGTGTCTCCCTGCAGCTGCACGGCGGAGTGGCTGCATCCAACACGTCTGAGAGCAAAGTCTAAATGTTTGCTCTCCGACTGTAGAAAAGCGTTGCCCGCCCTCGTCTGACTCCATCGCTACTCCAGATGTGGCCTGTAGGCAGCAGCAGCAGCAGCAGCAGCAGCAATGCCGAGGCCAGTCCCCTGACACCGCGCCCGCAGTTCACCAAGACCCCAGGTGATCAGGGTCAGATGCCCGAGCGCCAGTCCCCTAACACAGCACCCGCGGTTTACCAAGACCCCCGGTGCTCTGTGGCATGTCGGGGTCAGCGACGCCATGTCCCGTGCCATCTGACTGCTCCACATTCGCCCCGCCTCGCTCCTGCTCCATCCTCATCCTCTGAGTCTCAATGCAATGCTGCGTCCTCAGGGAGGTCTTCTCCTCCTGCCCTTGTTACTTAGGGTTCCTCTGTGATTTTTCTCCCATAGAACATTATTATTTTTTCTTTCCGCACCTCCCAAACCTGTGAGTAAACATGCATTTACACGTTCAACTTCTTCAAGGTCTGCCCTCTACCTGCCACTAAACTGGAAGCCCCATGACGGTGAGAGCTGATCTCAGGGTTCGAGAAATAGCTTTGAAAAGCAGAAAGCACACTGGGTGTTGCTTCATGAGGGGGGACAACAAAAAGGGGTAAAAGAAAACCGGAAGTAACTTGATGGGAAGAAGAGACTGGTCACCACGCAGGCCAGGGAGAACGTAGATTAGAAGGCCTCTGATGATGAGCAGCTCGCTTAGAGTTAATTTCTCTTTTTGTATTCCAGGGTTAAATCTTCCTATTCAATCACACGGGACATCGAAGTGCTTCGGTAAACCTCTGCGGAGCGAGGATCCAATTTTACCAGCTGTTCATTAAATGAAATATCCATGTATACATCGGGAATTTAATTAGAAGGGCAGAGGGCCAAGGATGTGGTCATTGAGAAAGTTACATTTCGGGCAGATTTTCTGCTCCAAGAGAACAGAGGAAATTCTTCACTGCGATCTCTTCTCTTCCCCTCATAATCACCACTTGCCTCAACTAATTTCCTTCCAAACGCCCTTGGGGGAGGTGAACATTTCTGAGCAGCTAGTTCTTACACGAAGACCAAGCACACCGGATGCTCTTGTCTAAAGATCGGTGACGCCTTTCGAAACCGGACACGAGTCAGAGGGCTTGGGCTGACCTTGGGGCCTAGGCCTGACACTCCCCAGTACTGAGACGAGGTCACTAATCTTTACTGGGGAAGAGAACAAGCTCCAGGACGAGGAAGAAGTGTGACAGCCGCGAGGTGCCCCAGCAGAGCCTCCAGGGTGACTGGGAATGTGCTGGTAACAGCGCCAGCTAGCCCCCGGAGTATTCGGAGCGCCTCTGGTGACCTCTCCACCAGAGAGACAGATCGGAGAGCTCCCCTGCGAGAGAGAAAGGAGCCTGGAGGAGGGCAGTGGAGACGCCGACTCTGGTCCAGGCCAAGAGGCCTTCAGCTAGTCCCTTCCCGTAACTGCGTATAGGTGCACTGCCCTCATCTGTAAGTAAGTGGTTAGTCTACACGGCAGCCG
>NW_006160119.1:1384918-1393343 GCF_000334495.1 Tupaia belangeri chinensis
ACGACGACAGGGAAACCAGTCGTGGCCCTTGTCCCCCCGGAGCGTACATGCTGAGAAATGAGGGATTTAGGAGCACTTACACTAGTAAGTATGAAACCTTATAACGGGTGATGTGTGTGAAGAAGAGGTTTCTCTGAAACCCCATCAGCGTGTCTTGTCAATAGTACCGTCGACGAATTTCCTAAATTTAACCGTGTCTCACCAGCTTCCAGCCACGCCTGTGTCACCATTGCTCCTTGGCCGGCTCACTCACTGACCGACCTCCCTGGCCCTGTCCTTCTTCACGTTGTCATCACACAGTCATCGGGAGATTTTTTTTAGAGCGAGATTTTTTTGTTGCTATCGGGCATGTGTGCTTGCCGGAGAGACAGAGAGAAACAGAGAGACAGAAAGAGAGAGATCACCCCTCCAGCGGCTTATCACTGGGAAATCAATGAAGGATTTTAATTGCTAAGGAGAGAGGAAGAAGAACCCATCACTTTTGCTAAGAAAAAAATCTTGAATGTATTTGTAAGCCCTAATTCTCCTGTAGATTCTAGGATTCTGTGAAAAGTCAAACAAAAGAACAGTAGGTTTTTGTAAAGAACGGGGGTCCTCGGGAAGCCACACGCAGCGCATTTTGCATAGAGAAACAGAAATAGCCAAGGCTTTCCTGACCACCCAACATCAACCAAAGTCAATTCCGGCGACAGAGACGGAATGTCCCGACTTTGCGGCTTCTCAGACATCACCGCTCTGGGACTCCGTGTTCACACTGAGCGAAAACCTTCCTCTTTTTTCCTTCTCATGTCAAAACATCGAATCACAAGTTTTTCTTCTCATGAAAACTAGGACTTTCAAACTGTTGTTCTGACCACGTAGGGTCTACAAATTGAGTGCCGGCATCGCCAGTTCCCAGGCTTCTGCAGGGTGTTCTCCAGCTCCCCCGGCAGAAAACACAGGGAGTGGGTGTCGGAGCCTGAGCTCGGCCCTGGCCTAAATTCAAATCTCCCCCACCGCCCAGCTGCGACCGGGAGAGGAGGCTGCATTTTGAAACCTCAGAACCTCACCTGTAGACGGGAGGTAAGGGCAGTACTTTTCTCATCGGAGCTGTGAGGATTAAACGCGGTAATTTGTACAAAATCCTTAAGGGGTGCTGAGTGAACTTAGGTGGAAAACGCTCAGGGCCGCGGCGGGAAGACCTGGGCCAGTCACCTCCTGGCAGAGCGGTCTAGGCGGTCACGGGCTGTGCTCGGTGGGTGTCTGTCCCTCTGCACCCGTTGCACGCATGTCCTTTCCCTGCAGGGCTGGAGCGGGCGTGGAAGGGCTGAACCACGGGCTCGTCCAGGGCCCGATGCACTGACCAGCTTGGTAGCCTTCCTGCTGCTGGTTGGGACGGTGATGGGACAGCTATGTGTCACTGCAGCCTCCTCCACGAAAGAATCGAAAGCCCTGACACCCTGAGAAAATAAACAAACAAACGAAACTCTTTGGGGAATAAAAAGGCATGTATTTAAAGTATTCTGCAGCTGAGGACCCATACTGATGAATCTACCTACTCAAGTCTATTTAAGAAAATGACTCCAGCATTAACCACCTACTCACCTACGTTCTCAGAAAACTGACTGTTAATTACAAGTGACCAGGCGGGCCCAAGCTGCTGGGATGTGTACCAACACGGGATTCACACACGTTGTGTGTCTGGGCTGGGTGGGGCAGTGCTTCTGGCCCCGGGAGCTTGACAACTGTTTTGCTATGGCATTAGGTAAGTGTGCCCACACCACAGCGTACCAAACAACAAGGAGGAGTCCTTCACGTGCAGACAGCCCCCTGCTGCTGTCAGCCCAGGGTCCACCCAGTTACGCACTCTGCTCGCTCTCTGTTTCTAAAACTGTCGATGTTCTCCGCCGTAATCATTGCTTGTGCAAGCTGGCGAACTTGCTCAGTGCTCACCTCCGCCCCGCTGAGTCACCTGTACGTGTGCATCGGCCAGAGCATTCTGACTCCAGGAGACCCAGCAGTTAGGTGCTTCGCGGTGCCGGGCCAGCTCAGGGAAGGTCAGAACCCGCCAGGGGATCGCAGTGGGACTAGCACAGTAGGCCAACCCTCTTGGAAACGCTCCTGGGTTTGGAAGCTGGGTTCCTGGCCTTAATCCAGGGAGTGCAGATGTTGAGGTTGAGAAGGGTCGTTTGGAAGAAGCTGTGTGAGGGAACCGGATCTGTTCCATGTTATTAGATGACTTACATTCTCCATTCTTAAGAACAGACCCCAGGCGAGGCTTTGAAAGGGTATCAGCAAGGCAGGATGTTTTCGGCGAAATCACATTGTCTCTCCCTGCATCCCATCCCACTAGAACAAAGTTCCCCTCTAACTTACACCTCCTAGAACATGGGCTTTGCTGTCTCCGAGTCACAGGGTTAGGTCAAGATAGTCCCAGCCTGCTGAATCCTAAGTAACTTACTTATCGAGCACCCATTTTGTGCCAGAAACCTAACGTGCATGTCAGCAAAGCCTCTCAGTAACCTTGTGTCTAGGTATTTCCACTTTAGATGAGAAAATTAAAGTTCAGAGAGGTGGTGCAACTTGTCTGTGGTCTTCAGCTGGCAGAAAAAAACTCCCTCACTAATTTCAGCTCATTTACTCACACAGCAGGTATTTACTGAGCAGCTACTACATCGTTGGTGCTCCAGATAGCCTGGTGACAGACAAAGTCCCAGTTCAGTGAGAGAGCAGCGTGACCAAGGATGCTCAGGTTCTACAGGGATCCAGGGCAGGGTGCCTTTTCCAGTAGAGGATCCAGTAATGCTTCTCCAAGGAACAGACAGTGGCTAAGCTCTAGGGAGAAGCCGTCAGCGAGGTTTAGAGACCCGCGAGCCTGCTCCAGGTGGAGGAAATTCTAAATGCAAACTGCAGGAGGAGGGAGAGTGCACTTTCTCATTTATTCCTTTAACACTTCCAGAGCCACATGAGCTCACCAGAGACCGAGGGAGAGGAGGAGGAAAAGGGAAAGGGAAAAAGCACCCTTACTTGAGGCGTGGTCACACCCAATCCCTCCTCCTCTATTTCTCTGTCCTGCCGGGATTGGACATGCCTGCACGCGCACCTGCTGTACTTCTCGAGGCTCTGGGACCAGGACTTGAACTGCCAGTCGGCCACATGGAATCCAGAACTCTTAACTACTCGGCTGTGGGCCAGCCCTCAAGGTCTTTCTTCAGGAAAAGACTATCTCTTTGCACTAGAAACAGTGGCAAGGAAACAGGAAGGCAGGAGGCAGGAGAGACAGAGGCTGAATGGAGGGACGCTGTCAATCAGGGTAAGGGTTTAGATTTTATCCCAAGTCATGTTGGAGTGTTCTAAGCAGGTGGTTTTAGGAAGCTCACTCAGACTGAGATAAGGACAATGCTGAAAGGAGAACAAGAGCCGAGGCAGGTGTCTGAGTGCAGGGATGACGGGAGAAGGCACAGAAGTCACATAGGTCACCAGGAGACTACATGTCGGACTGGGAGACTGCAGAGGGAGGCAGGGAGAAGGGAGGCTCGGAAGCTTTCTGATGCAGCCAGTGGGCTGTCCTAGTCACTGGCAGAGAGGAGGTTTGTAGGGAAGACTAAAGGGATCATAGGGGACTTGGTGGTGCAAGGTGAACACACCTGTGGGCAGGTAGGTCTGTGGGTCTGGGTTCTCAGGAAGGTCTGGTCAGGGGTTTGGAAGGTAAATGGTGACCAGACCCGTGGAGGGGACAGGAGCACTCAGCAGAATACAGAGGGGTGACTTCCATCTTTACGGGACATGTGTCTGGGCCGCTCTCCACACAGCAGAACGCATTCTTTGTATGTTTCCTAATTGGGGGTCGCACCGAGCCCTCCTGTTTCTGGGGTCACATGGAGCCCTCACCGATATCTCCTGCCACGTCTCACGGCATAATTTCCAAAGAGCTGATGGCAATGTGGGATCAGGTCATGACCAGCAAAATAACTGATGAGACACGAATGGAACAGCCTTGTGTAGGGACAACTTCGTCCTCCAGTGTGAAGACCAAGGACCTTATCTGTGGTTTAACTGTTGACTGGAATGGCTCCTTCAGAATGCTCACAGTTAAGTATAAGTCTTCCAATGGTTTGTGGAAAATGCGTATTATAAAAGAGCTCTGCATGGATTTTTTCTTTTTTTTTTTCTTTTTGGCACCCAATAAGCTCGTACTTCAATTCTATTCTTGCATGAACTGTTGGAAGTCCCCTTGCACATGCTGTATTTAATCCACCATGGTATAACTTACACTGTGTCTACCGGAACAGCGAGCAGGTTTGGGGTAGGTTAGGTTGCCCCCCAAGCAGACCCTGAACACGAATCCACGTGACGAAGTTATTTGGGAGATGACTCCTAGAACACTGGTAGGGAGTCGGGAGTGAGATAGGCAGAGAGGAAGCCAGAGCTCAGAAGGTGGGCTGCCGCTACGGGCCACCAGAGCTCAGGCCCACCGGGCGCCTTTGGAAGAATGTGTGCATCATCCCCCAAGAGGTGCCTCTCCATCTCTTGAGAAGAGGGGTGTTTACTCGCCAGCTCTCCTCTGTTACTGCATGGGGGGCTGCTCACAGAGAAGCTAACTCCCAGACCATCTGGCCTACCCCACATGGGTCAAGCATGCTCCCAAGGCCGGAAGAGGCCCTTGGGCAGAGTCTAAGCAGCAAAGAGAAAACATGGGGGCTGACGAGGCGGCAGGGCTAACTGCACGCTCTGGCTCAGGGTGAGGCTAGGGTACCAAGGATGGCCCATGAGCATTTGACCTTCTGGGGGACTTCTTTCTTCTCCAACGGTGATGGCCAAATCCAACTCAGACTTGCTCCTGATCCTCAGAGTTCTATTGTATTTGGACTCATAAAATGGAGACTTTCAGGCAGGATTTCTTGCCAAACATGAATCAAGTTGTTTTTAAAGGATTCCATAAGTGATTAGCTTAGGTTTTTCAAGCCAATACAAATGCCTTTGCCAAGTAACTCTGGCAAAATCTTTCCCCTCGAAGGTCTAGGATACAGTATTTAGAGCATTACAAAAATATTTCAGAGACGAATCAATGCCAAAATCCTTAACTGTGAATGGTTAAAGAATGGCTAACTGTATATTTTTTATGCCTTCATGACTTAGAATGCTGAAGCTCATATTCATAAGACTAAATTAATTTGTGTGGTTTATTTTTCTTCCCTCCTACTCTTTGAGCAGTTGGGAAAAAACTTCATCATCATGCCAAAAGTAAATCAGTAAATTTCCTTAGACTTGAAATTTGGAACTGTAAAAAAGTATGAGGTTTTAGGGTTATCTTAATAAAGAGGACTTAAAAAGGAAAGATTTAGAGACAGTATGAGAGGCCAGCTGTTTCTCGCTTCAGCAAAACTGAATTTCCAAAGCAGGACCACAAGCAGAGTGACCCCGCCGCTTTCATCCTGCCCTGAGACTTGTTACCGACTTTCTAAGTGTCTTGGGGTTGTTGCACTTTATTGCATTTTCTACGTGCAACTGTTCCAGCTTTATATGAGAAGCATGTCTCGGCTAGATTTCCAACACGTTAGCAGTCATTCACTTACCAAGCATTTATGGAGTGCCTAAATGCCGTATAGTGAGGGAAGGAGGGCTATGAGCGACAGAGACCTTCTGCACGTCACTTACGTTAGTTAAAGGGTACCCGTTTTTATTTATGGGAATCGCTTCCAAATTCCCTTGCCAGGGCTTTAGAGTCACTCCAAGAAAAGACCGATTTTGGAAAGAGGGGAAAGGACCAGGGGAGGGAGTGAGATGAAGACTTTGTTATTTTTTCATTTCAAAAGCTTGGCCTTTAATTAGTAGCTATTTTTGTAAAAGATCTTTGATGTCATTTTAACTCTCTATTCCCCTTGAACAACTTCAGATTACTTTTAGGGACTTTGTCTAAAAATTCTAAATACCCTTCCGCTGAAGATACGGGATATTTTAGTATCTCAAAACCGTTATGCAAGGAAACTTAAATGCCGAGTGCCCCTTTTAAAGACTTCCGCCGCCGGGAACAATTTTACTTTTTGGGGCAAAGTTTCCCCAAACTGTAAAGCCGAAGGTATGAAGAAATTTGCAACAAAATCAGAATAGCCACAAGCCCCCAAATATATCTCCCCAGACAGCAGCATGCCTGAGTGGCAAGTCTTGCCTTAAACAATCTCTGCACACTGGAACCCCGCCAGGGAAAGGGCTGACACGTTTGGCAGGTCGTTCATTTCCACGAAGCACGCGCTCCATGGACACGAGGTGCTTCCGTGAGGGCCACACGTGGGGTCAAACTGGACCCTGCACTAAGTGAATTATTGGGCACAGTTTTATTTGCCTGACCCGTGAGCTCTGCCACCACCGTTCTCATTCGCAGAGAACGTGTGCTTAGCATTGTATTCGGCTCTTCCTAGTTCTTGCAAACACTCCTGTGAGGTAGGCATCACTGCCCCACACACCAGGTGACAGAAGTGCCAAAGAGCCGAGGAACTGAACAGCTCACCTTTAACTTGGGTCTAGACTTGTCTGAGAGCAAAGCTAACCTGCTTTCTCCTTTAAATAAAAACAACAGTAATGACAAGATCAAGAAAGAGGAAAAATACTTTGGCCAAGATTTGATCACCCTGGAAAAGTCTGACACTCGAGGAAAAATACTTTGGCCAAGATTTGATCACTTGTGAGTCTTTCAGAAGCGTAAGCGGAGAAAAGTCGACTCTTCATCCTTATTTCTCGGGAACGCAGGGGAGTGCATTCTTCGATTACAGAGACATACTGTCACGGCTTGGGCTTACTTGGAGGGCTATCGCTCACAACCCTGTACATTTGAGAAATTTAGATCAAGGGCTTTTCACTGACAGAAAAGTTCTTCGCCATCATTTTAAAAGACCCTTATAAAGTCCGACAGGTTGCATGGTGGTTAAGGGCACTAGGCTCCCATATGGCTGACAATGGTTCAAGTCCTGGACCTGGCAGCTTGCTTTCTCACTTTCTCTTTCTCTTTCTCTCTCTCTCCCTCTCTGGTCAAATTAAAATAAATGAATAAATTAAACAATTCTTTAAAAGAAAAAAATAAAGACCCTTATATTAATGGTCTATATGTAGTATACTGGGAATATAGATGAAGAAATAATGCACCCGTTTCTCAATCTCTCTTCATAATTCTTGTAACCTGACCTCATTGGCAACTTAATTAGCTGCTTTTGTATTGTGTATGCAAAGAAATAAATACATCTTCTTTTGCGTTAGTATTCCAAGTTTTTAAGCTTTCTGAAATTTGGACTATCTGAAGGGAATAGGAAACTAAAATTACAAGCTTTATTTATTTATTTACTAATATTTATGATTGCCACCAGGAGTATAGTTTCCAGAGAGACAGAGACAGAGAGCGAGGCAGCTGGAGAGGGAGAAGGCAGGAAATTGCCCCAGGGCCAGGGGCACACGGCGGCCCCCTCCTCCACTTCTCCTGGGGGATGCTGGGCCCAGGTGCACATGCCAAGCCTGGGTCTGCAGTAATTTATGTTTAACCATGGCATTTTGGAGAATTGTTTCACGTGAAGATTTAGCAAAATTTAGAGGTTTTGTTACTAAAAGAGAAAGAAAAAGCTAATGGCGATTCTCAATGAGCGCTCAGAGTCTTTCTGAATATCATACAATTTCACCTCACGTGACATGACATGAAGGAGCCTACCTACTCTGGAGTGGAGAGCTGCTTCTCTGCTTCTCCACACTTGCAGCACTTAGGAGTAAAACGAGGGAGGAGGGCGGGAACCCACAACTCCCCTTGCAAGAGCAGAGTTCAAGGCTGTGGATTTCAAAGTGCTTTGGCTAGAAGTTTCAGGATTCCCATGTACATGCTCCCATCTGTGGAGACCCTGGACGGTAAGTGAACATCATAACCAAAATAGCATATTCGACAAGTAATTTTATGTTAAACCTACTGCCCCTCAAGCAGACCCTTACAACAAACAAGCCAGCAAGCTGCTGAGTTCTGTAACCACATGCTGAACACGACCCCAGGACCTCCTACCCCAGTCCTACCCCAGCCCCGGGCTGCCCGTCTGCGGTAGTCCTGGTCCAGCCTCCACCGGCCACCGAGCTTCCCTAACACCGCGCAGCGCGTGCCTGGAAGAGCAGAATCGGATCGCTATCACCGAGGGCCGCCTGGGCCGCCTTCCCCTTCAGCTGCCTCCCGCGTCCTGCCTTCAGCTGACCCCGCCAGGTGTTGGAGGTTTCCCGTCGCAGAACGTCCGGGGAGCTGAGGGGTGCTCTCTGCGCTCCGCGGCCCCGTAATGAAAACCCTCTGCGTTATTAAATGTGGAGTGAGGGGGCAGGGTGGAGTGACTTTCCGCGACGCGCACGGGTCCCCTCCCGGGTCCCCTCCCGCGTCCCCTCAGCCAGCCCGTCGTGCGCGCGTCCGACTCCCCGGGCTGCAAACCCAGCG
>NW_006160119.1:1396439-1398577 GCF_000334495.1 Tupaia belangeri chinensis
GGTTTCCCCTTCGGTTCCGAAGTCCGGGGGAACTATGCGCGGGGACTCAGGGCGTCCCTGGGCGCCCTCTTCCCCGCAGACGCGGGGCTCGGTCCCGGCAGGAGGAGGTCGCCGGCTCCTGCAGGAGGAACCGCTGTCCCTCGGGGCTGTGCCGGCTCCGGGCCCCCTGGAGAAGAGCATGGGAGCCCGAGTCTTCGGGTGGCGGCAATCGCTGCCTCTGCCTGGAACAGAACTGAGGTCGCGCGCCCCAGGGTCCCTCCTCTGCGTTCAGGTCCCCAGGAGACAACGCGCGACTCCAGTCTGTTGACGTTTTCCTCTTCTCAGTCTGCTGCTCGTTCCTCCATCCGTGTACTGGTTTTCACCGATACCTGAACACCTGCATGCCCCTGCACTGCTAGCCTGAACACCTGCCCTGCACCTGCACTGCTAGCCTGAACACCTGCATGCCCCTGCACTGCTAGCCTGAACACCTGCATGCCCCTGCCCTGCTAGCCTGAACACCTGCCCTGCACCAGCACTGCTAGCCTGAACACCTGCATACCCCTGCACTGCTAGCCTGAACACCTGCCCTGCGGGACAGCCAACCAGGGCGCTCAGCTCCTCTGGGGAGGCTGCTGCTCCGGAGGCCAAGACAGAGTGAGTGACGGCCAGGCGTGGTTAGTGCGGCCCAGGTTGCTTTGGAAAGTCAAAGAAGCGCTCCGAGGACAGTAAATCCCAGCTGAGCTGTAAAGGTTGAGCCAGGCGTGGAAGCAGGGAGAAGAGGGTTCCAGTGGGAACAGCGGCAGAGAAAGCAGAGGAGCCCCGGACCTCCCCGAGGAGACGAACGTCTGGGTTTTTAAATTTGCGACGTGGTGTCATTCTAGGTCAAGAACCATCTGAAGGAGATAAATTTGCAGGCTGCCGAGCTGGGATCCGATGCAGGTGGTCTGACTCTGAAGTGGGACTTTGCCCACTGCCCAGTGTCTAGAGTGCTGTGTCCATTTGGCCAATGACAAGTTCAAACGGAGATAGTTTGGCAGGGAGGGCGTCTGCCCGGAGTCAGGCACACTTTCAAGCCCTAGTTAGGCGCTCACCAACTGCGACTCTGGCTGGTGCTTCTTCAGTGTCCCAGACTCTCCTGGATCCGGCCTCTCGGTCTCCGCAGAGCACCTCCAGGACTGGCAGCTGCAGACGGATTCCTGTGTGGAGGCTTTGGTGTCACTCACCAGGAACGGGAGGGCCCCAGGACGACGGCAGTGCAGAGGGCAAATCTTATTATTGCTTTTACCTAAGATGGTTAAAATTGAGCATATCACGTTTTCAGATAGCATTAATAATTTTTAAAAATACGCTTCATGACACAAGTATGAGGTCTTCAAAAAGTTCATGGAAAATGCCTAGTATGAAAAACTATGTATGAATTTCAATTTTTTACAAAATTAATTTGTACTTTAATTCCATTTTTTTTTGGAGAGATTTTCACTGTAGGGCGCGTGCGCTCGCCAGACAGACAGAGACATAGAGACAGAAAGCGAGAAATCACCCCCCAGGGGGGATGGTCACGCCGCAATCCCTTCTCCTCCATTCTCCTCTCGGGATCTTGGGCAAGCACGCACACGCGCCCGGCGTGAGTTTTTTTAAGCCACCGGGTCCGGGACACGAACCGTGGTCGACTACGTGGGAGTCCAGCGACATAGCTATTACGCTAACTGCTGGTTCCCATTTTTTCATGAACTTTGTGAAGTCGTCTCCTATACGTTCTTCATTCCCGTGTCTTTGCTGACAAAGGTGTGCGTGAGTCCTGCGTGACAAGGTTCCCGTCACTGGTCAGCCTGCCAAAGCTACTTTTAAAGGTGCACACATAGCCAGACAACCCTCCCGATGGCGCCATAGCAAAGTCAGCCTTTCTTTTTGTTTAAACTTTTTAATTTATTATAATAATCTTGTTCACATTACACTGAATCACGTATAACTTTACAGCGTATTACATTTCTTTTTTTCTGGAAGGAATACCATGCGGATCAGCCAGGACAAAGATATTACTATCCACATTATCATCAAATAGCTTTTCATCATTTTTCCAGATTATTATTATTATTCTCATTTTTAAAAAACATTCAATCACGGGAACCAGCAGTTAGCGTAATGGCTATGTCGCT
>NW_006160119.1:1398749-1414268 GCF_000334495.1 Tupaia belangeri chinensis
CCCCCTCGTCCGGGGAACCCCCCCCCCCATAAGCGAAAAAAAAAAAAAAAAACCTCTCCAAAAAGAAAAAAAAAAAAACATTCAATCACTATACATCATTTGGCTTGTAAAGAGAATTTACCTAACATGAAATACTTCTCAGACCAGTCCAGTTGAGAATACTATACACGTCATCATCAACAGGTGATAAACCATTTCTGTGTCCCACAAACGTCATGCCTCTCTATTTGTTCTCCTGCTTTCCTTCTCTATACTCTTCCCTTCTCCCCCTGTTCCACACTGTCTTCAGCATCGCTATTTTCACTTCTTTTATGCCTTCCAAATTTCGATCTCTACCATAAAGTGTGGATAGTAGGTATATATTAAGTGGATACATACAATTTCTTTCTTTCATATCTTGGTTTGCTTCACTCGGCAATACGTCTTCCGTATCCAACCACTTCCTATCAAGTGCCAGGATCTTGTTTTTATAGCTGAGTACTATTCCATAGAGTGTACGTGCCACACTTTTTCAATCCATTCATCTGTTCATAGACATTTGGGTTGGTTCCATGTCTTAGTGATCGTGAACAATGCCTCAGTAAACATTGATGTGCAAGCGTTTTTCTGACTGAGCATTCTCCTGTCCTGTGGGTAGATACCCAGAAGTGAGACTGCAGGATTAAATGGTAGTTCTATTTGCAGATCTTTGCAGAAACTCCGTATTGTTTTCTGCAGTGACTGAACCAGTTTACACTTCCACCAATGGTGTAGGAGGGTTCCCCTTTCACCACATCTCCACCAACACTTATCACTTTTTATGTTTTGAATCTTTGCCATTCTGACAGGGGTTAGGTGGTATCTCATTGTGTTTTTAATCTGCATCTCCCTTATGATGAGAAATGTCAAGCATTTCCTCATATGCTTTTTGGCTGTTCGTATGTCTTCCTTAGAGAGATATTTTTGTTCAGCTCATTTTCCCATCTTTTAATTGGGTTACTCATTTTTTTTCCAAGTAAGCCACTTGAGTTCCCTGTGTATTCTATCAGTCCCTTATCTGAGGCATATTTCACAAAAATATTCTCCCATTCTGAAGGTTGTCAATTCACAATTGTTACTGTGTCCTTTGCTGCTGACATCAGTCTTTCTGAAGGGTTTCTCAAAGCCATGAGTCTGAGCCTCACGGCCCTGCTGAGCCTAGTGATCCATCCACCCAGAGGGCAGGCTTGACGGCACTGTGTTGAGACATCTCAAAACGCTCTATCTGATGCCCTGAACCCTAAACTCTCTGATGTTCAAACACGTTCTCACGACTAAATCATAATTGGACAGGCACCCACAGAATTAGGCTTCCTTTCACCCACCTAGAGCAAAAGTCAAAGAAAGAAGAAAAGTTCTTGGGTTTAGTAAAAGCAGGTGGTTGCCTGAGGTGACCCTTTTCCCCATTGTGCAACCGTTGATTTCTGGCCCAGAGATACGACAGGCAAGTAGCCGGTGTTCTTGGCTGTATTTCTGGAGATTTTTCAGGAACATCTGTCCTTTAAGGGGAAGGATGGGTGCCAATGGAGAGCAAGGCAGGAGGAACGCAGGGTTCCCCTCCGTCTCAGAAGCCCAGGGAGGGGAGCTCTGTGAGTGGTGCCCAGTACCACAGAGAGGTCAGAGGGCAAGGCCACGCAGAACCTGGGACTGGCTAAAGCAGTGGGCGGAGCAGGGTGGAAGTGAGGTCTTGCTGGGTCATTGAGTGAAAGGAGAAGAACAGACTCCTTCAAGAACATGACTAAGGAGTGAAGACAAGCAGGGTTGTAGCTTTATGGAGGCGTGGTGCCGAGGATGCTCATCTTAGTGGGGACTGTGTAGCTCTTCACTCAAGTGCAGGTCAGGAGGACTTCGGTGTTCACAAAGCAGCCCGAGGATGAGGAAGGGGGCGCAGAGAAGACACCCCATTACAGGAGTTCTGAGTCTGCACTTTTCAAGATTTGCCATCTGCGTTGTTTTGACTCTTGAAAGTCTAGGAGTAAGGCCACACTAAACCATCTTCTACCAAGTAGTCAGAAAGGAGAATTCTAGGATTCTTTTATGACGTAGGGGTTCGTTCTTTCTTTCTTTTTGTAGAGAGAGATTTTTTGCTATAGGGCATGTGTGCTCACTGGAGAGACAGAGAGACAAAGAGACAGAAAGAGATATCACCTCCTAGGAGGGATGGCCACACTGCAATACCTTCTCCGTTCTCCTCTCGGGAATTTGGGCACATATGCATACGTACCCAGCATGATTTTTAAGCCACCAGGTCCAGGACTCGAAGTGCGGTCAACTACGTAGGGATTCTAAAGTGGCTCAGAACCCCCAGCAGGTGAGTTTCCCATCCATTTTCAGGTAACGGTACGCTTAAGTTCTCCTCATGGACAGGAAGGAAGGGGCAGCCAGGTAAGAAATGGCATCACTGGGCACCCTCCTGCCCCCTGGTGAGCTGAGACCAGCATGCATTTCCTGACCTTAGTTCCGGTGCCAAGACCAGGACCCTAAACATGCAGTGGCTTTCATAACTCTTCAATAGCGCAGCTCGGAGTTCCACGTCGTTTATTTCTGGGCTCCATTACCTTGCCGTGCCAGGCGTCCTGGCTCATAAGTTATCTAGGACCTGTGGATCATTCAAGGAGAAATATCCTTTCTCAAGCTCCAGGGCTCCTGCATCAGCTGTAAAGTCTTCTTCCCGATTCAGGAAAACGTCTTCCCGCGTTTCCGTCGCGTGAGTGTGAGAAGTGAGAGCCAGTCTCTGTGCGATTTACTATCCTCACGCCATTACATGAGAGGCTAGTGCGCTTTACGGACCACTGCGGTGTAATCAGGATTCAGCAGAAATGTTCCACACTCTCCTCTCGAGACTGAACGGCAAGGTCTTCCTGTTCAAAGGAACAGAACACAAAGCCCAGAACCGAGTAACACTTCTCACCTCCTAGGAGGAAGCCCACTGGTTTCCTGGAATCAGGCCAAACCACGATCTTCCAGCGATGGCGGGAGGGCAGTCGGACCCCGTGGCTCTGGTTAACCCTTGGTTTATTTCTCTCTTGGGAGTGCTCCTCCACATGGTCCTGTCATCCCTACCCTCTGGCCCAAGAGGAGGCTCACAAGCTGTCCCCTAATTTCTGGGTTACATCTGAGAAAGGCCAGACAGCCCTACAGGACTGTCAAAGGACTCGGGAGAGTAGCAGAGGGACAGCGACAACAGCAGTTAGTCACCCACGTGGCGGGTCATTTTACAGGCGAGGAAGCAGGACACCGTCGAGGAGGCCGCCCGGGTTTAGTCACACAGTTGCTAGTGTTGGAGCCACTACTGAAACTCAGGAGATGAGTCAGCAGGTGAACATGGGAGGAATATGCAAAAAAAAGCAAAAGCAAACTGATGTACAAATTGTGGGCGGCAGACTGAGTTTCTCCATGCCGTTCCTCTGCACTTCAGTTAAAGAGCATTTTACTGACCTGTCTGTGCTGCCTGGGGAGCGGCCTGGTGGGCCCTCCACTCCCACCCAGAAGCAGGCCCTGAGGCACAGGCCCCTGAACGGTGATCCCCGTAGGGCTGACCTGGAACACCCTGTAAATAACGCATGCTGGGGTCCCTACCGTACGGAGTCGACTCCGAACAACAGAACCCAGCCGAGCCATTACAAGTACGAGTGGGTTAAAATTCTGCTTTTCTCTGGGTCTCTTTCTGGAACTTTGTATCACTCCACTGACTTGCCCATGTCTTCCTGCACCCATGTAAGAACATTACGATCTCACGGTATGCTTTAATATGTGAAAAAGAAAGTCACATAATATATTTTTTAAATTCTTAAAGGTAAAATTTAATTTTCTCAGATTCTATGCCCACCATCCCAAACAAGTTAAGTTATGTACCACTTTGAAGAGGAGTGGTATTTCTGCTATTCAATCTCAAGTCACCAATCAGATATAAAATTCATATCGGAAGTGAACATACGTTTAGTAATAAGTAATTTTATATATTGACCAAAATTATGGGACATCTAGTGAAGAAGGCAAGTGTCCCAGTACCCGGTGTTTGAGAACCGTCACTGTAGGCTGTTGCCAAACCCCAGTGACCTTGACTTATTGCTAACTCCTGACGGGCAAGCTCATTATTTTTTTAAAAAATCTTTACAATTTCCAATATAGTCCTAGACATAAGAATTTACTTGAATTTTGCATTTTTGACTTGATTAACTATTTTTAAAATTAGGAATATCAAGCATCCAAAATTATATGAGGAATAGAACACGGAGTACTTATTTCCCATCACCCAGCTTGAGGAATGACACGTGGCATGGCAACTGGACCCCACTGAGACGTAACGGCTGTTTCCAACCAGTGCCGGCCACCCCGTAGGTGCCACTGTTCTTACTGCAGTTTCCAGTGCTAGAACAACACTCGGGGCTGCCCAGGCCTGCAGATGTGGAGTCGGTGGTGTCATACGTATCACTTACAGCTCCTGGTTCAGGTTGCTTGGAGATTTGCCCATTCTTCAGATACGGCTTCAGTTTATCAGTCGAGCTGTTGCACCGCACTTTGTCGGGTGCATACAGCACGTTAGGGTATTTAGCTGGTTCAGCTGTACCAAAGCGTGCACACAGCAATGAGCGTGTTTGTATTTGGTTCCTTGCTTCTTACAAGCTGACAGAGCTCGTGGTGGCTCGGTGGGCTGTGAGTGTGAATCATCCGCTAACTGGACACTGCTAAAAGGCTGTCCAAGTTGCACCGGTACATGCTCATCAGCAGAGTCTGCTTCCTCTGACATCACATCTTTTCCTTTTCTTTTTTCTTCTAAAATTTTTCCGCCCTAGAGGATGCATGTGCTTGCTAGGGAGACGGAGAGACAGAGTGAAAGGAAAAAGCATTCCCCTTCCCCCATGGGGAATGGTCATTCCAAAATTCCTTTTTCTCCATCTTTCCTTTCAGGACTGTGGGCGTGCATGCGCGCACACACACACGCACAGAGCAGTGTGTTTCTCATGGACACACATGCACACACACACAGCAGTGTGCTTCTCATGGACACACACACACACATGCACACACACACAGCAGTGTGTTTCTCATGGACACACACACACACACATACATGCACACACACACAGCAGTGTGTTTCTCATGGACACACACACACACACACATACATGCACACACACATACACACAGCAGTGTGCTTCTCACGGGCACACACATACGCACATGCACACACACAGCAGTGTTTTTCTCATGCTCGCACACACACACAGCAGTGTGTTTCTCATGGACACACACGCACACGCACACACACACACAGCAGTGTGCTTCTCAAGGCACCAGACCTGGGCCTCCCATGACATGGCCAGTCAGGCAGGATCTGGCCACCGTAACCACGAGGTCATGGAGTCGGCCCTGGCTTCACCTTCTTGATCAGATTCGGTCCCCGAAGCGTTCTTCATGCATTACACACAGCACACATAACAAGGCTCTTGGGGGCAATCAAACTTTACTAAATGAGTAGAGCTTCCTTTAGAACTTCCTGGAGTGCAATAATGGCGACTTAAAATTCAGGGAACTGGGTTTCGCAGGCAGAGTGGTGGTTAAGACACTGGACTCCCACATGGCCACCTGCAGTTTGAGTCCCAGAACCGGTGGGTGAAAACCATGCCAGGAGTATATGCATGTGTGCCCCAAATCCTGAGAGGAGAACAGGGAAGGGATTTGGGGATGGCCCTCCCCCATGAGGGTGACTTCTCTCTTCCTCTCTGTGTCTCTGGTGAGCACACACACCCTAGGGCAGAAACCTTTCACAGTTTGACAACCTAGAATTAATTGACTGGATATTTTTTAGTTATACGGACAACCGTTATAAGAAAAATTAAATGGAAAAAGCACAAACATTACCAATAGTGCTATCTCATCAGCACAGTCATTCTTTAAAATACAATACGCACCTGCTCATCGGCTGAGTCATTGCTGTGACCAAATAAAGGGATTTTTCAATTTAACTCACTTGGCTTATTTTACGTATTATTTGCATTGTTCAAATATGTTTAGTTGTGTACTACTATTCTAATGAGTTTAAGTTAGACCATGATTGAGTGAAAGTGTCAGTTTTCAAAAACCTACAAAGGGAACTTCCCTGCGACCCAGTAATCCCTCTCCTTGTATTTACCCAAAGGGCAGGAAGAGAAGCACTCCCTTGGGAAGACACTTGCACATACAGGCTTATTGCAGCTTTACTCACAACTGCTAAAACGTGGAACCAGCCTAAGTGTGTAAGACTGATGACGGGGTAAAACAGCGTGGCACGTGCAGGCTCGGGGGCATTTCGCAGCTACACCAGACAATGAGACCCCGTCGTGTGACTCGAAATGATGAACACACAAGACTTAATGCTGAGCAAAGTGAGCCAGACTTGGAAAATTACACGCTGTATATCCCCACTCAATTTGTACTAACGGATGAAAAAAAATTCAATGGAGTTTTATCATTTCATTTTTTAAAAAAGCGTCAGGACAAATTCCAGGTCAGACTTGTTTTTATTTTACAAATTGCCTCTTGCCACATCATGCTTCAAACACATATTTGACAGCAAAACCCAAGTACCCACCAAACAGCACAGCACACAACAGAAGCTCCTAAAGTAGCCTCTTCTCACCGTTTTCTTTCTCACAAACTGCACTTTTTTGTAAATATCCTGGTGACGAGAAAGCGCCGCTGTGAATGGTGACAAGAACTCACGGAGGTGTCACAGGACAGCCAGTGTGAGGTGCGGTATTAGGGTTGTACCAGAACCAAAGGTGTCGACGCACATTTCCAGCTCTGTAAATGGTAGGTGACACCCCTGGGGAACCCCACAACTATTCTACATGCTTTTGACCTAAGAGCCTAATTTAAGATATAAATGTGATGAAAATGACGACAAAATTTGTCATTCGTCTTGAAGCAGATGTGTCGTCCACAGACGGCTGCCCCATACAGAGCTGTGTGAGAAGACCCAGCTCACCCTCCAAGGTCACTTCCCAGCTCTCAGGGGACATAACACTCCTGGTTTCTGGGGTCTGCTCATGGGTATCGTCATTCCGAAAAGTCTTCCCTTCAAATCGGAGAGAATGAATTTGGCATCTTACTAGCCAGCTGTGTTCGTGAAAGTTCTCGTCACCCACCACTCTCCTTCTAAAAGATGATTCATACTTTCTGTTCAGGACCCCGTGGATGCCAGTGGAGGAGCCATGTGCTCTTCTGAATGATCACCTCATGTCTTCACAATCTGCAGAACATAAAAATATACACCCTCTTACTGTCGCTGTTTGTTGACAGTGCCCCCCCCCCAGAGACGATTCCTCCACATGCTTCAGAAAAAACAAACACAAACAACTTGTGCCATTTTCAATAGTCAAAATAAAAGTCCAATGCAGGGCGATGTGGTCACAGATGAGTAACGTGTAAGGAGAACTGCAGGCATGCTTCTTCCTGGCCAATGCCGGCGCTTTCATAGCTTCAGATCCTGTGTGTAGCAAGCTCCGTGCTGGTATTACTGAACGGTGCCAGAGCTCTGCTCCAATTCCCTCTGCTTTTCTCTCTCTGTTAGCACTGACTTCTAGAACACCCTCCCTCTCACCTCCTCCCTCCGCCTGTCCTGACTGCCATGGGAGCCACCAGCACCTGCTCTTTGCAGAGATGCGGTCCAGCCACTTGAGAGACTCGAACCCCCGCGTCAGCAGTATGTGGCGCCCACGTCCCTCCTGTGGCAGCCCTGGGTCAGTGGTCTGGGAGGGAGTTAGAAAGCCTGCTGTCCTTGCCGCATTCCGGGTTTCTCTGCAGCCTCTTTCTGTGTAAGTTCCCTTGAAGGATCAGGCTTACGCTGCCCCCTATGGGACTTCGTCTGCGATGACACCCTCGTTTGACTTGCTCCTCTGTCTTTCCTGGTTCTCTTGCAAGGCAGGCGAACCCTGTGAGCACGTCCTAAGTTACCTACTCACAAAGCCCCTGAGGGTCGGCTTTTAGGGGAAGGTGGCCTAGGACAGAAACTCAGAGACGCTCCAGCCTGTCTTCAAACACTTGCTTACTTACCCACATCGAAAAGAAGCAAATTGTGTACTTCTTTAAAAAAACAAACAAACAAAAACACACATTTTGCCAGAGAGTCTGTGCGCTAGCAGGAGAGACAGAGAGCATGAGAGAGAGAAAGTGAGGAAGCACCCCCACCATGGGGCATGGCCCCGGCAGTCCCTGCTCCATCTCCGTCCTGGGTTTGTGGACACACACGTGTCTGGCACTTCTCAAGCCTCCGGGTCTGGGACTCCAGCTGCATGGTCCGCTGTGTGGGCTCTGGCCACCCTAAGCCCCAGGGCACCGGCTAGCCCACACACATACTTCTTGCTGAGTGTATTTAAAGTTAACATCTAATTGTTTTTATTGTGAGTTTAAGTAGTTGCAAAAGGATATAATTTGTGAAATATCGTTAAAAATTGACACCTAATAATAAAACTTCAATATTTCTCTTTTAATGTATGCAAAGGAATCTAAATATATTGATCCAATACCGTCATTATCCATTTGAAATAGCTATAAATATGCTAACGATTAAAAGCCAAGTAGTTTGTAGTATATGTTTGTCTTCTAAAATTTGTATTTCCATTCCACTTTCCTCACAGAATTTTATCCAAACTGTAATGTACTTATATACCTTCAAACTTTTTATTATTTGCCTAATCATAATTTTCTGCAACAAAATGTGTGTATTTACTAGTATTTTTTATTTTATATGACTATAAGTGTCTATGCGTTAAATTTTTTTCTAGATAGTCATTGGAATTTGTCAAAAACAGCATATTTTTAAAATTTTGATGATTCTGTAAACCATAAACATTTTTATCTGAAATGTATCTATTTATTTATTGTAAATATATTTATTGCATTGAGACACCACTTAATCCTGGTCAGAATGGCTAAGATTAAAAAATATGAAGAATGATAAGTGCTGGTGAGACCGTGGTGAAGAGAATCCTTCTACACTGTTGGTGGGAATGTAAATTAGTACAGCCACTGTGGAGAACAATGTGGAGGTTCCTCAGAAACCTATAAATAGAACCACCATAAGACCCAGTAACTCCACTCTTAGGTATCTACCCAAAGGATAGGAAAACCCTCAGTCGGACGAACACTTGCACAGTCATGTTTATGGCAACATCATTTACAATTGCCACAGCATGGAATCAACATAAGTGCCCCCCAACTGATCACTGGGTTGAAAAACTGTTGTGCACACACACACACACACACACACACTATGGAATATTACAAAGCTATAGGAAACAACGAGATCCTACCCTTTTGATATTCAAAATGGGTAAACATAGAAGACTTAATGTTGAGTGAAGCGAGTTACACATTGTATGTCCCCACTCAATTTGCACTGAGTGTCTGCGGCAGAGGCTAAGCGAGCTGAAGATATGACGACAGGATGGTGAGGCCGCTAGAGACTCTAAGTGGGGAAGTGGTGGGCAGACAGTGGGTTCGGTGTTAGGAAAGGAAATATCTGACAGGTGGAAAAATGTGAAAAAAACCAACTCTGTAATTAATGGAGATAATAACGTGGACAATTTAATGGCCACTTGTCAGGCATGTCATAGAGGGACAAAAATCTTGTGTGACCATGCATGGGCCATTTTCTGCAGAAAAAACAAAAGTACCCCTACCCCTGTCCATCTCTACTCCCCAAGAACTTCTCACCGCCCATCTTCCGTGAGGGGAAGATTCAGACAGGATCTACGCACTACGTAGTCAGCATTACCTTTTCTACCGTGTCTGTCGTTCTCTTGAGCTGCGATTTCTTCTGAATGTGACTCTTCCCTGTCTCTCACCATCAACTCCCCCGCAGAAAAGAGCATGTATAACTTCTGGATCAAATCAGTAGCCACTCCAGGGTCAGTACTCTGGCCACTCCCTAAGGCAAAGAAGTGTTGGTCCTGGGGCCCAGGCTCGCCAGACAGCTCACCGTCCTCGGTCTGTATTTCGTACACCTCGGGGATGAGTCTGAGACGATGGGGAAAGATGAAAAGTTAGTCAGCCAGGTTCCCTGCAAGATCACACGTCAATACAGGAATCCATTGCACGGGTGTGACTGGAGTGGTCCAAGCACAGTTTGTGAATAAACTTCAACTCAGAGACATTTTCCAGTATTCTGAGGGAGTATCAGACATTCGTTTTGGTAGCTCAGGACGCTGAGCCAGTATTATTTTCATTGCCAAACTTTTATTGAGTGTTTAGGGTTGTAAAATCAAACTTGAAAGAATCCTCCTGCCAGTCTTCACATATGAGTTTTGTTCTAAATGGCAAAGATTTCCTTTTCTTTTTCATGTTTTTCTTCTGTTCTAAGATTGTTACATCTACGCTCTGATACAATTGTTTTGTTGGTCATATCTAATACCAGAATCACGTTGCATAGCTATTAGGAAGGTACTAGTAAGATTCTTTCATTTTCTCTGGTAAAAGCAGCAATGGGAACACAGTTCTTTCTAACACGGGTCATGTCTGACTGTTAGCTCCAGACCTGCAGTGTAATCACATACTGGTAGCATTTAACACACACCACACACACACAACACACAGCAACCCCCAAAACTTGCATCCCCAAAACGAAAATGCTATTTACTTCAAATTATTTTCTCAAATACTGTTTCTAGTTGTAGTGTTAACAAACTTGATATTTTTTTAAACTCACAGTATAGTGTTTTCTGTGTTCGTGTCCTCTGGGTCGGGAGACGTGATGTTAACACACTTGGTTCTCAGCTCTTTGGGGGGATATTTATTGATGGCGCCTGGGAAGAAAGTGGAAGGAAAGAAAGTCCCAAGTTTCCTCTCCATGTTATGGCCACCACGCAAAGTCAGTTCACAGTTTCCTGTGGTTGGCAGTGTTTTCGAGAACAAATTCATCTTATAAGGGACTTGGAAAAATAAGCACCCTCTGAACGGAAATATCTTGTCTGCATAGTTAATGATAGCACAGTAACGGAGTTAAAAAGAAAGCCATGCTTTTCACCTCTCAGGCTCGTGACATAATTCAGGGACGTCTCCTCATTTCTCCTTCCTATGGAAGGAGGATCTTCTGCAAAGACTGTATTAGCTGTTGAAATCGTCTGTGCTATTTATCTTGGGATTGGGCAAAGGCACCATTTTTACCTGCTACTAAATGTAACTCCAATATTGCAAGATTTCTGAGGATTAGGCAAGCTCTGGAGTTTTATGAACCCCAGAAAACCTCCAACCCTTTAATTCTCTAATTAATTCGAAGGAGCTGCAGACAAGCATTCACTGTAGTTTCTGCCTCTTTGCTAATTCCTGGCACAAACTAGGACTCGGATGATGCTACGACCTCTTGGGTGTGCTCCAATTCCCATATATAAAATTAAATGCAAGACCACAGGCTGGGCAGCCACTCTCACACCGCCGCTGTGTAAAAACACCCGTAAAACACCCGTGTGCCTGTGTCCGAGCCAGCTGTCTCAAATGCGGACTCTAGAAGAGATTGTTCCAGTGGCTCATAGGCAGGAAATCAAGGGAAAAAAGGGAACAAAACATTTAAGGGATATAAAAATGGAAAACTATCTGTTGATGAAAATATGTATAGTAATATCTTTGGACTAGTACACAGTGAATTCATGCTGGGAAAAAATCAATCAATTAATTTTTAAAAAGAATTCAAGTCAGAACCAAGGTTAATTTATAATGAAAAGACAAAACAGAAGTCCTCGCACCGAGCAGAGGGGAGTGACAGTGGGACAGCATTTATTGCAGAGGTATATCTTGTCAAGGGTTCAGTGACTGTAATACAGGTTAATGATCGAGACTCCACAGTCTAGGGTCAGAATGTACAGGATTGAGTCTAGAATTGACCAATTGTGAATTTTTGAAATGACAAACTGTGAGCTTTTGAACAATTTCTTTAATATCTCTAAACCTCTTTCTTTTGTTTGACTAATGGAGATAGGAATATTTTCCTTTGAGGGCTGCACTGAGGATTAAATGATGCAATTGATTTAAGGAACCTGGCACATGGAAACACTCACAGATTAAGATTAAGGGGTACTTTTCCCCATGGGAAGATTTCCTGGCAGAAACTTTGACAGTGCGGCAGCGAGGCTCAAGTAAACAAGATCTGAAATTTTTCTCTGAGAGGTTTCACTGCCTCCCACTCACTTACACCTCATGACTCTTCATGGAAGTGAGGATCATTTTACTAAATCTGCTGATAAATTGTACACGAGACAGTACGTCGATCGCAGAGACAATAGAAAACTGAATACTTACGTCTAACCGAATGGACAAACGGCTTGACAAACCTGATGATGTAGTCCACATCGGGCTTGTGAGTCCGGCCAAGCTGAACTAAGTGATGGTCCAGGGGCTGGCTGGCTAATGCCTCCAACTCCTTCTCGTTGTGCAGAGGACCAAAGGAAAACACAAATATAGAGTAGCCTTGACACTTGGCTCTCAAAGACACATTCCTTAAGACTTCCTTGTCTAAAGGGTTGGTTTCACCAGCAGATATTAGAAAGATAACTTTGTTTTTCCTCAGGTTGGGTGTTCCTACAAAGACATTGTCAATCGTCCACTGCAGAGCGTGGCCAATAAAAACATCCCCGTTGAGCTGCTGGAGGGAGTCTTTCAGATGACCTTTCATTTGGTATACGCTGTTATAAGTAACCAAATCAAATTCCAGGTAGACAGGACATTCTTCAGACTGGGGCAGATAGCCTTCGGGAGAGTAGGTCAAGACAGCCACTCTATCTCCCAAGCGGGAGGTCAGCGGATCTGGGGCGATGTGAAAATAATCAAGCACTGAAGTTACAAAAGCTTTCACGTCCATGAACTCATCGTTTCCTACTCTTCGGGAAGCATCTATGAGGAAAGCGACATCCATGTAATATTCTTGAAGAGAGGCATCTCCAGGGACAGAAGTAAGAACTCGTTCTTCTTCTTGGCCATAATTGTCATTCCCTGCATCAGAATAACTCAAGTTAATCTTTAATTGTTTAATTTATTTTACCATTTCTTACGTACATGTGATGGTTCCACATCTTTATAGTACACAGCATGGTCTTTCCAGGCATGCATGCGGAGCATGGTAACCAAACCCAAGATATTACCAGATATATCACTTTCAGCAGAGGGCTTTGCATTCTTGTGTCTGTCAGATGTTCATTTCCTCCCACCCGTCATTACCCACCCCCCTTCCTATACAGCCTCTAGTGTCTACACCTGCCCTCCCTGCTATCATATCTTCAAATCTTTCCATTTCTGCCATTGAGTGAAGACATCTGGTATATACTGAGTTAAGGTTAACAATGCCCATTTTTTATAGTTTGGCTTGCTCCTCTTAAAAATCCAATGGAAAAAGAAAATCTCTTCAGCAAATGGCACTGGAAGAACTGGACACCCATCTGCAAAAAAGTGAAACTGGACCCCTCTCTCTCACCACTAACAAGTTAATCGTTTTCGTAGACAGATAAACATGAAACTCCTTGCAATGAATGGCAAATATGCAACATGGAATATTGCCACGCTCCATTTCCAAACCCTGGCAGACGTTGCTAATCGGTCACAGTACTTGTGTCAAATGCGTTCTCCAAATCTGTTTCCACTTGGTAATGAACAGTTATC
Organism: Tupaia belangeri chinensis; assembly: GCF_000334495.1. NCBI lineage: Eukaryota > Metazoa > Chordata > Mammalia > Scandentia > Tupaiidae > Tupaia > Tupaia belangeri. The sequence continues at coordinate 1,412,397 of NW_006160119.1, forward strand.
GTTTGACCCATGTTATCATATGAGAAGGAGCCTATTTGTTGCCCCACCTCAGGTCATTTGAAAAAGTTGTGTTTTTTTCTCCAGCTATTATAGTATGCAAGATGAGAAACACAGAGCAATTTTTAGTGTACTCCATATGGTTACAAAATTCGGAGTACACATTTGCCTGAAATTTAATTGCATGTAAATGACTTCAAGACAAAATATAGATGTCAAATTTATATCCACTGTGGCCCGAACACATCCTTTCTACACGTTCAAAATAGGTGCCATGGAGCAATGTCACGAGAGCAAATGCTGAGTTCATCATCTAAACAACGTGTAAGACATGACACGCTGGAAGGCCTTGGTGTTCAAAACACATACCAGGCTGTGAACAGTTTATCTGCCATGATAAGATAAAAACAAGCTTGCGCCTGACCCAAATTAGCCTTATTACTAAGCAACTAGTAACATGTTTTTAAACTGGAAAACCCTAAGATAGAAGCAGGACATTGATTTATATCCTCATACAAATTTATGGTTTTGTTGGAGACCAGCATTTATAAGCCAAAGAGATCATAAAAACTGTCCACAATTACAGGAATAATGGCGATTGGTAAGGCCACAACAGGAAATGCCAGTTCAGAAAGACAGGAAGTAAATGGCCAATATCCCGTACAAATTCTATAAAGGCTTAATACTGATACAGAATGCAAAAGGAAACACATACCATGACCAGGGACACAAACAATAGGGCCAATACTCGATCAGATCATTTCTGAAGGTTCAATGAACTCTGAATTCTGGGGGTAGACCCCACATTATGTCATTTAGCTCATGGCTTTCAAGTCTGTGGACAAGGAGCTGCACCTTGGGAGGGTCTTCTTGGAGGTGGGGTCTCTGCAGAGTTCTGACTGGGTGCAGGCATCACATGGCCAGACAGAGCCCAGGTGACTGTCTGTGTCTCTGGTCTTTCTCCTTTTTTATATAAAGCCACCAGGATTCAACCATGGGGGCCTGCCCTGACGACTTGAACCCTAGTCACCTTCCAAGGCTTGCCCTACTTTTTCTTTTCTTTTTTTTTTTTTTTTTTGCCATGGGCATATGCCCTCTCTGGAGACAGAGAGACAGAAAGAGGGAAAGTGAGAAATCATCCCCCAAAGGAGATGGCCATGCTGCAATCCCTTCTCCTCCATTCTCCTCTTGGGATTTTGGTCACATATGCACACAAGCCCAGCGTGAGTTTCAAGCTACTGATCTGGAACTCAAACCACAGTCAGCCCTGTGGGCGTTCGGTGCCTTACTTACTGTGCTGCTTTCTGGCTCTCAATCCCAGAGCCTTCCATGTTCTGATACCTTACAACCCAATGTCAGTAGATAAATTGGGGGGGACACATTGAAACCATAGCCCCTCCTTTTGAATTTTCTAGAAGAGTTTGTGTGGAATTAATCTTATTTCTTAATTGTTTTGTTGAATTCACTAGTGTCTGTTCCAGTTTGACATTGAGTGATTATAGTCCTAATTAAGAATCATGTCTTTCTGTGCTTTAATGCCAGAGGTTGTGAAATTTTCCTTGCTGAGCATGGGATACTTTCGTGTTCTTGTTAGTGTTTTTTTTGCTTTCCCTGGGGGAGGCTGCTAATACACAGAAAGGGTTTGATCCTCTTGGGTATTGCTGCTATGACTTGTTAGGTGAGCCAACAACAGTGGTTAATTTCAGACTAATCTTTCCTACTAATGGGGCAAGACCTTCCTGAGTTTTCTCCCCAACACTCTGTGAGCTGTGACTTCTTCCCATCTTCTGGTGGGAATAGGCGTTATTCCCGGCCCCGTGTGAACCAGTGAACGGCACTCTTCTCTTTCCCTCGCCGGTGGTTCTTTGAGCGGTC
>NW_006160119.1:1414282-1431301 GCF_000334495.1 Tupaia belangeri chinensis
TATGATGTGCTCTCAGTGCTCTGCTGGATACCGGGGGGGGGGGTGACTCTGCAGGCCTCCAGGGCACTCTGCACACGCTCTCCTGTCTGGAATTCTGTGCTGGGGATTCCCAGCCCCGTGGTATCGCTGGACTCTCAGCTCTGTCTTTATCTCTGGGACGCCCCAGGACTCCGTCTGCATTCTCTAGATACTGTGGCCCAGGAATTCTCTCATGGCAGTAAACTGGGACAGTCGTAGGCTCACCTCATTTGTCTTTTCAAGATCATGGTCTTTCATTTCCTGATGTCTATATGTCTTAAAAACTGTTGTTTCATAAATCTTGCCTTTTTCTTTTCTTTTGGTTATTTCAGTTAGGAGGTAAACCCATCTTGAGCCTTTCTAACAGGTGAGAACCAACATCTTGTTGGAAACGGTCTCAGGTCCTCTCCCTTGTCAGAAAGGACTATGAGCTTGTCACCAGTTTGAATATATGTGTTCACACACCAGACTCTCCCTGCATTGATACATTTGTAGTAACTGGACGGTAATTACACTTCACGAGCGCGTTTGAAATGTACGGGCCTCCATTTCTCTGTCCAGAAATCCAATGTCCAACTCTTAGAATTTCTGATCAAGATGGAGGTCCCTGAGCACATGGTCAAATATTACTGAACTCAGAAGGGCAGACGAGAGCAGATACTTCACATTCTGCTTTGTGGCAGACTAAACGACGTACCTCAGCTCTAGAACAGCACCACTAAGAACGTTCTGGAGCTCCCCGCCAGCGTGTCAGGGACTCTGGGCTTTCGGAGTCCGTGAGCGTTGAGTAACTGCCCTCTGCTCTGAGGCTCGAATCTCTTTCTTATCAACATCTTTCTGTTTCTTTTAAAAGCCCAATGAACACACCTTAGTAAAGCATTTTTGAAAAACTATCTTGTTAAAGTTCTGGTAGAAGAGGAAGGTTTGGCATACAATATTAGTGAACATTTTTTCATGCATGCGCATACAAGAAACATTACTGTTTCTATCCGTTTTCTCTTTGTAAACGAGCAAAACCTCAATCCTCTCCCAAGTACCCAGCGAAACTGTTTTCTACAGCAGTACAAAAGCTCTGAGGACGGCTTCCCTCCTTGCTCTCAGGACTATCAAAAGAAGCAAAGAAGCCAGATACAGACGGCTGTGCTTTGAAAACTCTAAAATTTAGTCAAACATAAGTTAGGATTTTCTACTTTGAATCTAAATGTATCTCATTTTGGGAGATGGAGCCTTAAAAAATATTTCTTTTCAGAAAATATTTCTTAAGAAAATGTTTTCTTTTCAGAAAACCTGGCAGAAGTGTTGGTAAAATATACCCATAGCTCACAGCACCGCTGTGTATTTCCTGGAAAGTCAACGAAGCCAAATTTCTGTCTCCAACTCTGGAAGATTTCCTCAGAATAACAGAGGAGGAAGAGCTGGCTTGTGTTATTTTGGACGAGACTTGGACAGAATGAGGCATCAGCTGAATTTCCAGAGAAGCGCCCTCAGAGATTAACCTAATTTTGGCCAAGGTTTAAGCTACAATGCCAAGCATGCTCCAGTAACTTCAGGGGAATTGGAAGGCAACGTAGGGAGACAGGAAGGTCTACAGGGCCTGCGCCATTTGGACCGCAATTAAGTACACCACAAGGCAGCCCTGTCGGCTTTCATGGCACCTGGGAAATCTCAGGACATGAACAAATTATCCACTGGTCCATCTCAGAATGTGTCCAGGGGCCAAAGTCGATCATGTGTTCTCCACAGACAACCTGCATGCACAACTCAGGCTACTTGACGTGCAAGATTCTGTCCACGCGAACTGTAGCTGACATTTTTCAAGTTAATTTTTGTTTTTTATAATTACTTCTCATAAGGTTGGCAATGTTTTCTTTTTGCTTTGCTACTTTCTGAGCATTTGATTGATCATTCAGTTTGCTTCAGACCTTGTGCTCAGCAATTCGCATGTCTTCTCTCACTGCAGGGTGGGATCGTCATCATTCCTCTTACCGATGAGCAAACCGAGGCTCGGAGAGGGACCATCTTGGCTAATAAATGATAACCTGTGAGTGGCAGAGGCAGGATTTAAACCCAGCTCTGACTTTCCTCAGAACTGACCATCACATGTGGGGTGGAGCAGAAACAGTAAGGCACACATCGACGGGCTCACTAAAGGTCCTGGGACCTGCTCTGAAAAATGTCATCCTCGGAGCCAGCAGGTGGCGTGGTGGCTAAGGCACTAGACTCCCACATGGCCAACCATGGTTCAAGTCCCAGACCTCACAACTTACTTTCTCACTGTCTTTCTCTCTTTCTCTCTCTGTCTCTCTCCAAGGAGCACATGTGCCCTATAGCAAATTAAAATAATAATAATAATAAATAAAAGTAAATAAATCTAAAAACAAAAGAGAATGCCATTCTCACTCATTTGCTACTCCTTCTGATGGGAGCCGGTAGAGACCCTTCCCTCCCGAATGTGAGCAATGCTACGAATTAAGTGAAATTTGAGCCTTGGTAGGACAGTGTCAGAGCAGACCATCGGATTGCTGTCTCTGCCGTACGTTAACTCTGCCACCAGGGTCTTCTCCATGCATTAGTTTCATTACCTTAAAAATGGTAATAATAAACTACATCCACACAGGGTTTGGGGGAAGGAAATGTTGTTTGCACAGGCCTCACCACGGTGGCACAGCAGGAGAGACGAGCCAGCTCTGCGATGCCGATGCTGGTGCTGACCGGGCGTGGCCGCTGGACCCTCTGTCCGTGATGGGTACCTACATGCGTGCCCATGACCCTGGCTGGGGGGCAAGGCTGTGGGAGAGTCACAGCCTGGGACTGTTGGGGTGCGTCTTTCTTGCTCGCTCGCTTTCATGAAATAATTAAACGTCTGGGGAAAATTTAAGTTTTCACAGTGCCCAGCATACCCTACCAATACAAACTGTTGAAGAAAACAGAAAAGTCGCAAACATCTGAGAACCCTTCCCATGACAGTATATCCCACACACCAACATCCGGATAAGAAAAAGGCGAGCTGGCACCCACACACACAGGTGCACGCATGCTCTCAGGAACGAGAAGACGCGTTCTGTTGTGGTCACGTATGTTTCCCTTCGAGAGGCTGGTAATCATTTCAGAGCTCCCCACTTAGCACTGCCGACCGAGGCCGGTCCTTCCCGTCTGATGGGACCGCGGTCAAGCTCTAAGTGCACAAGAAGGGACAGCCAGGGAGGCAGGTGCAGGCGTGTGTCCGATCACGTGTCACGGACTTTATGCCGAAGGAAAATCCTCTTCTTTTGCTCCTTGTTCTCTTCCCCTAATTTTCCTGGACAGGCAGGAATGATTGTCTTAAAACAGAGTCCATCTTTTACCCTAAAAACTTAGAATTATGTGCCTCTTTTTGGCCTAGACTTTTCTAAAAGGTACTTAGACAAGAGGGAGTCTTGTGGACCGCGTTACTCTCTGAAGCGACAGTGTGCAGAAAGGTGCAGCAACTATGTGTTCCTCGCAGTCCCTGGTATGCAGACCACCTGGATCTGGCGCTTTGGTTTTAATGGAGTGACTCTGTGCTCCACGTCTCTGGATGAGTTTATAAAGGGTATTTTTTAAAATAAATTAATTTTTTTGAGAGATTTTCACTATAGGGCGTGTGTGCTCGCCAGACAGACAGAGAGAGACATAGAGACAGAAAGCGAGAAATCACCCCCCAGAGGGGATGGTCACGCTGCAATCCCTTCTCCTCCATTCTCAGGGAGGCAGGTGCAGGCGTGTGTCCGATCACGTGTCACGGACTTTATGCCGAAGGAAAATCCTCTTCTTTTGCTCCTTGTTCTCTTCCCCTAATTTTCCTGGACAGGCAGGAATGATTGTCTTAAAACAGAGTCCATCTTTTACCCTAAAAACTTAGAATTATGTGCCTCTTTTTGGCCTAGACTTTTCTAAAAGGTACTTAGACAAGAGGGAGTCTTGTGGACCGCGTTACTCTCTGAAGCGACAGTGTGCAGAAAGGTGCAGCAACTATGTGTTCCTCGCAGTCCCTGGTATGCAGACCACCTGGATCTGGCGCTTTGGTTTTAATGGAGTGACTCTGTGCTCCACGTCTCTGGATGAGTTTATAAAGGGTATTTTTTAAAATAAATTAATTTTTTTGAGAGATTTTCACTATAGGGCGTGTGTGCTCGCCAGACAGACAGAGAGAGACATAGAGACAGAAAGCGAGAAATCACCCCCCAGAGGGGATGGTCACACTGCAATCCCTTCTCCTCCATTCTCCTCTCGGGATCTTGGGCACACCCGCACACGCGCCTGGCGTGAGTTTTAAGCCACCGGGTCCGGGACGTGAACCGCGGTCGACTACATGGGAGTCCAGCGACATAGCCATTACGCTAACTGCTGGTCCCAAAATAAATTAAATTTTAAAATAGAATTGTGTCACCCAGATTATTTTTAAACTCTGGCAAATGATAATGTGATGTAACTTATTTCCGAGTTGGCAGGTACATGTATGTCATTATGTGTGAAGACAGAAAACTGTATCGCCAGGCAACATAGCATGCATAGTTAGAAGTTAGTATTTTTGTGCAGCTGGTCACAGGTTTGAATCCTGGCTTCACCAAGCATCAGCTGTGTAACTTTTTGTGAGGTTCTTAACCTTTACAATAGGTCCTCATCTATGAGACTAAATAATAATATTTTTGGTAAAGGTGAAATGAAATCATGTATAAAGTGCTTACATTGTGCCTGGCCATGATGCATTCAATAAATAATAGTTTCCATGGTTACTATTATTTCTCACGCATTGTTGCATGATCAAGTGAGGCCGTGAATGCAATGCTTTAACAATTGTGCTGTATGAAATAAATACTGGCCCCCAAAGCATTCCACTTGCATTGTTTTACTGAACTAAATACTTCATGACTTGTATTGGGCATTTTTTTGTACACACTGAATATACGTCTCAGACTACGAGCTTTTTAAAGATAGGGCTCAATGTCTGAGTGTTTTTATTTTATTTTAAATAATTCTCCTAACTTAGAAGGAAGTCCAGTTCAGAGTTTAACTTGGAATTGGAGTCAGACACACATTAGTCACATTAAATAATATATAAATAATCATGGGAAAAAATCTATGTAAATGCTTAACAGAGTCCTTTCATACAGTAAGCTCTCAGTGAGGACTGTCACCACCACCACAGCCAACCACCATCGTCAACTCTTCCCTCACTGCTGCTTCACCACCACCACCATCACCACCACCTACCATGTACTTCTCCTTTCACCACCACTGCCTCCTCCACTGCCACGGCCATCACCTCCTCACCACCACCATCACTATCACCTACCCACATACCTCTCCCTTCATCACCACTGCCTCCTCCACTGCCACAGCCATCACCTCCTCACCATCACCATCACTACCCCCTACCCACATACCTCTCCCTTCATCACCACTGCCTCCTCCACTGCCACGGCCATCACCTCCTCACCACCACCATCACTATCACCTACCCACATACCTCTCCCTTCATCACCACTGCCTCCTCCACTGCCACGACTACGAGCTTTTTAAAGATAGGGCTCAATGTCTGAGTGTTTTTATTTTATTTTAAATAATTCTCCTAACTTAGAAGGAAGTCCAGTTCAGAGTTTAACTTGGAATTGGAGTCAGACACACATTAGTCACATTAAATAATATATAAATAATCATGGGAAAAAATCTATGTAAATGCTTAACAGAGTCCTTTCATACAGTAAGCTCTCAGTGAGGACTGTCACCACCACCACAGCCAACCACCATCGTCAACTCTTCCCTCACTGCTGCTTCACCACCACCACCATCACACCACCTACCCGTGTACCTCTCCTTTCACCACCACTGCCTCCTCCACTGCCACGGCCATCACCTCCTCACCACCACCATCACCACCACCTACCCACATACCTCTCCCTTCATCACCACTGCCTCCTCCACTGCCACAGCCATCACCTCCTCACCACCACCATCACTACCACCTACCCACGTACCTCTCCCTTCATCACCACTGCCTCCTCCACTGCCACGGCCATCACCTCCTCACCACGACCTCATCCACATACTTTCCCTCATCACCATCATCACCATCAAATCCTCTCTACCACCAACATTATCATCACCATCTCTGTTATCCATTTCTACCATCACTATCAGCAACAGAAAAACTCTTCACCACCACTGTCTTCACTATAACCATGACAAGTGCCAATGTTATTACTGCCACCTCCATCAGCAACCCCCACCTCTATCACCCAATTATTACTTCAAGTATCTGAGTTTTACTCCATTAGAAAGTGAAACATGTGAAATAAGTGTCACTAACAATCCAGAATATTGCTTTATTGGTTCCAACACATTTTTGCACAAGACATAGAGAAGGAAACTTGACGTAGATTTGACTTCTAGCTGTAAATGTGACAACCTTAGGCTACAGTTTAAAATGGAGTAACAGGAGACTCAGTTTATCCCCCCAAGAGCATCAAGATGGTTGTGATTTCCTAAAGACTTTTATGAAATATGCCATTAAAATTCAGACACGGCCACAATTCTACTACTGATCTCTTCTTCAGAATGTGTACTGATCTAAAATGTCAAACATTCAGCTTATATTTCTAGGATGGCTCAGAAGCCAGCTTAATTGCATTTAATTTCAGTACAGATTTAAATTCAGCAGAAATAAAGATATAGATTCAAGAGTAATATATGACAGCAAAAATAGAAGCAAGCTAAGTGTTCAACAAAACTAAATGGTTAAATACATTCATGCAGTGAAAAGAACATTATGAAGACACTTAGAAACATCAGTATGAACCTCATAGCAGTAAGGAAAATGTTAAGACATAATGTTACAGAAAAAGCAGGCTATATAATCTATATGCAACTATACAAAACCGGATGCCTATGGAAAAACTGAGGAACATATTCTACACTAAAATAACTCAATTTGCTAAATAGTTTGAGATTTTGTACTTACACATTATAAGATATGATAATATTTGATAAGTTTTTAAAAGTGAGCAGAATCCCTGTAATGGGAATGACAGAAAGAGTGCAGAGGTCATGACCTGCTAGTCCCATAACCTTGGGACATAGGTTCCTGCCAAAAGGGTTTCTCTTAACACAGGCAGGCTGCCTTGATAGGGGCCGCCCCTTGCATTGCAGGATGTTTAGCACGAGTGACCCCTATCCAGTAGATGCCAGTAGCACCCTCCAGTTGAGACAATGTCTCAGACTTGCAATATGTCCCCTGGGGCACGGTGGAATAAAATTTCCCACAGATGAGTTTGCACCAGTAAATACTCTTCCAGTTCTATTATCCTATGATGATTAAAAGTAAAGAAATATGTTGGCCTTTTTCAAAGCCAATTTGTGGGCCAGAATAAGATTATAGTTAGAAAAACAAAGAAAGGAAAACAAAACTTGTACAAATTCCCTTGTATACACCTCCAGCCTCATCCGAAGAGGTAAGAGTTGCTTTTTGTTTCTCAAGGAATTCATCAAAAGAGCACCAATGAAGTTATTCTATGTCCTGGAAGCAGCCCTAGGCTGAGTTTGAACTGGTATTTAACATTCATTACAAAATATCCTGTCCTCCTTTAATCCTGAAAGTAGACTAGCTGTACCTTAAATATTGGTTAACTTATTATTGACAGAAATAACCAACTCTGCAGAAATAAACTCTGCAGTTTATTTCTAAACATGAATATGCGTGACCAGGCCTAGAGAAAAGAAAATGTACCTTTCTTGAGATGCTCAGATACAATGGTTTATTCTATGAGGTTTGGGAAGTGAGAGACAAGGTTTAGAATTAAAGAAAAGAGTTTTCCCATTGGTTTGGCCTAAAAAGGCAGGACATCTGAAAGTGGAGGCTTGTAAATTATAGGTAGATTTTCTGTGTTTCAGAAAAGGATCAGTAAAGAGTGTACTTTAACAGAGATAAAGGGGCTTGTATACCTCATAAGATACTGTCCCAAGAACAGAATGTAGGAAGTCCTGCTGTCAATGAGCCAAAATGGTATGTTCATGTTTGTGGGCATGACTCATCCCAGGCTCTCTGGAAGGTATTTTGGATATAGGAAATAACAGTCAGACTCTTATCCTCAATAGCATCTTTGATGAAAGTGCTAGGCTCTCTTTGGGTCAATTCTTGCAAATTAATCGAATTAAATCACCCATATTCATTACATAATTCCAAGTATACTCCATTAGTGAGTAATTAGGAGGGAGAGTCTGCATTTGGCAAGGGATGGTTAGATTGCAGATGTCGTGGTCAAAGTGATGGTTGGCATCTCTAGATAACCTCTTTATACTTCGATCTCAAAAGTGGTTTGTTAGACAAATGTTGGGTGGATGGAATCTGTGTTTATGATGGATTTCCAGAAAATTGTGATACAGGTCGTCCTTGGGCTGCTGCATGGACCAGAGAGGGTCAGGAAAGTGATAGAACAAATGATGAACTCAATTCCAACCAGAATTGATGGGAAGAAGCAGAGGCATAAGTAGGGAGACAATTAGGGCTGTGCTTCTCATAATGCACAATTCACTGCTAGCCTACAGGACTCTGGGAACTATGAATTTTTTAAACGGTGAAGGTTCCTGGCTTTCCCAAGACTCTCTTCAGTTCAAGGCAGAAATATCAGCCATCAGCTGTGAGAGTCCCATTATAAATGAGCAACGAACACAGCACATGGAGGTGCTTATGAAAGTTGTCAACCTCTTATTTGTGCCATACATCTGGAACCTATCAAAACTCGTCTCTCAGTGACTGAATAAAGTATCTGAACCACAATTTACCCTTCAAAAGGACAGCACATTATATGGAAAGTTCTCAGCAGTTTTTGGCAACTGGCTAAAGATGATTAAAAAAAGAAAAGAAACAAATGGTGCAAAGTCCCTAGAAAACTCTTAAGCTGAGACTCAGATTTATTTCAAAAGATAAAAAACACATATTATCCTTAGATCCGAGACTCTCCGATTCCAGGCTATCACATCCTGACGTAATCCTCCATGGAACTTCCACTCAACCTCAACCCCTTGCAGAAGAAATTGAGTGGGATGGGATTTACTTTTTATTTTTTAATTCTTGTTAGAAGTAAGAACAATGACTTCTTTAGCCAAATTGAAGCTTACTCTGGCTACATCTCATTCCCAGATGTTGAAAACCCAAGTCAAAAAAATCTTTCTTTTACCACTGAACAATGGTCATTAGTGATAGTTGTGGGGAGAAGAGATTCTCCCTTTTGCTTTCTTTAAAAAAAAAATACACAGCTATAATTATGGCTGTCCTTCCTTAAAGTATTCACACTTCTGAATACTAGACTTCAGAATCCCCGTTTCTAACAAAGCTACCACAAAGGACAATTTGATATTATAACATGCCGACAAAACACCTTCTTTTCTTTAAAAATGAAACCAGAAATAAATTCCTGTGCCTCAAGGGCTGTTGTAATTCATAAATTGTTGAAGTGAGCATCCAAAATTACAACACTGATTGAAAGACATTAAATTCTCTTCCTTAGGCTATACCTACATGATAATTTAAGCATTGTTTTAACTGGGACAAGAAGATGGCGTAACATTACATGTTGGACTCCCATGGAGTCGACTGCAGTTTGAGTCCTGGACCCAGCAGCTTAACCCACGCTGGGCATGTGTGTGTGTGTGCCCAAAATCTCAAGAGGACGATGTATGAGAAGGGACTGCGGCATGATCATCCCCCCAGGGGGGATGAGTTCTGGCTTTCTGTTTCTCTGTCTCTCTGGCGAGCACACACACACTCTAGAGCAAACATCTCTGTCTTAAAAAATTGTTTTAACTAAAAAGCCTATACACTTAAATATCTTTATGCCATGGATATAGGTACATACAGTTTTACTTCATTATCTCTTTTTAAAGTTAAAAATGCCTACTTTTCAACTAATGATTGATTGACTTTTTAAAATTCTTAATTATGGTTTTTATAAAGGCAAGCATGGCTGTTTTAAAGATAAAGTTAAAATAATTGCATTTCAGAAATAGTTAGGGAGACATGAACCCAAGAAAAAGAAAATGTGTCCAAGGAGGCCACTAAGAATGAATACCACAGTGTGACGTCGGTCCTGCTCTCTTTCACAGTGCGTGTTTAACTATACACGTGGGACATATGACATGATGCTTCAAATGCAGTGTTCTGGAGAAACGAACATTGTGGAAGATTCCAGATACATAGGTAGAACGACTAAGTAGTCTGTTTAGAACTCACACTTTTTAATGACTAGATAGATATAATTGCATGTATCTGATTGTTTGAAACTTTTAAATCCTGACAAAAGTCATTGCATAAGAAATGAAAAATTGTTGATAACACGTATGTTGATGTGCTTGATTGAGCCAACAGACAGTGTATTTTGGATGAAAAATCCATTTTGTATACTGTAATGATGTATAGCATATTAATGTTAAAAAAATTAATAAAAAATATGCATATGGCTAACAAAAAAAAAGTCATTGCTTTACCATGAAAACATATAGTGTGCAGTGTGTGGGGTTATGTTCTATCATTTCTGGGTATTACAAAAGTAAAGCTTACACCGTCTCACGTGATCACAGATTCTGGGGCAATGACCAGGTCTAATTTTAAAAGTGATTTTAGTTCCTTCTTGGCTCTGATGGTTTCTATACGACTTTACTATATATCACATTGGTCTTCTAAAGTGGGGATTCTAGAGAAATCTTTGGTTTAATGAAATTATCAGGGACGTTTCTTAGAGCTTCTATCAGCAATCTCTTGGTGTCTGTCACCATTTATTTATTCAATATCAATAAAAGTAGAAGTTGCAGCTACCATCTTGAATTTGAAAAAATAGCACATTGCTTTAGACACCAGTCTTAGATTATTACTCTTCTAGTGTTAAAAGATGGGAATCCTGGCTACTTACAATTTCTCATTATGGCTTTTTAATTCCTTACCAGAAGTGAGACTTGCAATTTCTGCAGATTCTTGATCTTTTTCATAATTAATCACTAATTTCTGTGGCTCAAACATTTGATTTGGGAGGTAAACCAAATGATCACTTCCACCGTCCTTCAGAATAAAAGATGAGTCTCTCCCATAACTGAATTCCTGGTCCATGAAGCTGTTCTCGCCTGATGAAATTTCATGCGACTCAGCAACAGATCTAGAGGAAAAAGAAAAAAAAAAAGGATAGTGTTAGGTGAATCTAGGCAACTTTAGGAGATACAAATGAAACATCCCAACCTTTAATATAGTTATTTAATCATTCCTGGGGAAAAAATGGGATGATTAAATCTGAATTCATTTTATTCAAATAATTTATTGAGATTCATTTCATAATTATTCAACAAACATGAGAAAATTTTTAAAAAGTTTATCCTCCCTTTTCCCACATCTGTTTATGGTGAATGAAATAGTAATTTGGAATAACTCAAGTCTTATTTTCCACAGAATTTTAGGTAAATGGTTAAAAAAAAAGTCAATCATAGATTGTTTGGAATAACCTTATAGCTCATATTGCTATTGATTGTCACAGAAAATACAAAAACAGTCACTTAGTTTATCAACCGTTGCTATAAAAAGTATTCCACTGACATCAGTGTCTCTTAAAATGGTATCTATTGAGTTGTCTGGAAAGCCATGACATGTTTTTGTAGAGGAAAACATGAAAAAATACGTCATGACTTTCCCAACAACCGAATACATTTATGTATATTCTTAGGAACGTAAGCGCTCTCTGAGATAATTGAGAATTCTGTGGCTTTATTTATGGGGTCACAGAAAACATGTCTAACATTAGTTTATGCCTAGTTATGCAATGCAGCGTCCATTTTTACACTCGAGTTCAGTCCTGGTGTTGGCGTCCAGTAGGGCGACAGTACTGCTGAGAACGAATGAGGAAAGGAGAAGGCAGGCAGTCACTCCCAGCACAGTCACGCAAGGACAGCCGCGCAGTAGCAGGACACACCGACAGAACGGTGACTGCACGGCGGAAACTGCCAGTGAAGGGAAGTGAGGAGCCTAGGGAGCGAGCCCTGCACATAGTGGGGGCACATGCACACGCACAGCACCTGGGCAGGTGCAGTGTATGTGTATACGCACGTATTCGGTTTTCAGAGTAAATTACAATGTGAGAATCTGAGAATTTCCGCGGAGACCATGAAGGTAAAGGCAAAACGTCATGAAGACATCAAACTGAAAATCATGCCTGATATGGGACTTCGGCTGCAGGAAACGGACCCAGAGCCTTTCTTTACTTTCGAGACTGCTACATAACCCGACGTGGATCAGTTCCACGCCTGTCGGTCACTTAGCAGCCATTTACAAAGGAAAGGGCTTTTCCACTCACTGGAGACCGCCGGTTCCATCATCCTCTCCTTCTGGACTCAGGCGTCTACAAGCGTTCTCAAGTACCAGTGGCGGGTACTGATTAAATCCTCCTATGGAAAGAACGAAGCTAGAGGTAGATTTTAAAACTAGAACTTGTATTTGCTAGGTAAAGAGAATCCCAGTGGAAATCTTCAAGCAATAAATGTCACTAACATTTTCAGCAAAATTTGACTGGAGGAAAAGACAGAAACTAGTAGGAACTAGAAGAAGCATTCGAAACTTGATTTCAGTGTTTTACCAACTGGAGAATTCCCAAGGTCATGGAAAGAAATCTTTCCAAACGACTCATTTAGGCTTGATAGCGATACAAGGGCACCTGATTTCCACCTACTCAGACCGACATAGCCTCAGAGACATTCTATTCTGACTCCCGAAGCTTTTCCACTCAGACTGCTCTGAATGGGCCAAACTTAGAAAAGGCGCTATTTTACTACACGGTGCTATTTCTGTGCTTCGGCACCAGTTAACCCTGATTCTCTGAGGAAAAGAGCCACAAAAAGATTTTACCTTACTGTTCTCTGTAATAGATTCCTTCATCCCCCTTTCGGCGTTGTCCTACAAGTTGTAGAATATTAAGAAATATTTCATATTTCCCCCCTCATTCAGGAAAATAACCAGTTTTTACTCAAAGGAGGCCTTTGACCTAATGATCCAAGACTCCATAAAAAAGAACTCAGAAAATGTCTGTGATTTTATACTCATCACATTCTCTGATTCTTCTCTTAATTAATTTAATTTAATTATTATTTTTGGTTTACATAAAATCGATGTATGTCTTTATGGACTATAGTCTGATTTTTGAAAGCATGCATATACTACAGGAACCAGTAGTTAGCGTAATGGCTATGTCGCTGGACTCCCACATAGTCGACCGCGGTTCGCGTCCCAGACCCAGTGGCTTAAAACTCACTCCAGGCGCATGTGCGTGCGTGCCCAAGATCCCGAGGAGAATGGAGGAGAAGGGATTGCGGCGTGGCCATCCCCCCTGGGGGGTGATTTCTCGCTTTCTGTCTCTATGTCTCTCGCTGTCTGTCTGGCGAGCACACGCGCCCTACAGTGAAAAACCTCTCCAAAAAAAAAATAAATAAAAAAAGCATGCATATACTATATCACAATGAAATCAAAGGCATACACGTTCTTCAACATTGAATAGTACATTACGTTGTTCTTATTCATTAAGAGTTCTATTAGATTCTGGCATTTTTGTTGGAAGCCTACATTAAATTATCTATATTTTTACTCAGTTGGGATACATCCTCACATTTCTCTGACTCTGTGGTGAGCATTTCTTTTTCTGTTCCTCTGAAAGGAAAACATGTCTCCTGGTCAATTGCATCTAACATTTGCCATTGGTCAGGCAGACACTGTGACGAAGCTGTCCTTGCCTACATGTGTGTGGGAAGAGCAAACATCTTAGCACAAGACTCATAGAACCGGGGCCAGCAGCTTGGGAAAAAATTCCATAAGCATCCGTAGAGGTCTTTTACTTCTGAGGCCCACCTTGAAGTGGTTATAGGAAGACAGTTAATCGGATGCATTTATCACCATTGCTCAGGTGAGGGTCAAAAGCAAGCTAGTCCCACATAATTATAAAGTGACTTAGAGTCCCGCATACCTAGCTTTGCATTACTGAATCATCTTTCCAAAATGCTGCATTATTACCAATCTACGGCACAAAGAATACTGTGTGTATGAAAAAGTAATAACTTGCGAGAAGTAGCTCAGATGAGCCAAATCCCAATTGAAAACAGGTTTTAAAATGTCTTAACCAGTCCATTTCATGAATTTTCTTTTTATGCCTGCATTGGATTGATACATATGTGCCTTTCGATTACTATAAAATAAAAGCTCTAATAGGAGAGTTGATATCAAAACTTAATTGGAAGTATTCTCTTTCTTCATTTTTACATCATACAAGCAAGGGTATTTTGATTCAAACAAACAAAACATAGTATTTTCAAGAGGACAGTTATCGGATTCTCCAATTGAATATGAGTCACTGGAAAAGGGCAAAGCCGTTCCTGCCTGCAATGTACAGTGGGTTTTCAAGACTTGAGCACTGTGGTAGTGCTGGTGTAGCCACTTAATACCAAGGAGACTTTGGGACTGCAGGGTGGTAGGACTGGTTCCAATGGGACATAGCTCTACACCTGTCAGATTCCCCGAAAGGACAGATTGAGCTTAAGTCTGTGGAATCAGGGCTTCTCAATCCCAGTATTGTTGACATTCTAGGCTAGATTTTTCAGGGGAGAGGGTGTCTTTCCTGTAAACTATAGGATGGTTAGCTATAAATTGGCCTCTACTTGCTGCTATTGGCCCTCCCAAGTTGTAACAACCAAGAAATGTCTCCAGATGATTCCAAATATCTCCTGGGAGCAAAATTAGCCCCTAGATGAGAACGGCTGTGTTGTAACAGTGTTTGTTCATACCCTCTGCGGCAGAGAACAAGGTAATTGTACTTTTTTTTTTTTTTTTTGAGAGTTTTTTGCTATAGGGCACCTGCACTCACCAGGAAGACAGAGAGAGTCAGAGAGACAGAAAGTGAGAAGTCACCCCCTAGGAGGGATGACCACGCTGCAACACCTTCTCTTCCATTCTCCTCTGAGGATCTTGGGCACGCACGCACACATACCTGGCATGAGTTTAAGCCACCAGGTCCAGGATTCGAACTGTTGTCGATTACATGGGAGTCTAGTGACATAGCCATTGTGCTAACTGCTGGTCCCATGATAACTGTACTTCTAATCCTTTGCAGACTGATACGTTTGTCCTTGCTCAATGAGACAGCCCATGGTCCATGCGCATCTATGCTGCAGCAATCCGTGTCAACCTGCTTTAAATGTTTCTGGATGCCTCTATACATTTCTGTATTTGCCCCTTCACAAGTCAATTTATGGACTGGCAGCCACCCAGCAGGTGACACTAGATTGCATTGGCCTGGAGCCACACTACTCAGAGACTTTCAGTCACCCTGTTCTTTCCAGTCTTGAGGTTTTGGCTGAGAGATACTCTGCCATGCAAAGGTTTCAGCACTCATGGTCATGGTATAAACCGGGCATATAACCAGAACATGTGCCGTCCATGCCCGTCTCACCATCTAACACAACACAAAGGCATATCAGGCTATTAATGCTGTTAGCAGACACTAGCTTATTAAAACAAAGAAAAGCAATTGGATAATAACTTACTTCTGACTGAATATACAAATGGCTTCAAGAACTTTACAATATAATCCAGATCTGGTTTATGGATTCTCCCAAGCTGTATCAAATGATGATCCTGTGGGTGGCTGGCTAACTCCTCCATGTCATCCTCACGTGCAGAGCCCAGAGAAATCACAAATATGGCATAACCTTGACACTTGGCCCTCAAAGCTATCTTCTTTAGGAACTCCATTCTCCCATGAATTTCTCCAGCTGAGACTACAAAGATGACCTTGTGCTTTCTTAGGTTGGGTGTTTCCGAGAAGAGTTTCTCCATGGTCCACAGAAGGGCATGGTCGATGGTGGCTTCTCCACCGAGCTGTTGGAGGGACCTCTGGATATGGCTTTTCATTAGGATTTGGCTGTCATAAGTCGTAAAGTCGAACTCTGTTTTTACTGTACTCTTCTTTCTCCTGGAACCGTCCCAAGAGGAATAGCTCAACAAGGCAATTCTATCACCAGTTTTGGAGATTAAAGGGTCTGAAGCGATGTCGAAGTTGTCAATCACTGAGCTCACCAAGGCTTTCATGGTTTTAAAATCATCATTTGCTATATTCTGAGAATTGTCTAAGAGAAAGGCTACATCCATGTATGGATTTGCAGGCAAGAAAATCTCTTTAGCACAAGCATTTGGAAAACATTTATCTGGAAACATACAGAGAAACACATTATTCATTCAATATTGGCCCAAGACACTGTCATTTGAGACCTTCTTGAGCTTTGGTGACTAATTACTAGGAATTAACAATCTGAACAATACCTCCTCACTTCCACGTTATTTTTTCCCACATTATTTAAATCAATAAGTTTTCAATGTACCAATGTTCTGTGGCCACTAGTAGACAATTTGAAAAGGTCTTGGATGAAAGCAGATGTAGATAGTATATGTATCTAAAGTCTACAAGTCTGTCCAAACTCATTTAGAAAATATTTTCAGTAATTTAAAGGCTTTTTATGCAAACTACTCAATTGTCCCCAGGAACACCAAGTCAACTGAGATAATCTTTTAAACCAATGTTTACATTCTATGGACTCTAAACATTGTAGAGTTTGAAACACTTACTTTTGGAAAACTGTTGCTAGAAAACTGAAAATGGAAGCTACAATCAAAACTAGACACCTCTGATAAATCCAGTTTCAACAACTCACCAAGAAAGCAGTTGAAGTTTTCAGCATAGTAAATGCTTCTCGTTGGCCTTACCATAGCAGAGTGTACAGCTTCGAAGTCTTTCCAATGGCTCATGTGCCCCATGTGGAGGAACTGGAATCACTTGAAATGTTCCGGTGTTGTCGAACTGCATTGAAACAGTGGATGCCTATGTTCTGGTTGTTTTGTTTTGTTTTGTTTGTAGTCATTATCAGGAAGCCATGTTTACCCACTTTCCAGATTAGTTAAAAAAAAAAAAAAAA
>NW_006160119.1:1431394-1432804 GCF_000334495.1 Tupaia belangeri chinensis
TGTTTTGTTTTGTTTTGTTTTGTTTTTCTGTAGTCATTATCAGGAAGCCATGTTTACCCACTTTCCAGATTAGTTAAAAAAAAAAAAAAAAAACACCCAACTCATCACTCTTGTCTTGCTGGATAGCCCTTTGCCCTATTCAATGCATCTTCTCTCTCTCTCTCTCTCTCTCTCTCTCTCCCTCCCGGTAAGGTTTCCCTTTAAAAGAACATGTAGAACAAGAATCAGCATCCCTGTTTTATGATGAGAAAACGACTACCAGATAACCTGGCCAGATTCACTCACTGGGGCAGGTACTAAGTTTACACTCTAAAGATTCCTTTGGCTCCTTTAGGGAACGATGCCATTTATTTCCACTGTATCTAAAAGAAGACACATCTTTCAATGTCCAGTGGACCTCCTCAGTCACAGATTCCAACTAAAACATCTATTTCATGAGGCAGTAGACAGAAGACACTAAGTTCATTAAAGTGTCTGGCAGTGCACTGACTTGATCTGTTTCTTGATTCTTTGTTTTGTGTTAATAGTCTTAGAAACAGGCGAAATGCAGCATTCATCCCTTCATTGGGTTAGTAACTATTTATTGGGTATCCTTTCTGTGTGAGGCGCCATGCAGGGTAGACATGAAGATGGTAAAAGAAATCTACCCTTCCCAGGTGGTGATAAAGGCATCTCTCAAGCCACAAAAATGCTCATATTTTTTCTCACTCTCTGTCAGGAACTTAGAGGTGAGAACTGCCACTCCCTTTGGTTTTCTGTGATGTGCCCGTTATCAAGGGCCAAGGAATGGGCTTTGGGGAACTGCAGTGTGCTGAGTGCAGGGAAGTGAAGAGGAATCCCAAACGAGACTGGAAAGGGAAAACTAACGAGATGGAGGGAAGTGTGGAATACTTAATGTCGGTGAAGAAGATGTTCCCGAGAGGAGTGGGATCTGTGATGTTCTATACTGCGAGTAAGTCAAGGGAGCTGAAGACCAAGAATGAGCCGCTGCGTGCAGAATCGTGGAGCTCACTGGAGACTCTGGTAAGAACAGTTTTGGGAGAGTAGGATGAAAATGTGACTCAGTTTAGTTCAAGAAAGTGTGTGAGGAAAGGCACTGGAGCTAGCAAATATGGGCATATTCCCGAGAAGATTATTGTATGGGGAGCCAAGAAATGGGGCAGAAACTGAAGTGAAAGTTGATCAAAAAAGTTATTTTCCCCTACTGATGGGAAGATTCAATAGCAAGGGGAAAATCAATATCTGGTAGACAGAGGGTCTCTTCCACCGTAAAAATATCTCTAATACTTCACAGTGATGCAGACAGTTCTGTCCATGTTGTCAGCTTCGTGAGAGGAAAGGTCATGGGCCAATTTTACAAGTAGATATTCTGAAGGGAAAATCACACTTACAGAGATTCAACCTGAGGAT
>NW_006160119.1:1436193-1448177 GCF_000334495.1 Tupaia belangeri chinensis
GGAAACTCACACAGAGATACAACCTGACGATTTTTTTTTTAATTTTTAGAAATTTCTAGAAATCAGTGGGCTGCTCTAGAGTTTAAATTCCATTTGAGACAAGGTCCAGAGAGGAAAAAAAGGTAAGGTAAAATATTTTGAAGTACTTTTTTTTTTTTTTAAAGGACAAAATAATAAGTGACGCAAAGGATATGAGGGGCAGTTTCACAAAAATGAAAGTGACCAACGAACAGGTGGAAATGTCTACCCTCACACAGAACTATGAAGCAAAGCAGTCAGGGCACTGCCATTACCCGTCACATTGGCAGAAGTGTGGAAAGCAGGGTAGATGAAGGACAGTGCTGGCCAGCACGGGGACACAGACACCACACACAGAGGACGCCGCTGTTTCTTCAGAGCCAGGCAGGGAGGACTTGAGGAGGGTGAAGAGGAGGAAGAGGAGGGGGAGAGGGAACGTCCCGCGGGGAGAACAGCGTAGAGGCAGGGGAGCATGAGGGGTGGTTAAAGGAGGATGCACGTCCAGAACTACCCGTTAGGGTTATTATCTGGTAAGAGCAAGGTAGGGAGAAGTAGGCAACTTCCTGGGCTGGTTATTCTGTAAAGACGCTGAAAATGAAAAATGATTTGTTAACAAGAGGGCTAGAGGCTGTTCATGGCAGACTCCAAGGGGCGTGGACTCGATCCTTTCTGACAATAAGGGTTGAATCTGATGCCCTTTTAAGATTTCTTTACAGAAATTGGATGCAACTGTTAAAGTTGAAATGGCACTTGTTTCCCTTAGGGAGCAAAATGAGGGACGCAGAAATGTCCCGAAAGAAAGATGAAAAACCACAGGACGTCAGCCTCCTGCCATGCTTTCTGTCAGGATCTGCTGTGACTCTGCAGCTCCTATTTCAGAAAAAGACATGTGAGGAACAGCTTGATTCTCTTCGTGTTACAGAGAGATTCTTTTTCCTTTTTTAGTAAAAAAATCTGTGTGTTTATGAGTGAACCTTTATAATCTCTTGAATGACCTGTTGCCTTCACACACCCCAGAAGCATGTATTCCATGGATAATTTGAATATATTTAGAAGTTACAAAGAAGCGGACAGATAGGATTTCAAGTTTCTACAGGGAGACAGAAGAGGAAGGGGAGTGACAATCCCTTGAGGATCTGTGGATCTAAGGATGACCGAAATTCTTTTGGGGAAAATATTCATACACATCTAATGTTTTGAACAGCTTTAAGAGTTCACAGATCCTCCGGACTCCATCCCTCGCAAGTGGAGTCTAGCTGTCCGACGAGAGAGTAAGCAGATGCGAAGCTGAGAAAGACCAGGCCGGCGAGGGGGGGCAGAGCGCCATAGTCAAGACTCCATGTTAGACAGATCTGAGTTCGAGCTCCGTTAGCCACTTAGCAGCTGTTCAGGACTGCATGAGTCACTAGAACTCCCTGGGCCTCGGTGTCTCCATCTTTACCATGGAGACACCTGCACTCATGCAGAGGGTTGTGAGGATGTCTGAGGAGGGGCGTGAAGCTCTAAGGAAAGTGGCTGGCACCCGACAGAAGCTGAGCCAACGTGGCTGCTATTATTACCGACGTGGGATTCGGTGTCAGAGCCAGCGGACACGGAGACACAGGTGTGAAAACTGCAGAGGGTCATAAGCCACACATCTTCCCCGGCTCCCCACCATTCTCGGCCTTTCCCACCCACACCGCCCTCTGAACAATGAAGACGTGGTCAGATCCTTACCCCAAAAGCTTCATCCAGGAACCCTCTTTCATTGAAAGCAAAGACTGCCGGAGCGATATCCAGGGCACTAAACTCCATGGTGGCTGTGAGGACGGACGACTTACTGGCTGCTTCTCCGTTGCTGAAAAACACGGCAACTCTCCTCACGCTGGCTCCTGCGTACGTGCGCTTGAACATGTGGCGGGCCACAAACCGCATTGCGTTACCAATGTCTCGAGCCTCCGTGGGGGTTTGATACTTTATTTGGGAAAGAAGCTGGAGGAGTTGTTTCTTGCTGTGGTAGTCAGACCAACGGATAAGATAGCTGGTGCCCGAATCGTAGGAAATGACGGCAACCCTGGCTCCCACAGGACAGTTGTTCTCCCTGACGTTGAGGTCATTGACGATGGATGTGACGATGTCCTTTGTCTCATCAAATCGCTGCTTTGTGACACCAGAGGACTGGTCTAGGGCGAATACCAACTCTGTTGGATACACTGGACACTTGTCTACAAAAAAAAAAAAGTATTAAGTTATTTCAGGGGGTCAAAATCCTTTCCATAGGCTGGGCCATCGCCTAGGAGTGAAAGATGGACTCCACATGGCCGACCGTGGTCTGGTTCCTGTTCACAATACTTTGAAAGCATGCCAGGTGTGCGTGCGTGTATCCCAGAATCTCAACAGTGTGGAGGAGAAGGAATTGCAGCGCGACCACTCCCTACTGGGGTGCTTTCTCCCCATCTCTCTGTCTCTCCATCTTCTTCTGGTGAGCACACGTGCCCTCTGGCAATTAAAAAAATAAAAGAAGAAAGAACGTAACATGCAAAAGTGAATTTTACTATATGCAAAGTTTTCGGTGAGTAAAGTGAAATTATAGTTTGTTGGAGATGTTGAAAATCTCCTCCCCTCCAAGGTCTTTGAAATGATTTATTAATAAGGTCAGTTAGAAGATTTTCATTCACTTCTGTGGTGAATGCCTCCCTGCCGTGCAGAGGCAGGGCGATGTCCACGGTGGGTATGGGCACGGGGGAACAAGCTATGGGTCTCCCTCAAGGAATCTGAAGGAGACAGACCATTAGCGACGCGGTATAGGGTGGTCATTACTCGGCATGAGGATTCAGAGTCCAAGAAGGTATTCCCAAAGCGGGGGTCTCGGGGGCTTCCTGAAAGCCGGCTTGTGAAAGAAGCTTGCAGTGAGCGGTTACGAAAGTGGGGCTCTCTGAAACCCCCAGGCAGTACACACAGTCTGACGATGACCGTTCAGGACGTTTATAGGTTATCTTCCCTACGTATCAAAACTAACCTTCCTTTTTTAAAAATACTGCCACAGAGTACATGTGCTCCCCAGAGAGAGAAGGAGAGAAAGTGAGAGCTCCCCGCCATGGGCATGGCCACACTGCAACGCCCGCTCATCAGTTTTCCTCCCGCTGGGATTTGAGGCACGCATGCACAGACCCAGAACGACCCTCAGTCTGCTGGCTCTGGGACTCAAATCAAGCAGAGTGTGGAATACACCTGCTGTAACCACCACACCACTGGGAGGCCCTCAAACCTAGCTTTTCAACATCCTTGTTAAAGTCTGGACACAGGAAGAGAAAGGATCTTAAGAAAAGAAGAGAAGCGTCTCCATCTGCTTAGGCTGTTTCACTATACCCACTCTAGCTAACTCGCAAAGCGCATCGATCCCAACCACAGGTCTTAGTAAGGGTAGGAAAGTGTCGCTTTAGAAATGCACTTTGAACCAAGGAATTTTACTGCAAAGAAATTTTAAAATATAAAAGTTGATAACGGACAATAGAACGAGAAAAACAAGGCTCTGTATATTACTTATTTCTTCGCCCTATACTGAAAACTATTGGCGGGGAGCAGCAATTGGTGCAATGGTTACGTCGTGGGACTCCCACATGTTTGACCCCGGATTGAGTCCCAGACCTGGAAGCTTGAAAAGCATACTGGGCACAGGTGCATGCGTGCCCCAAACCCAAGAGGAGAATGGAGGAGAAGGGGGTGCAGCGTGGCCACCCCCCAGGGGTGATTTCTCACTTTCTGTCTCTCTGACTCTCCAGTGAGTACATGCTCCCTACAGCAAAAATCTCTCTTAAAAAACAAACACACAAAAACTCTTGGTAAAATGCTTCAAAAGCATCTTGAAGACTGACCTACCGTCACAGTTCTCCTGGAACATCAATCCAATTTCTATTCTTAATTTGTGATGACGTTAACTTGGCAAATAATAACTAGAGATACCCACAGGGTGCGAGACAATATTAGGAAACACGTATATGATAGATATTGATCGAATCGGGCCAGGAGCCAATTGCTCGTTTTCATCTCCTCTTACCCAGCGTGCAGCAGGGTACCTGACACGCTTAACCCACGCCTATGAAGCTCTATTAGCATGCACACATGCAAGGTGTTCTTGCAGGAATAAAGTGAATGGCTCCACACTTCAGGACCAGCTCACTGACAGAGGGTTTGCTCAGGGAGCCTCTGAGAGGCCGGGAGCTGACGTAACTCCTGGCTTCACTGACCATGCCCTCCGAAAGATCTGAGGCTCTGGGCGGTGCAGACCCTGGCAAGACCATCCCCCCCACGGCCAAGGTAGAGCGTCCACAGGGTCCTCGTGTGGTGGGACATGGATACGTGGTGTGAACGTGGTCTGAGGAAAGGACGTTCACACGTCCAAAAAGCTGGGGTCAACAGGGTCAGCAGCAAACAGAGCCACAGAGTGCAGACCGCGTCAGAGAGCCCCAAGCACACACCTCCAGAGAGCCCGCTCTGTGAGCTGCAAAGGGAGGGAGCTGGACAGGGCAACGGTGGGAAGGGGCCGGAACATGACAGGGACAGTTATGGTCTGAACTAAAAGACAGTGCACAGAGGGAAGAAGTCCTTTCCCAGCGGGACTCAGGGTTTCTTCCAGGTTGGTCTTGTCAGAATGCAGGAATTACTTCGGCGAGAGACTGCAGGGTAAGAAACTCACCTTCCCAGCAAGCTGTAAAGGGGAGACACAGAGAGAGAAGAATCGGTTACATTTTCAGAAGGCAGACTAAAAATCATCTAAAAAACCAAATTTCGACAAAGTGTAAGATTCTATCTGACTCTAATTGCAAATGAGGCTAATTTCTACATTGCAGGAAGCCGAGGTAGAAGGAGTGAGGAGAACAGCCACAGAATTTTACTGATCTGCTCCCTCCCTACCCCTTGCGGCCCTGCGCCCCTGCGAGCCGTGGCCAGCAGCCATGAGCAGAATTCTGGTTGAAGCTGATTACTTTTCCAAGAAGCAGGATAGATGAGGCTCTGATGGAATAGCAAGATTGCTGAAATTCAATTTGTGTTGTCTCTCTCCTTATCGCCTTTGAGTCACCCAGCAGCACAGGGCTAAAATACGGTCTTGCTTTCCCCCTCGATGAACACCCTGGGAAGCCCGATTTCTCTGTAGAGCCATGGAAGGATTTCTAAATGAACTTTGTCTTTGAGAAAAAAAATAATAGCTCCCTTGTTCGAGTACTCTCCAAATCCAGAGAGAAGAATGAAAAAACTCCGAGGGTTGCTCCTGAGCAAAACAGCATCTGGTTTCTCGAAGTGACTTACTCTGAAAACCGGGGACAAATCAGGGTGAGCGCTGATACATCTTGAAGAAACATGGGCTGACAATCTGCATGTCCAGGTGACTCAGTTCCCAGGAAGCAGATGAGTCACCCCCATATAGTAAAAGATTTTAATAACACTGGCAACACAAGGCCTCCCACCCTGCTGTCCCAACGGCAACCCTATTAACTCATGTCATGGCTTACGATGGACCTTTCTGACCAGGAGCTTCTGTGTGCTAACTTCAAGCCAAGCTGCCAGAGGAGGAGCACAGGCCCTAAAAACAGGCACGCCCACCAGTCGGGCGCGGCAAGGCCGGGACTTTGGGGGAAACCACTTGGCCTTTATTCACGGGCTGCTTTCCTAATTTTTGAAGATTATGTTTTCCTAAACTCCTCTCATGTCTCTCTCTCCCTCTAAAATGTGAGTCATTTGGGCCCCCCTGCTTTATCCTCGACCGTCCCCCTTCTCTCCACATCCCCACTGGCGTCTGGGAGAGAGTTTATGCTCCGGGGAGGGTCCAAGTCTCCAGCGTAGAAACCGGGTCCTCATCCCTGCGTGGTGGAAGCTGCTGCGGGACCTTGGGAGGCCTTGACGATGCCCCCTCCGAAGCCACGCCTGCTGAGTTGGTTGCAGGCC
Organism: Tupaia belangeri chinensis; assembly: GCF_000334495.1. Taxonomy (NCBI): domain Eukaryota; kingdom Metazoa; phylum Chordata; class Mammalia; order Scandentia; family Tupaiidae; genus Tupaia; species Tupaia belangeri. The sequence goes on from NW_006160119.1 coordinate 1,442,134, forward strand.
TGTTGCCCATCTTCCTCTGTCCCGCACTCCGGAGCCCCACGCTATCCAGTCAGCACCCCACGTGGTTACAGAAGCGGCCCGCTCTTGCCCAAAACCCTACTTGCTGGCTGGTCCCTTTCATGCGATGTTGGAAAACATCTTCCTTTAAATCCCAAACCTGGGACCAGCAGTTGGCGCAATGGCTATGTCGCTGGACTCCCATGTAGTCGACTGCAGTTTGAGTTCCAGATCCGGTGACTTAAACTCACGTGGGCGCGTGTGCGTGAGTGCCCAAGATCCTGAGATGAGAATGAAGGACTTTCTGTTTCTCTGTCTCTCTTTGTCTCTCTGGTGAGCACACGTGCCCTATAGCAAAAACTTCTCCAAAAAAAAAAAAAAAAAAAAAAGAAACCCCAAACCCTTCACGGACTAGTCCTCACCTCCTCGTCCTTCCGTCCACATGTGGTCTTCCTTAGGAGGGCCATATTTGATTTTGCTGAGAACACTGACAACACCTTGAGGGAGTCTGAACACCACGCTCATTTCCCACAAGGGCTCTTCCCCTTCTTCTCCCTGTGGTCCCAGTCTCAAGTCCTCGCCTCCCCCGTGTGCTGAAGAGCCTCTCCTCCTCTCCAGACCATGTTTTACTGCCCCCTCCCTGCTCTCCCCATTGGCTCCCTCTCTCTTGCCAACTGCCCACACGAGGCAGGTCTCGCCCTCCTCCATGGCCGTGGTTCTGGGCCTTGGTCACACTCTTCGCCATGACATCTTCCTGGATCATCCCTGGAATGTCTGCTTCTGACCTGCAAGTTTCACGTCCTGAGGGGCCTCATCCATCCACACGTGGCTGTAAGATCCTCCAGCGTTGACATCTGAGTCTCTCTCCCTGGCCCTGTGTCTTCCTGGAGCTCCATTTCCTCAGGTCCTTATAGATCATTTCATCTGGGCCAACCCACTATCTCTGCCTCTGCTCTGTTCCACCAAACTCACCGTCTTTTCCAACCAGTTGATTTCCCTGCACACTCCCCCGCCTCCTCGCCCACAGGGACACCAAGCCTCCCTCCAGCCTGTTATTTTAAATGTTCTGTGGTGGCTGCTGCTTTCTGGACACCTACTTACGACTACACCCTGTCTCCTTAAGTCAAGTCTTTCCGATTTCCTCCTTTTACACTCGATTACGATTGTGTGAGAACCACAGTGGACACCTGAGGAGGAGAGACACTGCCCTCCTAGCGCGGTACGTTGTTACATGCATATATGTAAAATGATGATTCTATTGTAATGTCAATTTTTTATCCTCTCATCGAGTCTTCATAATAACTATGTATGCTTAACGTTTTATCAGAAGGTGTACCATAGCCTCATTCTTCTACAAGCGTTAGAGTCTATATATAAACCATTTTGCTCTAATGAACAATATTTCCACAGCCATATTTAGCTATATTTTCTTTCTTTCTTTTGCTTTGGCTCCTTAGCATAAGTTTTAAGAAACAAGATTGCCAAGCCTTTTCTACCTTGCTTCCCCTTCTTCATAACCAAGACACTCTGTCTGTGGTTGACTGCTGCCTTATTCCTTTCTGAGACCATGTTCCTGCCTCTCCCCTGCTCTTCCCATAACCAGATTTAATCACCTTCATCCAAGCAACCTTCATGAATGAAGTAACTAACCAACTAACCCTAGCCCACCTGTATCCCTCTCATACCACGCCTTCTCAGTCCTCTCCACAGAACGCTGCCTTGGTGTGAGCTAATTCACACGCTGAGTTGGTCTCTAACTGTCCCGTGTGCGTGTTCTCTCTGCTCGTATACCTCACACCTCATGAACTGAGACGTCTCACTGAGCCCTCTTCCTCCCCCTCAGATGTGAGACGTCCTGACAGGGGGTGCCAACACACCTCTTTCCGAGGACCCTGGCCTTCCCACCAGTGAACTCAGCCTACCGATCCCCTCTTCCCCACCACATTCAACCCCGAGCGCCCTGACCAACCCCTGATGTTTTTGTCCTGTGATACCCAGATACTCACCGATATGGCCCCTCAAGAACCGGATCAGATCACATTGCTAAAAAATTTTAAAGAGAGAAGAAGTCAGACTACAGTGGCCTCCAAGTAGCTGTGCTGGGGTTTCTTTCATGAACAAGGAGATACCTACCGAGTACACAGGCTGCCCAGCCATGCCTTTAGTGCCCTAGGAAACAACAGAGCGCGTTAATTGGTTCGTGAACCGGAGACCTTCGTGATAAAACAAGAAAACAAAATCCTTCTTTCTGAAAAGCACAACAGGTAGAAAAGTAGCTGAAGAATTGTTTACAGTGCACACCCCCACTCACATCATGGGGTAAACGTATTTGTTTCAGGGTTAGATAAATAAGCTAATGCCTACACAAACTGAGCTGAATTAATTGTCTAGGGTAAAAAAAAATACTTCTAAAACTTGGTTGCACTAAAGTTGCACTACTCAGAAGACTGCTTAAAACTGCCATCGGCAGACTTCCCAAAGGCCACTGGTAAGACGAGGGGTTTGCTGAGAAATCAAAGGAACAGCTACATCAGAAGTCAAGGAGCTTCGAGTTCAAGAGGTGAGACACGACTCTGCGTGGTGGAAGGGCCAGACAGCATCACGCAGGAGGAGAGCGTGCACTGCAGTCGGGAATGCCAGGAAGGCCAAGAGGCCATGGAGCGGAGGACTGCAGAGAACCGGGCGAGAGGACTCAGGAAGGCTCCTGGGAGGAATCCTCCCCGCTTTATCGGAAATGTGAGCTGTTCTTTCCCCCTCACTTCCTTCGCCCAGAATCGGTCTTCCGGGCAAGGGCTGCTAACACATGTGGATGCCTAGACCCCATTGGACGGCTGATGGATGCGACATGCTTGCCTCAGGAAGATGCTATCACAGGCTCGGACGTGGACACACCACGGAGCCACCCCTCCAGCCCAGAAGCTCAACCAGGGACAGCCGCATAAGAGCCTTTGTCCGAAATGACAGTCGGCCCACGTGTCCAGTCATCTGCCGTGGCCTGAAAGTGTCCTCCCAAGTTAACGTGCTGCAGTCTGGTTCCCACTGTGATGTAGTAAGAGGGGGGACTTAATGGCTATGGTGTAAAGGGGGTGCTCTGGGAGGTACTAGGGTGTGTGTGCATCTGCAGACCCCACAGCACGGGAAGAGGGGTAGAGGAGTGCAGCACGGCCACGCCCCACGGAGTGGAGCTCTTCCCCCTTCTCTCTGTCTCTTCCCAGGGAGCACGTGTGCCATCTGGCAGTAAGTTAAAACAGAAGGTAAACCGACAGACCCAGTGACTGGCCCAGGGGTGTGCAGTTGTAGGAGTGTGGCCCTCAGTCTATGCTTCTGACTTTAAACTGTGTCCTTTCCCTGCCACACCAGGAAATGATACACACTGCCTGGTCCCGTGGGCGTACTCACCCTGTGTCCAGGAGGGCCTTGGAGTCCCGGAGAGCCCTGCTCACCTTTCAAGCCTACGGTGAGCTGCAGACAGGAACATACACTTGTTTTAACATCGTCTATGAGGACTACCTCGGTTTTAATGAGACATTATAGGGTTTTTTTGTTTTATTTTTAGTGTTTCTATAAGAGAACAACTGTGGGGCCAGCAGGTGGTAAAACGGTTATGTCACTGGACTCCCACATGGCTGACTGCAGTTTGAGTCTCAGACCTAGTGCTTAAAAATCATGCCAGATGTGTGTGCGTGCATGCCTAAGATCCTGGGAGGAGAATGGAGGAGAAGGGACTGTGGTGTGGCCATCCCCTCGGGGGGTGTTTCTCACTTTGTTCTCATTTTCTCTCTCTCTCTCTCTCTCTCTCTCTCTCTCATCAGCACATGTACCCTAAGGCAAAAATCTCTTTTTAAAAAAAAAAAGGAGAGGAGAGCAGCTATTCATTCAAGCCAAGTAGTGACTCGCACGTTCTGTAAGCCACAACCTCAGTCATGGGCAGACGCCGGCTCTCTGAGCCCTTTCACTGAGGGACCTGCTTTGCACTAGCACTGGGTGGGTGTTGCCAGGAGGAGCAAATACATGGGGCCTTCAAAAACTCATGGGAAATATGTTATGAGAAAAGCACGCATCACTCGGCGGTTTGAAAAACACACCGGGTGCAAGCTCATGCGCCCTAGATCCTGAGAGGAGAATGGAAGAGAAGGGATTGCAGTGTGGCTCACCCCCCATCCCCCCAGCCCAGCTAGTGCATGTGCCCTTTAGCAAATTAAAAAAATTTTTTTTGCACCAAAATAAATTCTTAATTTAACTCCACTTTTCCATGGACTTTTTAAAGTACCCTTGTATACTAGAGCACGCAGAGCTGTAGGAAGAATCTTCCCATCTGCAAAAGATCAAACGAGAAAAATGATCCCCGTACGCCTCCGTGGACATGCCTGGGCTGTCATTGCCACAGCTCAAGGTGACAGGTACGAATACTAGAGAAACGTACCCAGCCAGAAGCAATCACACCTTTCACACCGATGGTGACCACCGGCAATTGCACTCAGACTTTAAAATGCAAGACTGCTTGTCTCGGCATTTCGATTTTAAGTAAGCATAACATTCTACTCTGCACTTCGCTAGCTTAGAAGCCCTCAGTAGTCCTCCTTGAAATGGATGTCCCCTGTGACCTCGTTAAGGATGGGGGAGTCTCCAGAGAATGCCCAGGGACACAGAGAAAAGGTGCCAGCCTCACTTCCACGCATGTATTTGTTTTTTCCCCAGAAAAACTAGAAGGCTGACACTTCTTGGAGGAGCCAGTTACCAGTCTGTGAGTCTTTAAAAGGGTTCTGATTCATGGGACCATAGACTTTTAGGGCTAGAAGTGACCTTAGGTGCCACTCAGTTCAGCCCTCACCTTACATAGAGAGCCCTGAAGAGACACATTGAAATTCCCATCTTGCACGGGGCATCTGCAGCCCTTGGGCTGGATCGGTAATCCACACTTATGGTAAGATGATACGGTAAGAGTCTGCCAAAGAAACATGGCTACCTCGGGGTTACAGCTCACTTACCGTTAGTCCCCTAAACCCTTTGGGTCCGGGCCCTCCGGGGATTCCAGGCTCACCAACATCACCCTGAAGATGGAGATAGAAGAAATCAGCATGTTAAAATATTCACAATGAGAGAATAAAAACGCGTCCAAAGAGAAGCTTAATTGATCTTGTAACAATCATTCGATGTACATGATGACCAGTAAACACTAAATGCCATCTTTCTCTGCCATTCTGAACTAAGTCATTGGTACACTTAGTCTCCCAACTATTTTTAATATCTAAATTTTCTAATAATGCAAATATTGATGTATGAATATCAATTCTAGTTACTAAAAATTTTTTTTAGGTTTTTGCTCTAGGACATGTGCACTTGCTGGAGAAAGACAGAGGGAAAGTGAGAAGTCATCCCCCGGGGGGAAGGCCACACTGCAATTCCTTCTCCATTCTCCTCTCGGGATTGTGGGTACGCACACACACGGCTTCCAAGCCACCAGACCAGGTCAGGGGCTGGATTCCCACACGGGAATTTGGGACCTTGCCAGGTCCCAAATATTTTTTAAATGCTCCCAGCACCTTAATCACTATGACACTTGCCAGGTCCCAAATATTTTTTAAATGCTCAAAAATCACAAACACACATGAAGTACGGACCTCATGTAATACTAAATGTTACTTCTGCACCATCATCTAGCCGCTAGCTTCAACGGTTCTGTATGAGTATGCACATTTCACACTTCTCAGTGATGAAATACGCCCACTGTCCCCCGGAACACCGATCCTTGGGGCCAGCACACGGAGTGGCAGTCACCTCCCCCGAGCTCTGAGGCCGACGGGTCCCCGCCATCAGCCCCAGCGTCCCTGAGGGCTGACTGCAGCGTGCCCACTCCAACACTTGTTCCGCAGCCTACGTTTTGTACCTAAGCGTAAGCCCTGACCGTGTAGAAGACATGTTCACACGCTGTTGAAGAAGAGGGCCTCTTCCGGAATTCTAACATGTAACACAGAGGGAGTCGGATGGGAGCGGCTCTGGCTGAAGCAGAGGGGATCCCGCTCTGCATGTGGAGACGGGTCTATCTG
>NW_006160119.1:1448830-1453043 GCF_000334495.1 Tupaia belangeri chinensis
GGGTGTGTGACCCGGAGAGCAGCCCAGTAGGCCATGCTGGGGACAAATCAGATGGCGGTCGTCCGGGGGGTCAGCTGACGCAGGGAGGAGGTGGACACAGGAGGGCAACACGAGGAGCAGCATCGTCTCTCAGGAGAGAGGAAGCGAAGAGGGAGGACAGGGAGCAGTTATGAAAGCCTGGTGGTGGGTGGGGTCACCGAGGCCGAGAACTCGAGCAGTGGGTGCCTGGAGGTAGGTCTTACAGCACAGGACGTCGGCAATGACAGGCGAGATGACTTATCCTACATAAAGACTCAGAGAGGTCGAGCGGGGCCCGTTTTGATGCCCTGCTTCTCTGTCTGACACCCATTCAGACCTCCTGGCTTCTCGCACGTCTCAAGTAGAAGGTTAAGAACAAGGCATTTTCAAAACAAGGCCATGTGCTCCGTACCTTCTGGCCCGCGTCTCCCGGGAATCCTCTTGGACCCTGTCATTTTCAGCAGAGAACATAAATATATCAACATGCCACTTGTAACATATGATCAGTTCTTCTTGTAGTATTTAGGTTTCATTTATCGATTGAAAAAAATCATTGTTTTCCATATTTACCTTTACTCCTTTTCGTCCCATCTGCCCATAGCCTGGGATGCCATAATCTCCCTATAAACACACAAATTCGTTTCAATCTCCTGAAAAAATGTCTTGAAAATGAGTCGCAATCTCCACTGGGGAGAGGACGGTGTCAGGAGATAAGCACTTGGGGCTTCCAGGAGGAGGGGGCCTAACCTTGGGGACGTGCATGTGGCTGGACTGTCCTTACTCTAAGGCATGTCCCCTGGTCCTTCACTGGCCAGCTCCACTCTGCAGCCATTGCAGGAAGGAGAGGGATGGCCATTCGGCACCTGCAGAGTCTCTGGCACTCTCCTGCCTGGAAACTTAGGAGCTGCCCAAAGAACATGCATGAGGAATTTTCCCAGAGACATGGACAACATGCTCATCTTTGCTGGTCACCAGAGAGAAGCAATTTGCAACAGTAACGAGATGCCGTTTTCTCCAAGGATAAAGATGAAAAGCCACGGCATTCCCATCCCGTGCCACTGTCGGGGTGACTGCCCTCCGAGAAGCACCTGATGGCACACAGACCCAAACGTGGCTTTACTTTCTCAGGGCGCTTCACAACAGAATCAAAGCTTTCACTAAACACGCACGCGTTCTTCGATCCAGCTACTGGACTTCTAGAAATCTCTATGCAGAAATTAATGACGGTTTTCTCCAAAAATTTAGTTACGTACAAAAATGTTCATCTCTGGGCTGTTTACGACAGTGACAAACGGAAAGCGAATGAGATCTTCAGGAGTGAGAGATGGGCAGGTAAACTACAGAACAGGCGGTCAGAGAGGCATCCTGAAGCTATTAAAGTGAAGCAGGGGGAGAATGAAAATGCTTATACACTGTTAGGGGAAGGACAGACACAACAGGCGGTCAGGGAGGCATCCTGAAGCTATCAAAGTGAAGCAGGGGGAGAATGAAAATGCTTATACACTGTTAGGGGAAGGATAGAGGGGCTCTTTTTTAAATATCTTTAGGATGTTGATAAATATCTCAACATGGTGGGTAATATCCCTCCCCCCGTCCACCCATGACTCTTATAAATTTTTTTCTTGAATATTTCTGTCTTCAAATTAGATCACAGAAAAGGCCCTTGTAGCACTATGGGATAGCTGGCGTTGTTCTGGGAGGAGTCCGATTGGATTTTATGGGTAGAAGCCGCAGTGGGGGAAGATAGGAACCCTCTCGGAGGCGCTCCCCTGTGGGTAGAGCGGCAAGCCGGCCCCTCGCTGCGCCCCTACCCTCCTCTCCCTGTGAGCCCCTGCCTCTTCCTGGCCTCTCACCACTGGGTCTCGGCTTTCCGACTACTGTAGGCACGTGAAAAGCAGTGGGACTCTTGAAACTACCGCCATAACCGAAATTGCGTGTGGTCTGACCGACGCGTCCTCGGCCACCGCTCCCAGCCCCTGGCGACCCCGTCCTGCCGAGTCTGAGTCTGAGTGTTTGGACCCCATGCTTAGCTGAGGCGGTGAGGCTTAGTTCGCGTCACGTAGCACCCTGCGGCCACCCGTGCTCTGGCAGTGTCCAGGTTTCTTTCTTCCTTAGGCGGGACAGTATTTCCCCTGGTGTAACGCCTCTTTACCCACCCACTGGCTGGTCAACGCCGGCCCTGCTTCCATGTTAGCTATCTGAATAATACCTGTGTCTGGTGAGTTTTCTGTAGTATCCTCGCATAATATTTGTAATAATGTGTTTTATAACAGTGAGTGTTTTTTAAAGGAATAAAATGATTGTCCCTAGTTCGGCTGCTCCGTAGGCAGAGCCGCCAGGACAGAGAGGCCCGACGGGCGGTGCTGCTTCTCGGCCTGTCCTGTCTCATTGCCACCCTAGTCTTAAAGGAAAGGGAGACCCAGGGGCTGTTTCTCAACTGATCTGCGTCTGCAGGACCGTATAGCCTGTTAAAGTAGGTATTTAAAATACTATATTTATTTTAACTTTCATTATATTTTTATTGCCAGAGGGTGTGTGGACTCACCAGAGAATGAGAGACTGAGATGGAGAGAGAGGGGAAGCATCTTCCAGCAGGGCATGGCCACGCCCCGGCCCCTTCTCTTCCATTTCTCCATCCCGTCGAGATTCCGGCTACACACACACACGTGACCGGCATGTTTTTTACGCCGGCAGGGCTGGGAGCCCAACTGCTGTCAGCCACGTGGGCTCAGCTCCCTTCAGTCTTGCAGTACAGACTGGCCTCCAGTTGCAGACTTTGAAATGCCCTTCCTGCCTCCCCACCTCTGCCCAGGCGCTGAGACGGCTTCAGTGCCCCAGAGGCTCAGGCCGACATGCCAACCTCCTCTTTACCGCAGCCCGGAGCACGCAATGCCAGGCAGAGGAGGGCTCTGAAACCTCGTACCTGTCTTCCTCGCTGTCCAGCTGGCCCCGCTGGCCCTGGGTCCCCAGGCATCCCAGGTTCTCCCTAGTAAATGAGATAAGGAGAACTTCGCGTCAGTAACACCAAGCCCGGCTCCCGTCACAGAAGGCTCTGTGCCGCAGGTGGGAAGACCCAAGCTTTTCAGGGAAGGGGCGTAAAGGGACAGGGACAGGGCACAAACACCGATCCTCTTAAAGGACAGCGAGAAACATCCAGCCCAGCCCAGGGCTGGACTCGAGAACTCCCCAGTTCTACGAAAGGGCTGCAGAGGCAGAGAGCAGTCCAGGGGAAGTGCTTCCCCTGCGGATGCATCTGCCCAGGCACAGTGACATACTGTTCGGATCGTGAACTGCCGGTCATGGCTACAGTGGCCCTGCCCTGCCCAGACAGTCTGGCTGGGAGGGAAGTTACTACGTGAGAAGTTCAGGGAGCAGAGGAGCAGAGGGGGCCCAAACTAGATCGGTGGGGGGCCGAGCAGGCTGCCTGAAGGAGAGGAGCAGGGACGCTGAGCGGGAGGAAGACCCGGCTGCGATGTGGGGCTGGGAGGAAGGCCGAGCCGTGGGGACTGGGAACTCGACAGAGCGGACAGCGGAGGCCTGGGCCTCCCTCCCCACACCGACGGGTAAGGCCGTGTAAGTCTCAGAGCGGAGTGGCTATTGACATGCGTGTGAACTGGGACACGATTACACCACGAGGTTGGGGCGCGCTCACCTCACCCGAGTGCTTATTTCGTTGTTACGGTTTGGGCCTTATGTTGAAAACATTTAAGATCAACTCTCCTGGCAAAATTCCGGTATACCACACGGTGTTGTTAGCTGTCGTCTCTGCTGTATGGGAGGCCCCCGGAACTTACTTATTTACCCCAAAGTCTGAAGGGTTTTCCTGAGAGCCACAGGGAGGTCAAGGCTGACTACGTAATTTGCTGGGCTCAGTGTGGAAGGAAAACTTGGGATCCTTGTTCGAAAACTAAGTTTCAAGGTCAGGACGTTGGAACTGTAATCCAGGCAGGGGCCCTTCTCAGCCAGCCCCCAGGACGCACTGGGTCCCAGGTCCAGGCAAATGGCCCGGGGAGAGGGCTGACGGAGACTTGGGAAGGTCGGACAACGTCGGGTCGGTCTGCTCTCTGACAACCTCCCGCCGCGCCACCCCAGGACGGCAGGTGGAGTCAGACGGAGGACAGTGTGCACAGCTGGTTCTGACCCCCGCCCAGCCGGCCCGGCCACCGACACCTCCCTACAGTCACGAAATCCGAGG
>NW_006160119.1:1453240-1459800 GCF_000334495.1 Tupaia belangeri chinensis
GTCCGGAAATCCGAGGGCTGGCGTGGGCGGCCACAGCAGCCGCCCACTGACGAGAACCCCACTGTCACTTCCACGGGATGTTACACAGCGTTCTTCACACTGATTTGGACGGCTTTTGCGTATTTGTAAGAGGACAGAAATTGCAAAAGAAGAAATCGGAGCTGGGAATTTTCCGTGGTCTCACGGTGCGAGAGCCCATTGTCCCTCCTAGTGGATGACGGGGCGGGCAGCTGCGTGCCGGGCACGAAGTCGGGAGCTCTCTGACCCTCGGAAGGGAGAGAACTGGGCAGAACGCGGGTGTCTGAGCCACGGTGCTCAGAGTCCATCACAGACAGACATGAAAATCGGACAGCCCTCCCGGTATGTGAAAGAGAAATAGCGTTTACCTTCCTGCCCTCAAGCCCGGGTCTTCCAGGGCTCCCCGCCGCTCCCACTGGCCCAGGAGAACCCTGAAAAGCAAAAAGGGAGACAGGCAGTTGGCGCCGCCGTGCTCAGAAACCCACCGGGACTGCCTCGTTTCCTCCACGCCATCGCCAACCACCCCTGACAGGAAATCCGGCCCCGGCGAGCGGTCCGCACTGCCCAGACGGCTCGGGCTAAGTCCTAGTTAAGGGACCGCAGGCTGTCCTTTGCAGAGACATCGCCGGTCTGCACGGGCCTCAGCAAGGAGTCGGGAAGACGCCCTGACTCGCACACGCCGTCCCCGGGGTGCGGGTGAGCTGCCCCTGTGGGGTCTGTAGGGACGCTGAGCTGGCGGCCCGGGACCTGCCAGCAGCAGGGTGTGCCCCAGCGCCCCGACCTGAACACGGGCACCAGGCCTCCCCACATGCTAGGAGGCATCCCCGGCCTTCTCAGCGCTGCCGTCCGAGCAAATGAGTAGATTCAGAAAAGCTCAGACGTCCCTGCTCACCCAGCCCCCCTGCTCGCCCGGGGCATGAGCAGATGCAGAGGGTGGCTCTGGGAGCTGAGCTTAGGGGTGGGGCAGCTCCCTTAGCAGGGCGTCTTTGAAGTCAGTTTCCAGTATCTAGTCAGCAGGGACACGAAGGCGGCGAGAGTTTCACCACAAACTGAGGCACTGGAGCCCCCTCGGGGCGGGAGGGAAGGCCCATGGCTCCGCAGAACCAATACTGCACAGGCTTTCTGTAGGCTGAGGACCAGGGGCTGCGCCTCTGAGAGGCGGGGAAAGAGCAGTGCTTCAGCTACGCGGAGGGAACCTGAGCTGGGCCTGAGGTCTACCCCAGAACCTGCCGTGACAGGGCCCACGCGTAGCCGGTAACTACACGTAAGGGCGCTCTGGAGTAGGAGGGACCAGAACCTCTGACCCTCATGTCCCCGAGTCACTGACCTGAGGTCCTTTGGGCCCCTGGCTTCCTTGTTCTCCTTTCCTGCCAGGACTTCCACGTAGCCCCTGCCGTGGGAACAAAAGGAATGTGATGGGAGGATGCCAGTGAACGCCTGCTCCACGGGAAGGCAGCATGCCACGTTCCTGCAGACTCCGACCTCCAAGACGAAGCGTGCATTAGGACAGCGACAGGACAGACCAGGACACTGGTTGCTTCATGTCTTATCAATGGGTCCCCTGCTGGGATAGAAGACCTCTGTCCCCTAGGGACCAACAGATGGCTTAGCAGTTACATTGCAGGACTCCCACATGGGCAACCATGGTTCGAGTCCCGGACCTGGTGACCTGAAACTCATGCCGGGTGCATGTGCATGCGTGCCAAAGATCCTGGGAGAAGAATGGAGGAGAAGGGATTGCAGCGTGGCCATTCCCCCTGGTGGGGATTCCTCACTTTCTCTCTCACTGACTCTCTCTCTCTCCAGCCAGCACATGTGCCCTAAGACTAAAACCTCTTTAAAAAAAAGCCCCCCATCCCTCTCCTACAGGGAGAAGCAAAAATAGACTAAAGGGGAAATTAAACCTTCAGAAAAAGGAAGAGCAGTACAAGCACATGGCCTCCTGTGATGGGGCAGGTTACCTGGGCCACAGAGCCCGTCACTGTGTGAGATGGAGAGCGGTCCTCCCCACACACGAGAGGGCATGTCAGCAGACCCCGTCAGAGAACTCAGGTGTGGCACACTGTTCTGCCATCCTACCATGGCGCTCACGGCTCTCAAACGGGGCGAGAGGTGCAGTAATCTTTCTTACTGCCAAAGCGCCCGCTGGGAGCCGCTGGGCAGGCCTCGACTCACTGCCTAGACGCCAGCGGGACCCGGATGTCTGCAGTAACCGTCACCACACTCCTTCCCTGAAGGCCTGGGGACGGACTTTGGCTGTCCTCGGGCTTAATCTACTAAAGCTGTCCACGTGGGCCTGGTTCAGATACCAGAACCACTTAAGAAAATCTCAAATGCCAGTTTCCAAATAATCTGAAACTTTCTAGAAGAAAAGTAAATTCCTGGGGAGGCTTTAGAACAGGCACGTCCACATCTATACAGACCATTCAGACACGGCCAAGCTTAACTCGGGCCCCATATAAAGTGACAAACGCCCATGTGTTACAAAGCCACTCTCCAGGGGCGACCATGGCTCTGTCTCGCACAGTGGAGAGTGAGACAGAGGTGCCCTGACTTCCAATGCCCATTCTACTCGTGATGTGGCCATAAGACATGCCAGTAACACCCTATCAGCAGTATTCCAGATACACTGCCACCTCCCTATGGAGTTAGCATCAGGCAATTTAACAATTAGTCTCCACCACCAGCCAACTCCATGCAGTCGTGGTGCAGGCCCTCAGTGATGAAAAGCCGATTCGCCGGCTCCGGCCATAGCAACGGCCAACGCCATACCCAGGTAGTCATCATTCGTCACCACTAAGATGCAGACTGTGCCGGGAGCACAAGGGGCCGTCTTCCCCTGGGAGGGCCTCTCAGAGAGCTGTAAATGTCAGAGCAGGCGGGATGGAGCGAAATCACGCCTCTCCCCTAGGTGGGAAAGGCAGAATATTGAGGAGAGGGCAGCTAAACTTTTCCTTCCAGGACCAGCAGACGACATAAAGGTTATGTTGCTGGACTCCCATGTGGCCGACTGAGGTTCCAGTCCCAGACCCAGACGCTTGAGACATACCGGGCGCGTGTGTGTGCTGCCCAAAATCCCAAGGGGAGAGTGGAGGAGAAGGGATTGCGACATGGCCGCCTCCCCTGGGGGAATGATTTCTTGCTGTTTCTCTGTTTCTCTGTCTCTCTCTGGTGAGCTCACATGCCCGATTGCAAAAATCTCTCTTAAAAAAATTCTTTCCGTTATTTATTTTCATACAGAACCAGCTGCCTTTATTCTCGCCATAACAACTCAGCCTTATTTGTCAATATTCATGAAACCAACACACCTGTGGGCCTTGTAACCCTTCAGCTCCGGGTGTACCTTGTGGTCCAGGGGTTCCTGGCTCCCCCTGAGGAGAGAGGGTTTTCAGGGTTAGGATCTCTTTCACAGTTTCCATACAGACTTTCTTCTTGTAAGACATATGAGGGGTCTTCAAAAAGTTCACATAAAATGAACATCATTTAAAAACTATGAATTTCAAACTCTCTTGTGCCCCCGAATAAACTCATACTTTGACTTTTTTCACAAACCTTTAAAAGTCAGCTTGTAGATATTGTTTTGCCTGACTCATGGCTCGCCACCTATTTTGCCCAGGATCTCACTTTTCTAGACTGCCCAAGGAATGAACACAAGCTTGTCTCTCACTCTAATCAAGAATTCCACTCTTGTACCCAACTCCCGGTTCGCAGCATAGTTTCGGCTTGTCTCGGAAGTACCCGTGACGGAGGCTTTGCCTTAGGTCAGGCCTGTCCTGCTCCTGGTGGGTGAAGTGGCAGCTACTTGTGCTTCTCACCAGGCAAAGGGGACCATGCTCAGCGCTGGGCACTGCTGGGCAGCACCCCTGGTAAACGCTCACTGATTCTTTCTCACACCATTTGCATCAAGGAGTCTCCTGGATCCCACCTACCACGGAAGACAGGAAGTGAAGTGCACTTACTGAGGCACCTGGGACTCCCCTCTGGCCCTCTCTACCCTGAAACAGAAAAGGTGAAGTGTGAGTGCCAGGGGGTCAGCGTGGGTTGGCCGACTGAGGTTCCAGTCCCAGACCCAGACGCTTGAGACATACCGGGCGCGTGTGTGTGCTGCCCAAAATCCCAAGGGGAGAGTGGAGGAGAAGGGATTGCGACATGGCCGCCTCCCCTGGGGGAATGATTTCTTGCTGTTTCTCTGTTTCTCTGTCTCTCTCTGGTGAGCTCACATGCCCGATTGCAAAAATCTCTCTTAAAAAAATTCTTTCCGTTATTTATTTTCATACAGAACCAGCTGCCTTTATTCTCGCCATAACAACTCAGCCTTATTTGTCAATATTCATGAAACCAACACACCTGTGGGCCTTGTAACCCTTCAGCTCCGGGTGTACCTTGTGGTCCAGGGGTTCCTGGCTCCCCCTGAGGAGAGAGGGTTTTCAGGGTTAGGATCTCTTTCACAGTTTCCATACAGACTTTCTTCTTGTAAGACATATGAGGGGTCTTCAAAAAGTTCACATAAAATGAACATCATTTAAAAACTATGAATTTCAAACTCTCTTGTGCCCCCGAATAAACTCATACTTTGACTTTTTTCACAAACCTTTAAAAGTCAGCTTGTAGATATTGTTTTGCCTGACTCATGGCTCGCCACCTATTTTGCCCAGGATCTCACTTTTCTAGACTGCCCAAGGAATGAACACAAGCTTGTCTCTCACTCTAATCAAGAATTCCACTCTTGTACCCAACTCCCGGTTCGCAGCATAGTTTCGGCTTGTCTCGGAAGTACCCGTGACGGAGGCTTTGCCTTAGGTCAGGCCTGTCCTGCTCCTGGTGGGTGAAGTGGCAGCTACTTGTGCTTCTCACCAGGCAAAGGGGACCATGCTCAGCGCTGGGCACTGCTGGGCAGCACCCCTGGTAAACGCTCACTGATTCTTTCTCACACCATTTGCATCAAGGAGTCTCCTGGATCCCACCTACCACGGAAGACAGGAAGTGAAGTGCACTTACTGAGGCACCTGGGACTCCCCTCTGGCCCTCTCTACCCTGAAACAGAAAAGGTGAAGTGTGAGTGCCAGGGGGTCAGCGTGGGTTCCTTGGGGCAAACCAAAGTCTTTCATTCCCTGATTGATTTAAGAAGTGCCCAGCTCCCAAAAATAGTTTCCCTGAGGCCCTTCCCAGCGAGGGGGTTTCACGGGACACTTACTTACAAGCTAACTACTTTTTACGTGTGGCAGGGAGGAGCCAAAACACCTGGCCTGTGGCTTCTGGTGAGCTTTTCAGTATATCAAGCCACTGTTCTGGCACCTGTGTTTACAACACCGCATTCGCATGAACTGTAGCCCTGCCGATCAGGAGGCAGCATCCTGGACTGGCTGTGTTGTCCTAAGATGCTCGGATCCCGGCCACCCTATGGCATGGTGGTGAGGGCAGCCAGATCCCACATGGCAACCCTGCAGTTTGAATCTTGAGCCTAGTACCTTGGACGACACTCTAAGCACACGTGTGTACATGTCCAAAACTCCAACAGGATGGGGACACAGAGCTGGGGAGCACAGCCATACGGGGCTGCTTTCTCCCTGGCCCTCTCCCTGTTCCTCTCTCTCTCCCTCTCCCTCTCTCTGTCCCTGTCCCTCTCCTTCTCTCTGTCCCTCTCCCTCTCCTCTCTCCCTCTCCCTTGCCCTGGTGAGCACACACATCATCTGGCAAAAAATACGAAAGTTGCCCTCTCCCTGTTCCTCTCTCTCTCCCTCTCCCTCTCTCTGTCCCTGTCCCTCTCCTTCTCTCTGTCCCTGTCCCTGGTCTCTCTCCCTCTCCCTTGCCCTGGTGAGCACACACATCATCTGGCAAAAAATACGAAAGTTAAAAAGTAAGCTTTACAGAGCATTTTGTGCTGCCCTGGAAAGGTGGGGCGGGGTAGACTTGCTGTTGTTAGTCCTTGTTTAATTCAGGAGAGGAGGCAGGAAGGAGCTGAGCAGGAAGCAGGGAAGGGGCGAGGAGAGCCCTTAGTCCCTCACGCCCTCAGTGACTAAGTCCTTGAGAGACTTCTCTCCTCCCCGAGCCGTGGCATCCTTTAAAAAGTGCCTGGTCGATCCTTGTGTTATAGAGTTATCTCAGACTAGAAGCATGTTGCCTTAAACCAACAAGAACATGTACATTTATCTTACAGACTGCACCTCCCCTGCTCTGCTCCCCCTTACGCTTCGATGTGTGTGTGAGGGAGAGGGCCAGCTCCCGACAACCTTACCAGAAGCACTAGGAAGCCTGACCCCTCCAGCTGCAGGTCCTTTCCCTGAAGAACTATGATTGCTCAAGATGAATAAATGCATTTCTCCACCATCTCTTCCAGACAGAGTGGCAGACAGCCACAGCCTTCAGATGATGAGAGGAGGCTGAGTTTACAACGGAGAAGAAACCCAAATCTGAGACCATGAACATTATTCGATGTCCATGCTGCAGCCATGACAGGGGAGTCGCTAACACACTGTGAGTGCCTCCTCCAAGCTCAGCCGTCCACCAGGGGAAGGCGTTGTTTGGCCGTTGCTCTGGATGCG
>NW_006160119.1:1459905-1462417 GCF_000334495.1 Tupaia belangeri chinensis
GCCAGGAGGTTCAGGGGACACAACCACGCCCTCTCAGCCTTTGCCATGTTGTGGTCCAGCCAGGAGATCCCCACCAGAGGGACTCAGACCTCCACCCTGTGAGGGGAATAAACGTCTAGTCTCTTAAACGACCCAGCCGCAGGGACTTTCTGCGACTAGCAATGAAACAAATGAGAAAAGCTGTTTCTTTAAAAGAGGGAGGAATCCGACGTCCTTTAAATAAGTACTTTTAAAAAGTATTTACTTTTATCGATGATAGAGAGCGTGTGTGCACACGAAGGGGAGGGAGAGACAGAGAAGTCCCTTGAAGGGTCTTGTCACGCTGCAGTCCCCCTTCCCTGGCCCTCCATCCTTCAGGAACACACACATCTGGCATGCTTTCCAGCAGACCTGGGACCCGCCATGGCTGGCCACGTGGCTTCCAGCACTGCCTTTCGGTTTGCCACCAACTGCACCACGAGGCTGGGCCCCAATGTCCCTAAGTTTTTGCACATGGGATGAGGTAAAGTTATCCTAAGACCTTGAATGGGCACCTAGTCACCAGTGTTTTGGTCCACTGAAGAATTTCTCTGAAATTTCTCTTTCCCGGCGGCAACATGTACAGAGAGAGAGTTCTCCTGCTCATAACGCCCCTACGTAAGCTCAGGGGTGCTGAGCTACGAGAAGGCTTTCATGTGAAGTTACCGACTTCCTTCAGAGGTACTCCAAAGCACTTGGGAGGTGGAGAAGAACAGCAGACGGCAGCACGGTGACTCCCACCAGGAGCAATTTCCCTCCATCGCACCCCGCTCCACACCCCACACACATCCGGTGATACCTGGAGACTTTGGGGGGCCACATGGGGAAAGTGGAGGGTGGTGCTACCGGCCCTTGGCGGGCGGGGACCGGGGATGCTGTCTGCACCTTCGGTGGTCAGACAGCCCCTCACGAGGAATTATCGGAACCGAAACGCCAAAGCACTGAGACCGAGAACGCTGCAAAGGTCACAGCCCCGAGGAGCCTGCTCTGCAGCCACAGACCCCAGAATGCCTTCGTGCCATCTTCGAGTGAGGAGGAGGGGAAATAAACTTCCACGAAAACACTCACCCTGATTCCTCGGGGACTGGGACTGCCTGGTGGCCCTTCCTGTCCAGTCCTGCCCTAGAAACACAAGAGTTTCCCCCAAAATTGTAAGGGAAAAGAGCTGCATAAATTACAACATCGGAAGCTCAAGCGCTATTAAAAGCACAGGACAAATGTGACTTGCGAGTCACCCTGCTTATGACCACCTCTAACGACAAAGCAGTACGGTAACAGGCACGGCTGCTCCGCGCTTCCCAAATAACACCGCTCACCAGAAACTCGCTCATCGGCCCACTGATGTGGAGCCTCCCATAGATGCTCAAGTTTAGAAAAGAAATCGCTTTACAGTGCGGACTTGGGGTGTGTGCTCATTCGCGGCCGGGACAGAAAGAGCTCAAGGCTATAAGACGGGTCCCATCACCTGTCTTCCTTGTTCCCCTTTGGCGCCCTTCTGTCCTCTGATGTCACCGTTTGGTCCTGGATCACCCTAAAGGGAGATTTAAAAAGTCTTTTAGAATCCAGAAATGTGAGAGGCTTTTTTCCCCCCAAAATGTTATGATGTTCACATACAAAGCTAATTTGAGTTAAGGGATGAGGGGTGTGAAAAATGCTTCATATTTGAAACTGAAAAGATTTCTGAAGAAATAAGAGCACTCTCTTTCAAAGTTCGAAGGAGATGGCGTGAGAAATGAGGGACTCTCAGAGTTCCTGCTGTGTGGTGACCCTCATTGCTGGGCCGTCTCTAACCAGAGCATTTTCAGGCCCTCTCTCGAGGGGAAAGGGCCGGGACCAGCTGCAAATAGGGCTCTGCAGGCCTGCGAGATTCGAGCCCGATAAGCCAGCTACGGAAGTCTCCCCTCGCAGCAACTGCAGGGCTCGTAAGAGGTAACCAGTCCTCAGTTCAGAATCTGTAATATAACCAGCCCAGATCAGACACAGATTTTTTCCAAAGTTCGACCGATGCCGACCACCAGACTCTCGAGACAAGCATTTGCCTACGGGTCGGCAGGACGCAAAGGGACAGGATGACCATGACGGAAACTGCACCGTCCACAGCCAGCTCGACGGTGACTTACGGGATCTCCTGGGAAGCCCTTCTCGCCATAGTCCCCCGGAGGGCCTCTGGACCCTGGGCTGCCCTGAAATAAATCAGATGAGCTTTTGAGTAGCTTGGAGGAGTCTTTCACAGCGGTGTTAAAGTGGCAATGTTTTGTGCATGGATGTGTGTGGAGGAGAGAGAACAGCTTGTTCCATTGCTTCCGTATCAGCCAGGTTTCCTGAGACTTCTCAAGCAGTGCTAAGGTGATAATCCTGACCACAGCTTCAAATCAAGGCCACAGAACGGGGAACCCTGTCATGATCTAGCGCGGTACTGTCCCACAGGACTCTGAGGTGGCAGAAGTGTCCTATGTCTGCACCGTCCCGTATGGCTGGCACCTGGCCACAGGAG
>NW_006160119.1:1463183-1475362 GCF_000334495.1 Tupaia belangeri chinensis
GCCCTGTGCGCCCCCGCCCCGTCGTGCTGCCACTGGCCACAGGGAGCCCCCGAGCCCTTGACACGTGGCCAGCGTGATGGAGGAGATGTTTTATTGATCTAATTTGAATTTTAACCTAATCAATCTTGTGCGGCTAGTGGCTGCTGCATGGGCAACCCCAGGCAGGCTGGTGACTTCTGGCTTCTAGAATGTTCCATCGTCACCTTTGACCTAACTGTCCCCAAGTACACTTGCCATCGTCGGGATCCTCGAAGGTGTTTGGGCTGGTTCCCCATGTTCTGCTCCTCTTGGCTCCTCCATCAGGAGACCTCACGTCCCAGAGCCCAAGCTCAGGGAGGCAGGGAGATGCCGAGGGAGGCCTTGGCCGAGTCTAACCCTGACAGCGAGGGCCCCCTTCACACACCGGCATCTGCTCGCCATGGCCCTGGCTGTGCTACGTCCCTAAAACTGCATCCTCGGGTCTGCTCTCCTTGCGTTCCTTTACTTGAGGCTTCGTCATCCCCACCTATGGTTCGGTCTCTCCTCCTCCCATCATGTCATGGCCAACACCTCCTCCACCACAGCCCAGCAATGGCTCTCAACCACAAACCCGGGTGTGACCTGCTGCTTACGCTCTTTCAAAGGGTCTCTACTGCCTGGTGCTTATGAGCCCAAGTCCCTGCATGGCTCCCCTGGGTGGCCCCAGCCTCTCCTGCTGCCTCCTGCTGCTCCCCTTCCTCTGCTGCACTCCAATGCTCCCTCCACACACAGCAGCTCAAGGGGGCCCCACGGTTCAGGTCCTTGCTCAGCCGGTCCCTCTATCACAAATGCCCTTCCTCTGCACCTTGCCTTGCTAACTGCTACTCATCTTCAGCTCAGGGATCATTTCCTCCAGGAAGGCCTCCTGGACACCCCACCCCGAGGCTGAGTTCGGTGCCTTCCTTGGGCTCCCGTGTGGACGTCCACGTCTTGGCCCCAGTTACATCCGTGTGACCACCGTCTATGGCTGTGTGTCTCCTCAACTACGGCACAGCAGGCTGAGGACAAGGACGACACAGCCCATGTCTGATTCTTCAGTACAGAGCTCGATGCCTAGCACGTGGCAGGTGCTCACAGAGAGCTGACACGCAGATCAGCACACAAAAGCAGAGCTGCCTGGAATCCAGTAGGCACACATTAATGAATGCAGAAATGGATTTAAAACAAACGTTTCATGGCGATCTGCTATACCACGGCCACTAAAATATTTCTGTTGCTCTGCTTGCTCCCCCAACCCCGGTACAGTGCAGAACGCAGAGACCACTGACGGGCAAAAGCATTTCTTTTGAAACTACTGGAAGACATGCCCTTAGAAGAACCTTGCATGCTTCGGGACCAGCAGGTGGCATGGTGGTTAAGGTTCAGGTCCTGGACCTGGTGGCTTGCTTTCTCGTTTTCCCTATCTCTCTCTGTCTCTCTCTCTCTCTGGTCAAATTAAAATAAATGAATGAATAAATAAAATAAAATAAAATAAAATAAATCTTAAAAAAAAAAGAGAACCTCGCATGCTTTGAGTTTTCCTAGGTGGAAATTCTTGAAGATTACATAGTTGCCCACTTGTTGCAAATGGGAACACGGCAAGAATTCCACGGTGTTAGGCTTTCGTCATGTGGGTCAGTCAACTGTGAATTTGATCCCCAAGACACCCAGAAATTAAGACTGTCTCTGGAGGCAGCAGGTGGTGTGGTGATTAAGGCACTGCACTCCCACATGGCTGACCATGGTTCAAATCATGGACCCAGTGGCTTGAAAATCATGCCACACACGTGTGCAGGCGTGCCCCAAATCCTGAGAGAATGGAGGAGAAGGGACTGTGGTGTGGCCATCTCCCTCGGGGGGTGATTTCTCACTTACCCTCACTGTGTCTCTTTTTCTCCCTCTCCAGTGAGAACATACACACACACACATTCCACATGGCCAACTATGTGGTTCAGGTCCTGGACTTGTCAGCTTGGAACACATGCCAGGTATGTGTGCCTACATGCCCAATGTCCCGGAAGAAGGGCGAGATGGAGAGGGTGCAGTGTGGCCACGCCCCGTGGAGGGGATGCGCTCTCACTCCCAACCCCAGCCCAGCCCCGCCTCCCTCTGGCAAAAACAGCAATGACGAAACAACCTCTCTCTGTCACCAAATCCTTCTTCTTTGATGTACTTAGAACTATTACCTGAGATCCTGAATCACCTTTTTCTCCTTTTTTTCCAGGAAACCCACGAAAGCCCTAAAAGAACATAAGAAAAACTAAAATTCCCATTAAAATACACATACACATACACACATACATACCAGCCCGGGGATGGCTCTATGATACTGAAAGGAGAGCGGCGTACCTCCTCCCCACCGAGGCCATCAAGCCCGTTGTCTCCAAGCTCTCCCTGAGAGACAAGGAGAGACAGTGGTCAGGAAGAGGAGGTCTCTGCAGCTTTTTGGGAAAATGACCTCATTAGGAAACGAGCTTGGCTGGGGAGAAACCACAGTACCTTATCTCCAGGAAATCCTCTGGCTCCCTGCAAAAGAGCAAATATCTCTCACTGGCGCATCGAAGATGGGGCAGGGGTGCACAGGCTGTGCGGGGGGAGAGAGGCTCCCTACGCAGGGGTGCACAGGCTGTGCGGGGGGAGAGAGGCTCCCTACGCTAGGCCACTGCTCGCTTCTTCAGCTGCCTCTGGCTACACAGCCGCAAAGGGTCACATGGATTAATGACTGTGCAAGGCTCCCTGAGAGTGTCAAGAAGCAGAGTTAATCTGCAGATGGGAACACAGACAAAACTGGGGAGAGAGAGAAGGGGTGACGGAGGAGAGAATGTGGGGTGGGAGGAGGGGGGAGGAGGAGCTGGAGGTGACAGAGAACAGCACTTGCTGCGGTTTTACCTTTAGGCCTCGCTCTCCGGGACACCCCACAGTCCCTTTTCCTCCTTGAGGCCCAGTCTCTCCTCGTCTTCCCTACGGAAAACAGTACGCACAGTTGTGATGTTTGCTGGGAGCTGCCAGCTGTTTATCCTAGCCGGGCTAGTGCATGCCTGCACCCGGAGGCAGACGAAGCGAGCCTCCCGTGAGCTCCTTCACTAAGTCCCGCTCCCCCACCATGTTCAGAAGCACTCCCACCAACCCGCAGGGCCAGGACCACAGGAAGGTAAGGATGAGCTCAGCCCCGCGTGCCCTCCTCAGACAGTGCACCCCCAGGCCGCTCTTCACACCCCCAGTGCCCCACGTTGGCACCCTGCCCCAGCTCAGTGCTCTGTGCTGCTGGCAGTCCAGAAGTGAGTGGGCTCTCGGGGGCGCCTGGGAAAATCCGCCAGGTGGACGATCCCACAGTCAGACCGTCCACGCCCAGGAAGAGCACCCAAGGCCAGCACCCCGCGTGCCCGCTTCCTGCTCTCCGGGAAGTGTTTAGATACAGGCAAATTTGTGTTCCTCGAGAGCAGGGACCCAACCATCTCTTCTGTTCGAAAATAAGGCTTTGCTATTTTCTCCCCCGAATTTCCTAAAATCGAGAGGAAAGACATTTGTGGGACACAGATGCAGTTATCTGTTGGCGAGCGCGTGTACTCTCCACCGGCTGGACCGAGGTGTGTGGCATGCCGGGCAAAGCCTCTTTACAATCTAAATGATAGACAGCAATTACATGTATAAATAGTAATTAAAAAATAAGATAAGGCTTTGCACAAAGAACATCACTGTGTGTGTGTGTGCTGGGGGAAGCGTAGTCACGGAAACTTACAGGGTCCCCGTCCTCTCCCCTGTGTCCTCTGCTGCCTTTAAGACCTGAAGAACCCTGGGGGGAAAAGAGAGAAGTCGTTTTAGCCATCCCCATCCATGCCCCTAGAGAAGTCACGAGGGATTCTACAGCCTCCTTCCACTGGCTGTCATTTCTGCAGACGCGGTTGTGCGTCTGGGGGGTCTGTGGGTCTCTGCAGCTGGCTTCGGCTGCTGCGTTCAGCTCTGACGGTTCTCTGCAGAAGCCTGCTGTAATGCCAGGAAGCCACCTTCAGGTCCACCTTGCTGGGGGTTCCAGGGCCACTCCTGTCCGGGAGGGCGCAGGGGAAATGCAATCACCACTCCCTTACCAGGCCTTCAATGCCACTTCAGAATAAAATGCCCCTTTTATCTTTTTTGTGTTTTTTGAGAGCTCAAGAAGCGTAAGTGCTTCCACCACCAAGTTTGCATAGACATAAATGCTGACCCTCTCTCCCTCGGCCACGTGTGGTTTAACTGCGGTGGCTTACTGTGCGAAGAGGTCACAGGAAGTTTGCCTTCCTGCCCTGGACACAGGTCCCAGCTGCGCTCTTGCACCAGGAGGGGCCGTGCCCCCGATTCATAGCTCTAGTGTTGACCTGAGCAAAGTCAGAAGAGAGCGAGGCAGCACTAAATGAAAGCCTCCCGATGCAGTAACTCCTCCACTATTGGGCCCAGCCAGTGGCATAGTGGTTAAAGCGCTGGACACTCCCACACGGCCAACCATGGTTCAAATCCTGGACCTGGTGGCTTGCTTTCTCACTTTCCCTTGCTCTGTGTGTGTGTGTCTGGTCAAATTAAAATAAATGAATGAATATATAAAAACTAAATAAATAATTATTTAAAGAAAAAGTTCACTGTTTACTAGCCTTCCACAAGGGGGCCCATGCAGAACCCTGCAGCAAGTATGTGTTTGATATTTTCAAGGACAACCAAAGATGTCTTTTTGGTTGTGAGAGCCAAAATTCATTTGAAAAAGTGAAGAAAGCATAAAGAGATCACTTAATTTATTATAAAGGAAATGTGTGTAGCCCCACCCAGGACAAAGCCGGACATTACTGGCAAGCTGGCACTGTGACCGTCCCCGTCACGGTCAGTCTGCACTGTCCTCCCGCCTCATCCCCGGAGTGCACTTCTGACTCTGTTCATTGATTTAGTCCATGAGAGAGAGAGGAGAGAGAGCAGCCCCTCTGACAGGTCTTCACACTGGTCCAGCCCAGCCTCAGCCAGCGAGATCATGGGCAGACATGCACGTACACCTCCCACCCCCGTGCAGAGGACACCTTGGGGCGTGAACCTGGGGCCTGCCCACACAGCCCCAGCGTCGAAGAGCATCGCATTCCCTCTGTGCACTGCAGCCGGCCACTGGCTTTTACGATAATACTCCCTTGCTTTTTAAAAATCCTCCACCTCCTACAATTCGTCCCTAAACGCTATGGGTTAGTTTTCTGGTTTTCAAACTTTTTATAAATGGAATTGTATCATCTATATTCCTCTGTGTTCTGATTTTTCCCCAGCATTACTGCATTGGCAACATTTATCCATGTTGTGCATAATTATAGTTCACTCATTTTTATTGCCATAGAGAACTCCATCGACAATATCATGATGTATTTATCCATTCCTTGGTTGGGTAACTGATCTTTTGTAATTTGTTTTTTGAAAAGGCTATTAATCAGCATTGCTGTGATCTTTTTGCCATGCAATTTTGTTGCATTGATGATGAAGCACAACTCCCTCCACTATTCTGAACACTTCTGCCACCTCTCAAACGGTCTGAGGCACACATGAAAGTGTAAATTACAAAACCGAGAAGCAAAAGCATCAAGATGTTGTAAGAGAAAAGGAAGTGATTCTGGATAGCAGTATCAAAAGTGAGCCTTTCTCAACTCCCCCCTTCCACAGAAGTCACATGGAAGGCCCAGAGTGGGGCCAGCACGTGGCGTGGGGGTCAAGGGACTGGACTCCTGCTTGGCTTGCTTTCTCACTTTCCCTCTTTCTCTCTCCCCCTCTCTCTGTCTCTCTCTGGTGAGCATATGCACCTTATAGCAAACTTTAATATTAAGTTAAATAAATAGATTTTTTTTAAAAATGAAATGCCCCAGGCAATTACACTAGCATCAAATGAAGATCGCAGACTCAACCACTCAGTCTCGGTCCCACCCATATCGAATCGAGGCATTAGGTAAAAGAATGTCATGGCTGAATGGCACCTTCAAGGCTTGTTGTCCTCGGATCCCTTGAAATCCCGGGGTCCCGGAACACTTGCAAAATGTACAACAGCAGGTCCTTTCTGCAATGTTCCCCTAGGAGGAAGCAGAGTTGAGTGAGTAACAATTGTTGGGGACTTCATTACACGTGACCCACGCTCCCAGAAATCATAACCTGCAATCTGCAGATGCACCTTGTCCCTTTGGGCGAGGGGCTACAGCGAATGAGAGGGTGTGTTACTTCACACGTAGGAGGGCCCCAGGGTCACAACTGCATTGGCCATGTTCCCTCACCAGTGGGAAAGGTGCCCAGCCTGCGAGTGCCCACAGGCCAAGTCTTCCCAAGACTGATTAGTTCCTAGTTGACAGTCTCCTGTTTCCTGCAGCATAAACGGTTGGGAGCTTTTTAATTTGATTAGGGGTTTCTCAGGTTTTTTTCTTTTCCCTACTTTCTTTCTTTTGCTTAGTTCCCTATGAATTCGTTTAATAAGATGACAGAGTGAAATGGCAAAAACGAAACTGTGATGCGCTGGTCTTTCACACTTCTCCATACACTAAAGATCATGCACTTAATTTAGAGGGGCAGATAAAGGCAATCTTTGAAAGTACTCTCCCTCCGACCCTCTCCCCACTTCCACCCTCATCCCCCACTGTCTCTAGAATCACCATTACTCTCCATGCCTTTCTACCTTCGGATCTTTCAGTCTCTGCCGTAAAGTGCTGACGTTCGGTACACATTGAGTGGAGACAAACAGTGCCTCTCTTTCATAGTCTGGCTTGCTTCACTTAGTAGTAAATCTTCCATATTTGTCTACTTTCTATCAAATGCCAAGGTCTCATTTTTTTCTGGCTAGTAATATTCCACAGGGTAGATTTTTTAAATTCAACTCACCAGGTACTGTGACAGCAGTTGGCCCAGATCCCTCATTCCAATGGTCAGGTGAGTCCTGTAATCAAATCCTTTTCCGAATTCAAAGCTGGCAAAGTCATCGTGAGCAGGTGTGCTCAGGGACACCACCAACAGAGCATCGAGTCCTGTTCAGCACAAACGGCAGAGATAAAACAGAGAGGATGTACATGAGGAAGGAAAGCGTGGCAGACTCACTCAGGGACAGCAGTGAAGACCCTGACAGCAGTTTTGCCTCGTTTTCTGTAGGCTCAACAGGCTCTTGTGTCTGCCTTTAGTAAGAAATCCTCTGATAAAAAGAATTCAAAGGAAACTACTTACAGGTCTTACAGAAAAACACTCGAAGAAAACTTGGCTCTCAGCACCAATTTTGATATAATTCTTGGGCATTCAAAAGTGATTTTTAAGAAAGGACATTGTTCATTTTCTGAGTTTTCTTTTCTATGCCAGAGCGAGAGAGACGGACAAGGGATACTGTTATCCCCTGCTTCTTACACCTTCATCACTTAAATCTTCAGCTCCATACCTGCTTCTCTGAGCCTGTCTGACTGATCTTCAAGCGTCGCGAGGGTCTCCTCCTGGAGACCGTCTGAAAAGATTAGCAGCACCTGGAGAGAGGGGGAGCAGAGGATGGGGTGATGTGGGAGCTGGATCTGGACTGGAGGAGGAGGAGAAGCAAATGGGAGAGGGTGAAGATAGAACCTGACAGGGATACCTGACCCCGGGATGCAGATTTATCCTCAAATGTGTCCCACAGTGACCGCAAGAACTGCGCGTTCAGGTGAGTTGGCCCACTGACGTTGACTTGCAGCAAGCTGTCAAATATCGCTTTCTGGTAGATCTGAAACTTGGAAGGGAATCCTTGATCGTCATTCACCTTAAAGGCCAAACTCACTTGCGTGTCTGAGCCTGCACCACAGCTCACGCCTCTGAGGGAGGTGATACCCTCCAAGATTCCTGGGAGGTACGATTCCAGCCGGGGGTGGCCCTGGAACAGAGGCTGCCCACGCCGGTGTGTGGAAAGGTCGAACCCAACCACTACATCCACGAAGCAATCTGGAGACCAAAGAAACAAGGTCAGAGTCACGAGTAGACAGGAGTGGAAGGGTACATGGGTGGGACAAAGGAGCATCGTCATGCTCCAGAGCTAGAGGGTCTTTGGTACCCAGAGCATGTTCTAGAAGGAAGAGCCTCGCTCTTATGGTGACATATAACACAGGTGTTCCCTCTGTCCCCTTTCAAACATTACAAGTTCCAAAGGTAAAGTTTAAGCCATAGTTCAGTCTCATTCTCAGAGGTTTTGTGTGTTTGCATGTACATTTCTTCTAATGATGACATATGCTGCTTCATAGAATCACAATCTATTAAAGATCTGAATTGTCTTTAGTGATTATTTAATTTCCAGAGTTCACAAATGCAAATGGCTGCAAAAGTCAGGGAGTTAACATAAATGAATCAAGTGGGCAGGGTATAAAAGCCAGACTAGAGAATCGTGACCCATCCCTGGATCCGCTCACTACTCAGCTCCAGCCAACAGTAGCCATGTGGAAAATGGGACCCAGTGCTATCATATCTCCTATTTCCTCCCCCCAAAAGAAGCCTGAAATGTACATTTTTTACGTATAAAATCTCCAGCTCTTAAATGCCATCCACTGATTTAACATGTTATGAACCCTGTAAATGGGACAAATGGACTTCAACGACAAGCTGACGTTTGGTCTCCTCTGATTCTGTCCAGGTGGGGACTTTGCACATGAAGAGGCAGTGATCCGTGGAAGTTGGAACTCTGGCTTTCTGAGTCCAAGCCCAGGGCTCTTTCTACCATTGCAATCTGCCTTCATTTGAGCACTAGATAGGACATAAAATGTCTGGAGAGCTTGAAAATACTCATTTTGTGAAAGAAGTGGCTTCAGTCATAGCTTTAGAACAGAACCACTGTGAGGACTCCACACATCATAGGAATCCCACAAAACATTTTCATCCACTGACGCTTGCCGACATCACCTTCCCTCCTCCCAGACCCACATCTACAGAACCCGAGTCCTCTTTGGCTGTTCTAAACAGGGACTGAGTATCGGTGGCCCCCAGATGGGCCACTGTTCTCCACTTCATTTTCTCACTCGCCCACCAGACTCATCTGCCTTACTGCCTTGTCTCTGCAGTCATTTCCATCTAGGACCTCTGGGTTAGATACTCTCCAAGGATAATCCAACTTCTATTACGTTATGATTGTATGGACGTCCTCATTAAAAGAAGGAAGCATGCACTATGCACGCACATGTTCACGCATGCGCACGGGGTCCTCTACAGGATGATTGACTGAAGCTAAGATACTGAAACTTACAGCCAGCAAGAGTTTCTTTCATGTATTTCCTACTGGGTGCAGGGCATTGTCTTAGGACTTACGTAAGCAGAGCAGGGAGACAGGAGACAGACCCAGGGGCCAAGAGAAGCATAAATACTGAATTGCAGAGAGGGGCCAGGACTGACCGGAGGACACAGCCACAGGCCCCTCCAGCCTCAACATCCTTCCTTATTTCTAAGCGAGGCCGCTGGACGCCAAGCCTGCTGGAAGCAGGGGGAGGTCTCTTCTCGCCGCCCACTATTCTCGGCATGTGTCTTGCTGGAGCTAGCCTGTGAAACACCCGGGACGTGGGGACCAAACCACACTTACTGGTTTTTCCGCAGCTCTGGCAAATTTCGCGAACCACTCTTTTTTTCACATCCACGTTATTTAATTTGTTAAAGTCTTGAAAAGTGATTACTTTTTCAGAATTGCCTGTTATGGGCAAAAGCCGTTCCTTGTGAACATCTCCTATGCCCAAAACCAGGACACAGATCCCAAGCTCTCTGAGGGTCTTTACAGCACTCTCTACATTGTAACGGGGGTCCCCAGACGTGATGACGACCAGCGTCTGAGGGACCCCGGCATTTCTTCTCCCGCCGACGGAGGGGTCAAACATGTCGCTCACGTGCTTAAGGGCAAAGTCGATGCGCGGAAGCCCGTTGCTCTTGGTGACCTTCTGAATGCGCGTCTTCCACTGGGCTTTAGTCAGAGAGTTTTCCAACTCAACGATTTCCCTGTACAGGCCCCCAAACTGAGCCATCCCAATCTTCATCCTCTGAGACTGAATGTCAAAATTATCAAGTAAGTCTAACAAGAAAGTTGTCATGGTAACGAACTGGGAATCAGAAACCAGGTTAGAGCCGTCACAAAGGAAAATCACGTCTGCTTCTTGAAGGTTACAGACTGCAATAGGAAAAAAGAATAAAATAATTTTCCTCATGAATCATTTAAAAATGTTTCCGTTACTTGGATACTTAAGTTGCTTTGCTAAACATTTAAATTGCTTTGCGGTAGCAGTTAATTCAAATAAGTTCACAGAAGAGCGAATCGCTGGCCCTTAAAGAGAAGGGGAATAGTAGCAAAGGGAAAGGTAATATCGATAGTATTGTTTTCTCGAATTTTAATAATCTACATGACTTCATTTGAACAGACACCACAGTTACTCAGAGGAAGAAAGTAGGACATTTACATAGATTGGATATGCTTATTAAAAGGTAATTACAATGGTTAGAAGTCCCTTCAACACACCCAGCCAAGGTAATAACATGACTGTACTATTATCAGTATTATAATTATTATACGTGCTACTTTATTATTATTATTACTGCTAGAAGCTACGTGAGTTGGCCAGAAGAAACAGGGAGACCGAGAAAGCACCCCCAATAGGGTGTGATCACTCCACAGTCCCCTCTCCTCTTTCTCGATCCATTTGGGATTGTGCACACACGCATATCTTCCCGGTGTGTTTTCAGGCCACTACGATTGGGATTCAAAGCATACTTGGCCATGAGGGATCACGCTCCCTCAACCACTAGACCTTGGGTTGGCCCTGTTCATGCTACCATTTTGCATTTATATCGAGAATTACCATTTAAAATACGGTTTTGGCATACAATAACACAGCTAATAATTATGACCACCTTATGAGGAAGTACTCTAATTTTATGGATCTAGACATGGACTCCAGAGATTAAGTAACTTGCCGAGGGCACACAGTTGCTATGAGGAAGAGCTGGTACATGGACCTCTAGATCCTCTTACCCTTGAATTCATGCTGTCTCTACGGCATTTTAAAAAATATCATAACCCAAACATTAAGCCTACATGGGTCAAGTGCTAGTGTCTAGTGAACAGGACATGGGTCCTCTCCAAGAAACGCAGTGTGATATGTCCCCAAACCAATATGGAATGCCTTCCATGTTCAATTCCAGCCAAACTCAACTGCGGGAGGGGGAACAACACTAAAGTGACTGATTATTAATGGTGACTATGGCAGCAGGTTACCCGTGTCACACCAGTCCTGGTAGGCCGGGTCGCAAATCTCACCCTTCCTGACTCACACGTGGTTCTCTGGCCACTGACCCCACTTCATCTCTTAGCCCTCTCATCCCAGCAGCCAGTCTCTGTAATACTGCCTTCACTTCCCTCTTCCCCTCAGGGTCCTCATTGGACTCGAACTTCTCATTGTCCTGTAGGGTACTTAGAACTCCATTGAGAGGGCCCTGGATCCTTAAATACAAAAGTCTTCCATTTAAACCCTGAAACTCTCCCCTGGAGTTTGGCCTGGAACAGATACTCCGTGACTGACTAGAGACCACAAAGCAGATTGTGCAGCATGAGTCCCCACTAATGGGGTAAGGGGGATATGACCCTAAGAAGAGCTGAAACTTTAATTTTTGTCCAAGGTTTTTGCCATCAGGTGCATGCACTCACCTAAGAGGAGAGGGACAGAGACCTACAGAGAGAGGGAAAGGGAGAAGTCACCTCCTGGGGAGGTGCCACAATCCTCCATTCTCCTCTCAGGATTTTGGACATGCACGCACATTTGCCCAGCATGATTTTCAAGTCAGCCATGTGGGAGTCTAGTGCCTTAACCATCACACCGCCTGCTGGCCCCTGAAACTTTCTCGTGTAATCTCTCGACGCATGCTGTCATGGCAAGGAACTTGCGGAAACTTGCTCAACTGGCCCGTTTCTTTTAGACGAGAAAATCGGTGGCCGAAGCAGAGAAATGGCCAGCCCACGGCACCCAGGTAATGGGAAGCCAAGACTCAAATGCATTTTTCTTTAGACTTTCATCGCCATCCAAAGGAACTGAACATAGCAACTTACCCTCTTGTGCATTGGTGCACATGCTTTCTTGTAGAGGCAGGTAAACGTCCTTCAGTTTGTCAAAATTATCCACGTGGATGGTGTTGTTCTTGTCTCCCGCCATCGCCTCGAGTTCTTCCTGGTTGGCCTTCCC
>NW_006160119.1:1475385-1476080 GCF_000334495.1 Tupaia belangeri chinensis
TGCCGCCCTTCTCTCTTAGGGCCAGCGCCGTCTCGTGGAGCCGCTCCCGGTCGTGGGACTCCCCGTCGGTGATGACGATGAGCATCTGCCTCACGTTTTGCTTGATCCGGCTGCCATGCTCCTCTCGGAACAGGAAGTCCGCGTGCTCCAGCGCCCTGGCCGTGTAGGTGTTCCCGCCGGTGTCCCTGCGCCTCCTCAAGTTCTCCACGATCCCCGCTCTGTTTGGGTACGTGTTGAGGTAGAAAAGAGTCTCAGGCTTGTCAGAGTACTCAAGGGCCCCAAACTGGACTCGGTCCCTGCCCACGTCCGCTTTGTTCACCAGGTGGACAGTCAGGTTGACCATGCTTTCCTGTTGCTCCGGGCTGATGCTGCCGGAATGATCCAGCACGAACACCACGTCCAGCAGCTGAATCCTCTTACAGTCTGGAAGGAGAAGAGAGCGGGAATCACGGACCGGCAGTGGGTCATGTGCAGGCAGCTGAGACGGGAGCTAGCTAGTCTCAGGACGAGCCTACTATGCGCCATGAACTGCACTGGGTTCTCGGAGGTGGTCCTTGCCACCTTACAAGAAAGACACTAAGACTCAGAGAAGCGCGACTCGCCAGCATGACGAGCCCAAGAACATCTGACTCTACACCACGACTCCGTGAGCAATGGTCCCGACTCTGCCCTGGGTCTCTGTCCTGCTGGCTCCT
>NW_006160119.1:1476105-1479699 GCF_000334495.1 Tupaia belangeri chinensis
GCAGCAACGGCACCAACAGGCCCTCTTCCAACACACATATAATGGGGGACACGGTGGTGTTTGCCAGACTGGCTTGCTGTTTTAAAGAGCCCAGGAGCTCATCCTTTCAGGTGGGGCTTTGGGACCAGCATAAGGTGTAATGGTTATGTCACTGGACTCCCACATGGCTGACTATGGTTCAAGTCCTGGACCCAGAGGCTTGAAACTCATGCCAGGTGCATGTGCACATGTGCCCAAAATCCTAAGAGGAGAATGGAAGAGAAAGGATTGCAGCTTGGTCATTCCCCCCTGGAGGGGGTTGATTTCTTACTTTCTGTCTCTTTGTTGCTCTGGCAAGTGCACATGCCCTACAGCAAAAAATATCTCTCAAACAAAAGGGGAGTATCTAGCTGTCTTCTGAGCTTATGGCCGGCAAAGTTTCCCACGTGTGTACCTCCCCACAGTTATCTGTGCCCTGACTTTCTGAATTAGAACTCAAAGGCGTAGTCCAGAGTAAGAGTCGGTTCAAGGGTGCCTGTCTCCTCTTCCCTAGACCCAAGCCCTCCACCTCAGAGGCCAAGAGACCACTCTGGTGGGTCTTCAAGACAGACTCTTCTCCCTGTGTTTCTTCCCTCAATGCCTTAAGCCCACACCTCTCGAAGGTTTGTTTCTGTCACTTTCCACTTGCCTATCTTATCTCTAATTTGTTTTTAAATAGTCTCAAATGTTCGGTCTCAGACACTGTGGAGGAGCCTAGGCAATACCAGTAAAAACCTGGGGCAATAGCTCTCTGAGTTGGAAGCGTGTCGATGGCTTGACAAACATTTATGAATCAGTCTAGTGTATGAGTCAGCTAAAATTTTATTTTATGGTATAGACAAGGCTTCTGCAAACTACGGTTATCAAAATGAAGAAATGCCATGAAGAGCCCTGCAGATTTCAAAGTCGAGGGTATGGACTTTAGATTCTACTAATAGTCTTTAAATCACTGCTATTCTTGGAGGAGGGAAAAACTCCACTTAAGCTGCTACCAAGGAAGTCTTAGCACTATTGCCTAAATCCTAGAGTTTGCAAGGAGCCGTGTGATTTGTTAAGTTTCTGAGAATTTCAGACTAATTTTGAAGAATGGCATGCATCTGAGGTTTCCATGTTTCCAGGAGAACTGCATACAACAAACTTACTAATTTTTTTTTCTTAGTGATATCTAAAACACAGATTAAAACATGGCCAATTTAACTTGTCTCTCTCTGGTGAGCACACGTACCCTACGGCAAAGACCTAAAAAATAAACAATGTGTGGATGTATAGCAAGTTCTCATCCAAAAGGCACTAAAATTGGTAGACTTACACTGAAGATTGCTCAATACAACTTGAAAAGCACTACAGAGATAGTGAGATAAAATGATCTCACTTAAAAACCATGCCAAAAAAATCACAAATTAAATTTTTCCAAGGGGGTAGATACAGGAAAAAGCGAATATAATAAAATACCTAATGGGCAAAGGTTAGAAAGGATAAAGTGAACTAATGAAAATACACACCGCATCTTTAAAATGGAAAGGGTGTGTGTGTGGTATTACGGGCACTGGACTTACATTAACTAAGAGGAAAAGGAACTCACATTTCTAATTGTTTACTGCTTAACAATGGTTATAGGGAGCGAAGAAATAATTCTAAGAAATCATTTGGGATTATGCATAGGCCCTGGAAAATTGAGGTATACGGGTATTAAACAGTTAGGAATTTAATGTAAAATTCTGAGAATGTATTTGCAGTCGCCGAAACCAGGTTATTTTGTGCCAGACTTGTTCATCTGGAACAGCCCTGGTTATGGGCACTGTAATCTATCACGAGGTTCTACCAAAACTTCAGTGAAGTCTAGACAGAGGTCAAGGCCAGGCCTTCACACACTGCTCATCCTCCCTGAAGCCAACAGCTCACGTCCTGGTCCTGAAGCACGCCAGGGCCACCTACCATGGAGAGCGCACATGAGGAAGACGAGTTTGCTTTCTATGGCCTTCAGATGGTCAAAGTTCTCGACGTGGAAAACGAGGCTGCCGTCCCCACTGATCTCTTCCAGCTGAGTCCTGTTGGCGCCATACACGCCCACAGAGAAGATGGTCACACCCTGGTCCCGGAGAGCTCTTGCAGGCTCCTTCACGTGGTCCTGTGCTTCTCCATCCGTGATGAGGATGAGAAACTTTTTGACTCCAAGACGGGCCCCCTTGAGGGGGCCGAAGTATGGTTCCATCAGGGTAATCGCACTGCCGGTCAAAGTGTTTGCACCGATGAGTGACATCCTGTCTATCGCGTCGCCAATCTCTGTCTGTGTAATATATTTGTTAAGCTGGAACTCTTCCTTAGTGGCATCACTAAACTGCACAACGCCAATCTGGGTTTTGTCGGCACCAATCTGAATCTTAGCTAATAAGTTCTTCATGAAGGCTTTCATTTTCCCAAAATTGTCATGTCCTATACTGCCCGAACTGTCCACCAGAAACATGATGTCAGCCTTCACGTCTTCACAGCCTGCAGGGCATAGAAATGGACACGGGTAAAGCAGGTTGGCGTGGTTCTCAGAATCGGAGCAGAAACAATAAAGCAGAGCTAGATCAATGAGGAAACATGGGAAACTATCTCAAGGAGCTACTGTCATGTTTGAAAGTCTGATTTGCTTCCTTAGTTCCAGCTGCTAGCTAGAACACTGCATCACAAATTCACTGAGTCCCAGGCCCAGCGGCCTCACAGCACACTGGGCACATGTAGCAGCACGCCCAAAATCCTGGAAGGAGGAATGGAGAAGGTATAGCAGTGTGGCCGCTCCCCAGGGAGGAGGGCGCTTTCCCTTCCCCTTCCCTCTCTCTCTGGGGAGCACGCGTGCCCTTTGGCAAATTAAACAAACAAACAAACAAACAAGCAAAAAACACTAAGAGGATGAATTCCCCCACAGTGACCAAGGACGTCAGCACAATGTTAATGGACCACTGTCCCCCAGCCTTGGATCCATCGGAAGAACTGAAGAAATGGGGAGAACGAGGCGTTTTCTCCGGGTTTGCTCTGCTTACCTTTCTCAGCACAGATGCTGCGAACAACTTCATTTTTTATGCTTTTTAAAGAATCAAAATTCGGCCCGAAGTTCACCCTTTCTTCTTTGCCAGCAATCTGCTGCAGCTGCTGCCGATCGGCGTCCCCAATGCCCACGGCGTCGGAACCGCTCCGCCCTCACTCTCTCCGCGGGTCCCAGGACCGTGTCGTTGGACTTCCCGTCCGTCAGCACGATGAGGAAAGTGGGAACCTCGCCGGCCCGGTCCTTCCTCCCCTCCCTCATTATAGGCAGGACGAAGTCCAGCGCTTTCCCCGTGTACGTGCCACCTTGCAGCTGCTTGATGTTCAAGACTGCCCGTCTCACGTCGACGGCGTTGGAATAGGCAGCGACACCGAATTCCACCCCCGTCTTGTGTGAGTACTGCACCACGCCAACTCGGACTTTGTCTGG
Source organism: Tupaia belangeri chinensis (assembly GCF_000334495.1). Taxonomy (NCBI): domain Eukaryota; kingdom Metazoa; phylum Chordata; class Mammalia; order Scandentia; family Tupaiidae; genus Tupaia; species Tupaia belangeri. The sequence continues at coordinate 1,479,581 of NW_006160119.1, forward strand.
GCCGATGGTAAACATCGCTACCACCTCCAGCAGGAACGCCCTGATTTCCTCGAACTGCCTTCTCTGGATGCTGCTCGAGCCGTCGATGAGGAAGTAGATATCAGCCTCCTTTGTATCCA
>NW_006160119.1:1479726-1480794 GCF_000334495.1 Tupaia belangeri chinensis
TAGGGAAAGGAAGTGAAAATGCGTTCTCTGTCGGTTATAGAGTCCAGAGAGGACACCGCAAGACGATTTATCGAGGAATCTGAGGCTGCAGAGGTCCCAAAGAACAGGGCTGTCTGTTCACATAGCCTCGTGTTTCCACGCTGCAGCAGCCACGTCCATGCAGCCACCTTGTGAGGAAATTGAAACAGAGCAAGATACAGCGGCCTGCCCTCTAAGGCCACGCAGCCGGGACATTGAATGAGCGGCTGGTTTCCAAGCCTCGCTGCTCTGAGTTCAGTAGTTCCAGCACGGACATCCACTTTCGGACCGTGCGTACTTCATTCCCTGAGAAATGGGTGGGGACTGGGGACCTTCTAGCCTGGCTCCCTCGACAGCCTCTTCTTCCCAAAGCAGCTAGAACAGTGTATGCTGAAAGCAAAAATCACATCACGGCACTCTCCTATTTAAATAATATAGCATTGCATTTATAATTAAAATATCAAAAATTTCTTTATGTCGGCACCTGCTGTCCCCTCCGACCCCACTTCTAGCAACTCTTCATCCCTCCCAGTGCACGCCGACCACGCTGGGCGTCTTTCTGCCCTTCCGATGTGCCTTGGCATTTCCCCTCGTCTTGGAATATTCTTCCCTCCAAGAACTCCCATGGCTGGTTCTTTCTCACCAAGGATGTGGCAAGTCAAACAGTTCTTAACAAAGGTCTTCCACCTGCCTGGCTAAAGCACAGAGACCATACGGGAGAGGGATGGGTAGTAGAGTGGGTGGGACGGCTCGGAAAAGGACACGGCACGGATCCAAGAGTGTGACGTTCTCTGGTGGAAATTACGTCTACGGTAATACCCTTGGTCTGAGAGCCATGTACCAGTGCATACTCTGAAAACCACACTGTGTGCTTTAGAGATGTACAGCAATTAGTGTGAACAAGTCATAAAATACATTTTACAGAAAGACGATCCCTGCAAGACTGTTTGAGAGCAAAGCACCTGCAATGATGCCTATACTAAACAATTTAAGATACATTGAACGAATCATGTCCATAAAATGGAATATTATTCCCAACCTGCAAGACGG